>NC_090265.1:1423373561-1423973561 GCF_040414725.1 Anabrus simplex | reverse complement strand
GATTTCATCTCTGTCGGGTGGTCTGGAATCTGGGTACCTGAGTAAGGGTTCCTTGGTCTCAATGGCGCTTTGCGGTTTAGAGCAATTAAGTAAATTCTTGAAGTAATCTGCCAGAATGCTGCAATTTTCTTCATTTGACATCGCCAGTGTGCCGTCCTTTTGCTCAAAGCATAGAGATGGTGGTTTATAGCCAGTGAGTTTGCGTTTGAAGGCTCTGTAGTACTCTCTGTTTTCATTCTTCCTAAAGTTTTGTTCTATCTTTTCAATGAGAGATTTTTCGTATTTACGTTTCTCAGTTCTGAACACCCTAGCTGCTTGGACACGTTGGGTTTTGTAGGTTTCCCAATCATTTTCTGATTTCGTAGAGTAGTACTATTTCCACGCATTGAGTCTTTCTTGGAGGACTGATTCACAGGTACTATTCCACCAGGCATGCTTTTTGCTTCTCTTGATTTCTGCAACGTCTTTGGCGGCCTCAACAAGGAGACTTTTGGCGTTGTTAAAGTCACAGTCATTTGGTCTAGCCTTCTCCTGGAACTCCTCGACCCTTTGCCCAAGTTTATTATTATCGAAGCGTGTGATCTGTTTGGTTGTCTTCCTTGTGTTTGCGGGACTTGGTTTGAATTTGATAAGAGATATATAATGATCTGAGGCCACATTGATGCCTTTCTTTACCTTGGCATTCATAGTCTCAGGGCTGTTTCTCCTGGAGATTGCAACATGATCAATTTGGAACTCTCCGAGAGCTTGGACGGGAGAACGCCAAGTCATTTGCTTTCTGGGTAGATGGCGAAAGTGGGTCGACATGACCTGGAGGTTGTGATTTTCGCAAATGGACACCAGTCTTTTGCCGTTGGGATTGGTTCTTTTGTGAGCAGGATAATTTCCTATAACTTTCTTGTACTTCTGTTCACGACCTAGTTGGGCATTGAAGTCACCCAAAAGAAGCTTGACATGGTGTTTGGGGATTTTCTTTAATTTTTCATCCAGTAGGTCCTAGAAATTATCAACTTTGTCTGGATCAGACTTGTTCTTATCGTTTGTAGGAGCATGTGCGTTAACTAGGACGTAGGTTTTGTTCGCGCATTTAATTGTGAGTATAGACAATCTGTCATTCACAGGTTCGAAATTTGCAACCGATTTAAGGATCTTGGTTCTAACAGCAAACGCGGTTCCAAGCATCACAGCTCCATTGAGGATTCCTCTTTGCGCTTTGCTCTTGAAAAATCGGTAGCCTTCGGATTCAAAAATCTCTTCATCTGGGTACCTTGTTTCCTGTAGGGCCATTATGGATATCTGATTTTCGTGAAGAGCTTTGGTGAGGGTTTTCAGCTTGCCAGTTTGTGTAAGTGAATTTATGTTGAAAGTTGCTAGAAAGGTTTTAGATTTTGGCCTGAGTTTTTGACTCTTCGGGGTACACCGAGACGCTCCGACTCGTCTCTTGCATGATGTCGAGTCTCCCCCAGAATCCGAACGAGACTCGTGCGCCGTGGCGTTCACGACGAGGGATTTATCCGAAGATTTACCCCCTGGGGTATGTTTCTTGAAATATTGTGCCATCATGCTTTTTGACTTGACTTTGCTTTGGACGGGTACCCATCCTTTTACAACTAGGGTTGTTAGCCCTAGAGGTTGCCTCAAGATGTTTTCTGGCTTCTGGTCATTTACCAGTCTTCGCCGTAACCCTGGCAAGGGACCAGTTTTTGTTTTCACGGTGGTATTTTATTTCCCTGCTACCCTCTGACTCTGCTGGCGGCAGAGCCAGCGAGCTTCCCCAATTCCAATGGGACGCGCCCGATGGAGGTAACCGGTAAATCCCCACACGGGTTGACAATATATATATATAAAACATAAAAATATTGTACAGTTACGCGGAAGAGGCAGTGTTGGTGTAACTGAATATGAGGGTGACAGAGACTTAAATGGAATAGACACACTCCAAGAAAATGATTAGAAATTAGTGCTCAAAGATGATGTCAGATAGCCCCAGAGTGGTGCATGGAAAAGGTATCTGCCTGCTTGGCTGACTCCTTCATGTTGCCTATTATGTTCACTTCCCATCTGTCCTTGTAAACACAGCTCGCTGGTCTGCCCAGTGCTCACTGTGAGGTGGTACTGTACAGAGGTGGTCAGTGCAGGATGAAGCAGTTGAAGTAATGACATCTCATTTTCACAGCAAGAATGAATGACTGTAATACCACAAAGTATGTGTGAACAGCTTCCACTTTGTTATTTATGATATTCACTTGCATAAAATAAAAGACTACATTGTCATAAGAAGCTGATGTAGGTAGAAACACACAAGTCTACAATACTAAAACTGCATACAAACTCTATACCGTGTAACTGTTGTGAAGCATTTAAAAAGGATCTGATAAAGGCGAACATTTAATCTGATTGCAGATGGACATTATGACCCACTTCAGTTGTTTCTAATGGACAGGTTCCATTTGTCAAGGCACATTAATTCTCAAAACAAGAAATGGCAACAGAAGCTTCAGTAGAGCAGACTGCTATCACAAGCAAATCAGGAACATCTGTAGAGACAGAACTGAAGACTTCTGCATAAAAAATCAACAGATTACATATTGACAGACCACCTCGCAACAGTGCATACTGTACGGAAAGGAAGAGAACAAGGGAGGAAGCCAAAATAGCGGCTGGAACTTGGACGGAGAAGAAGTCAAGGAACAGGGATCGGCGAGAGGCTTTCTCTCCGACAATGCCCAAAAGGCTAAGGTCGGAGGATAATACGCCATCAAGTTCAGCTACAAAATCACCTGTCAAGAAACAGAAAGAAGAAATGGTCATGTCCTTTTCAGAAAGACTTACTTCAATCAAGGTCATCTATCTCATTAACCAAGGTATCCATAATACCTAAAACCTTTCCAGATGGGAAACTGAAGGAGGAAGACGTGAAGAGCTATCATTTGTTCTGATAGCGCAGATTAAACCATTGTCGGATGGATGTCTTTCAGGCTTCCTCGAGTCTCCAAGGCTGGAAAGTGGAGCAATGGTACTGATCTGTGCAAATCCAGAAACCAAAAGTTGGCTGGAACAGACAGTAGCCAATTGCAACCCTTGGAAAGGGGAGAATTTGGAGGTGGCAGAAGTCAAGAAGGTGCTGATTACCACAAAGGTCATCACCAAGTTTCCATCTCCAATTGACAAGATGAAGGTTGAAGATGCTCTTGTCAGAATACATCAGCATGACACCAAACTTCTGCCGAAAGAGTGGAGAATGCTGAATGCTACAACTACTGACGACACAGGAAGGACAATTGTTTTGGACCTTAATGAAAGAGGTTTTGAAGAACCCAAGAAAAGAGGTCTTAAGGCTAAGCTTGGACTTGGGAAGATCAAATTTCAAGTAATTAAGGGAAAAACAAAACCTACCATTGGCAAGGATGGTGCTGAAAGTTCTTCAGGCCAACCTTCAACATAAAAAAAGCAGCTGTTGCCAATTTCGTTAGGAAGTTCAAGTCCGAGACTATTGACGTGGCTCTTATACACGAGCCATGGGTAGTTAAGGGCAGAGTAGCAGGACTGGTGGAATCTGGAGGTAAGCTAATGTACGATACTACATCGGATATGCCCAGAATATGTTTATTTGTGAACAGAAAATTAAAATACCTCCTGTTAAAGGAACATTGTTCAAGGGATTTAGTGGCGGCCAAGATAAAACTTGGAAATTGGTAAGGTCTCAGAGAAATAACAATAGGCTCTGTGTACTTTCCATATGACACAACGGATCCGCCTCCATCGGAAGACATGGAAGAATTAATTTGCAAAGCAAAGAGGAAATGTGAACACCTAGTACTCGGAGCAGATGCAAATACACATCACACTGCATGGTGCAGTACCAACTGCAATGCAAGAAGTGAATCTTTACTAGAGTGTATTATTAGAACAGAATTGATAACATTAAACCTAGGAAATAAACCGACATTCATAAATAAGAATCGTAGAGAGATAATAGATATAACTATGGCCCAGATTATTTTAAAATGCATATGCGCATATGCAAATGCATATTTTGAACGTTAGTGCATATTTTGAATGTTAGTGCATATAAAGATATATCTTTGTCTTATGTGTGATCGATTATCTAAGATTTCTGAACAAAATGAAAATTTAATGAAATCTATATGTTGTACATCCCTTGGCAACACTAAAAGCCTTCCCTAATCAAGGAACATGCTTTCAGTGTCACAATACAAGCAGGTAAATGGATAATGATCCTTTTCACAACAGCTATTCCTTCTTTCTGACATTCCTTCCTACTTACATTAGCCTCCCAAGGTTTGCTTAAACAAGTGTGTTCATATCAAATCAAATCAAATCAAAATCTCTTTATTTGCAAATGAGGTGTCTACCTCGGTGGCAAATGGTACACTAAAATACATTATTGTCAAGCACTAAATATTAAATTAACAAGAGAAGAAAATTTTTCCTATAATACAATATTATACAATTTACGCTAACAATGTTTTCTATTAAACACACAGCTCATCCTTAATAAATTTATATTGTTTACAAAATTCTAATTATAATATCTCCTGTACTACTTACAAATATAGTCAACTGATATACAGTATGTGGAATTGCTTCAAATGATACTATAAAACTGGTATAACATTAATATTTACATTGCATTTATTTATTTACTTTTTTTTTTTTTACCCGTTCTGGATCCTAAGTAGCATAACGACCTGCTGCGTCTTAACCAGAGCCCCTTTTGCCACCACTTTTCATATGTTAACTTGCTCTTCGTCTATTGCAGTGTTTTTCACCAAATTAAAATGTAAAAATGCCTAAAACTAAGAGCTCTAGGTCTTTTTTAATTAAACTGTGGATATCAGGCAATAGTGAATATACAAGCGACTGTGATGTAGTGTACTGTCAAGTGTGCGAAGAGTGTAAAATGCGATAAAAGATATCAAACTGAACAGAATTCGAAAACAACTTAACATCTCAGATCAAAAGAACAGAGTGAGAATATGCATCACTACCTTTAATCGACATGGAAACAAAGTGTGAAGTTAGTGCATTTTCCGCTGATATTTGTAAAACGTTTGTATGAAGGTTGAATAATCCACTCTACACTCGTTTCTTGAAATGTATTGTGCTAATCAAAGGATACCAGATGAATCTACCCTTAGGAAGAACTATTTATCTTCAATGCACGCTTCTGTCATGGATTCGATGCGATCTGACATGAGAGAACTGTGTCTGGATATCGGTAGATGAAACAACCGATTCGTATGGTCGATACATTGCAAACTCCATAGTGGGTAAATTATGTCCAGAAGAACCCGGAAAACCTCATTTATTTTCATGCAAGGTGCTAGAAAAATCCAACCATGCTACAGATGCAAGATTTGTTAACGTTGCCTAGTGAATCGGAGAGTGATTGTTACAAAGTGTGCCTTTTAGTCATAGATGCAGCTTCGTATACGATGAAAGCTAGTCAGTCTCTTTGAGTATTTTTTTCCAAATCGCATCAATGTCACATGTTTGGCCCATGGATGGCATCTAATTGCAAAAAAGATACGTACCCTCTTTCCATCGGTCAACAAAGTAATTTCAAGTGGGAAAAAATATGATCCTAAAAACACCAGCTCATGTACAGTTGTACAAAACTCATCTGCTTCAGGTTTCTCTTCCACCGGAACCTGTTCTCACAAGATGGGTAACTGGGTTATCTGCAATATCATTCTACCAGGAAAACTTTACTCAAGTGAATGGTGTAGTTGAAAGTATTGATGATAGTCATACTGCGTGTGTTCGTGAAGCAAAGTGCACATTTGAATCTGAAACTGTATATTGCACCCATAAGGCGAATGGCCTGATGTATGCATTAATTAAATAATTAAATTTATACATGTGAATACTGAAAATAGCAAGTCGGTGCAGTATATCTCACAAGAAGTAATATCGAGACCTCACAGGGTGAAAATACATCCCCTTAACTGGCTTTAAGACACGTCTCGAGAAGGCTTTTGCTAAAAGCGTCCTGTAATAAAGTTTATGATGCCGATGGTGCGAAACTTTCTACCAAGCTTTCCCACGAGAAAGAGGACATTGGAATTTGCCGCACCGTATTGAGTGAGTGAGACAGAAGTCATACCTAACACCCCTCTGCGAGAATGGTTGAACCCGGGATGAAGTATGTCAGTCTAGCTGGAGGCAGTTTTCGGCCAATCAGAAAATTCCAAAATTAAACCGCCCTGTTTCAGTGGGAATATTATTCAGTTTTTCGTGATTTGGTGATGAGAGAAGTAGAAATATACTGTGTTTTGATCTGGGAATAAAATTTGAGGGATCATTTATGCGAGTATGTGATTAATTATCTCATAAAAAATAAGTTATCAGCATTAAAGTCTGATGTTTGGAAGAATGGTTTCACCCAGAAGACTGAGTCTCATGGCGGGAAGGCGCCGTATCGCAGCAGTAAAATAATCCCAGTGACGCGGTGGAGCTTGTATAAAAATAAACTATCATATATTATATTTGAGTGCAACATGTAAATCACACCAATTTTTGGAATCTACGGAATGTTGGAAAATTAATTCAAGGTGTCATATCACTACGCCACACCCCTCCATTGGACTATTTTGAAGGCGGCGTCTCCTGAATTTACAAAACTATTAGTCGCATCTTGCCGAACACCCAGTCTTGGTTACAATTTTAGAGCCTACGGTCAATTTTCCAGATGTGCAGCGCAGAGCGAAGTTAACTAAACCCGCTATTGTGTCAGTCATCGCTTAGTGTATGATCGGTGAGTTGACTAAGGTGATGGACATTGGAGAACTCTTATAATATTACAAGATCAGGTTATATAAAATGTTGGGACACTTATTACAGTTGAAATGTCGCTGATTTTTCTACTATGATGTTTCACAAATAGACATTTAATGTGTTAAGCTCACGGCGTACACAGATGAACTATATTATTTTTCAGAATGATAGCGGCCGGAACATTTAGGTTCGCAACACATTCCAAGCTCACACGTAACCTAGGCAGTAGTAATTGAGTTGAGAAGTCATTACATTCAGAAGGACGAAGATTTTACAGTTTTTCTCTGTGCATGATCAGTAAGATATCGCACTTAGATTTGCATTGTATTAAAATACTGTTCAATTGGGACATTGGAGCCGGTACTAGTCATGCTAATTAGAGGGTGAAGAGATTTGGTAACTACGGAAGGTAACGGGACAGCACAAGGCCTGGACGTATCCTTTCTATTTCCGAGCCAGGTGAATGACATTTAATCCCCAGTACAAGCACGCAGGGAAGCGAGCTAATTTGCAGACAAGGTGAAGGGACACAGCCAGCGTAGCATTTCTGTTTCTCTCAATGGAAGTCAAACTCTGTGTGTGTTAATTCCATTTATGTTGTGTAAATTATATTTTAATGTAAGCTTCAAGAGTGTGTGTGATTCAACCTATCTGCGAGTGCTACATAACCAAAATGGATCCAAGCCTTGTGCGCGTAATGTCATGTAATTTCAACAATATGTGCACGATGGATTAAATCAATGTGTAACGGGGGCTAAAGAGGATGCAGCCCACCTTTCAGCACAAAGGTAAAAGAGCATGTTATATTTATATAGTATGTAATTAATAATGACGTGAATAATTCGTGGTCCGGTTAGGTTAGTGACTTCATGTATTTTTGTATATAGGTAAAATTCACGTACCTGAGACGGAGTTGAGTTGCGTTAGATGTAATTTTTATAGTGTAATGCGGGAGCGAGACCAGGGCAATTACATCTAACGATTCGGGATGTAAATGTCAGGGGATCGATAATAATAATAATTATCATAAACATATTTGAAGTTTTTTTTGTCAATCAGGTTTGAATCATTCAATGACGTGAGTTTTATGTTGATGATTTACAGATCATTTTACTTGACATTAGGTAATTCATGTCCAGGTTTATTGCAGGCACGTTTCGAGGCCTTATTTGATGATGATGATGATGATAATAATAATAATAATAATAATAATAATAATAATAATAATTTGTTTTTGTGAGATGTTGTCAAATTATTTAATTTCAGCTGAGGTGTTTTTTTTTTTTCTCTTGTCGTGATGGTGTATGATTTCAAATGCATGTTTTTCCTTAGGGTGCATAGTTTGAAGTTTGGTAGTAGAATGTTGGCAGACAATCTTGTTTCTATATTCAGTTTAAAAATGAGGAATCGTTGCTGACCAGCTCTGAAATACATGGCGACTTAGGGAATAGAAATGAAAGATCAAAGTATGAGAATAAATATGCAATAATATCCCTGATGGTAATAGTTATGAGATGGAAAGTAGAGTCTTGAGGACCATGTCGTACATATGTCGTATTGTGCTTATGAGAACGAGAGAATGGACTTGTGCAGTTATTGAGCCCGTGTGAAAAAGAACGAGGCTGTGTTGATATAAAATGCTACGTTGAGAAGAAAATAATGAGGTAAAAATAGGAATTGAATTTAATCAGTTCATTGTGATGTGTATTTTCTATTCTTTTTTTTTTTTTTTTTTTTAGCTTTGGAATATCAGTTTCAGACATTCTGTCTTGTGTTATGGCATTGCCACCAAAGTGCACCTCAGCGTTTAGAAAGTTTGTTGTTGACAGCGGATTTTGAATTTTGGTAAATTGCGTATTTTTGTTATTTTTCGATGTAGGCGTTGATCACGTTATTTTTGAGATTTGTTCGTTTTTTTCTTTATTTTTCATTTTTGATGTTTTGATGTTTAGATTTTACTGTGTTTTAAAGAGTAGACGCCAACGGTACGTGGATATCTGTTGTATTTTGTGAATTAAGTGTAGGTGTAGCTTAGGTTATTTTGTGTTTTGATTTCTTCTTTTGTTTTGAACACTATGCTGTACAGTGCTGTGTATATTTTATAAATTAGAATTTCAAAGGTTAGTTTAATAGGACCACCTAGTATTCACAGTCAAAATTACAGCAGGTTCTTTACGCAGACATGAAGGCACCGTAAATAAATAAAATTGGATGCCACTACAAATTTAATTTAGGCAAATGAACCGACCTTTGGTAATAGGTTATGTGAACAAAGTCGCAAATTGATTAAATGAGATGGAATCTGCCGCCATCAACTATAAATTAACACAATTTGTTTATTCTTAGTAAAGTGTAAATAGCGGCAAATAAGATAAAATGATGTAAAAAGGCAAGTTCATTTGGTTAATGTAAAGACTGAGGCATTTAGCCTAATATTATTTTTGTTTTGATTGTCCAGAACTATCACAGTAAGTTAATGTAAGGTGTATCTTGGCAGAATAATTAATTTCTAATAATAAATTTCATGTTATTTGAAACACAGCTTCTGCGATATTTCATTCAGCCACCAGTTAAATTACGTGGCAAGGTTATATAATTTAAAACGATATTTTACGCAACGGAAAGAGTGTTCATGGTTCTTTCTTTCTTACTTTCTTTTACTTAAAAATGGTTGTTAACAGTTGGGTAACTTGTAAGATTGATAAGTCTAGAATTGTGAATTTAAGATACCCATTAGTGGTCTCTGACAATTTGATTAATTAATTAATTAATTGATAAATGATATAATTCCCTTATTTACAATTTCAGTTTTGTTTGTAAATCTGAGACATTTCTATGAGTGGAATCTCGTGTGGTAGACCACTGGTTTCTTCTATATTTAGCGTCTATCGACGTAGAACTTAGTTCATGGTGATGTTCATTATTTTAATTTTGTGACCTACATCCAAGTTTATGTGAGGTAGATCGTATGGGAAGATCTTGAGTTTTTTCCTTCCAGTTATTTTTCTTTAAATCCATTTTATTTCACTTCGCTTAAATTTTGTTTTTGTTTTTTCTTTTGATTCTTTTGTTAATAAACTATGTTCATTTAAATTCGATTCAGTCTTGGGTAACGTTATTTGTAGTTAGTTGACCCATCGTTATTTTTACTCCCTCACTCCCATTTTGTTGTGGCCCGACAACCTCGAGGAAAGCTGAGGGACATTTCCACACCCAAGGGGAGAGAGAGAGTCTAAGTGTGCGGTGAGTAGTTTTTGATGTTTTTATTTTAGGAGCAGCCGGAGCAACATTCAATCAAGAGGAGCACCGCCACACATGCCTTGAAGAGGACACAATATAAAGATATCAGTTTCGCCCATGTGCATTATTCATCACTTCTGAAGTCGATTAAGGGCCTAGAAACTCGTGGTGCACTCCTACATGAATCCCTTCAATTAATTCAAAACACCTGTTAGTTCTTTAAATGGTGACCGTCGTAAATCTGGAGAAAAAGTTAAAAGGAAACTCAATGTCGTGTTGGACTCAAACCCAGAACTGAAGAAGATTCAATTCAGAATCAAGTACATAAGTGGAATCAGGCAGGCTTTGCCAGAAGAATGTTCCGACCAGTCAGGGCCAGTGTACAAATATTTCCCAGTTACGTCCATCAACGTAGAACAATCATTTTCAAAGAATAAATTAATTCTGTCTGACAACAGAAAGTCATTGATTTCTTAAAACATTGAAAAAACTGTAGATAACCTACTGCCATGCATCATTTTGTAAGGAATGAAACATGTTTATCAATTTAACACTGAGTTGAAATTTAATAATGCGTTTGGTAAGTGTATTTTGTTTTATTTTTAGTGCATATCTTCGTGTCTATTTTCACCATTTTTAGTGCACATTTGCATGCATAATTTTGGAGTTTTTAGCGCATATGAATCCGGGCCCTAGATATCACAGTGAGCACCATGCATATAGCAAACTTGACTAAGGATTGGAAGATGCTGGAGGAGCTATCATTGGTGGACCACCAGCATATCCAGTATGCAACAGATGCGAGGCAATGTGATATTGAAATGTACAGAGATCCTAAAAGAACGAACTGGGATGGATACAGAGAAGTTCTAGGGCAGGCTATACAAATGATCCAAATGAATGTAAGGGGACAGAGGAAATTGGATGAGGCAGTGGAACAATTAGAAGAGGCCATTTTAGCCTCATACCATGACAACTGCTCCCTTAAGAGAGAAGAAAACCGTCCAAAATGTTAGGTGGTGGAATAACAACCTAGCCAAAATGAAGAAAGGGGTTAGAGCATTGTATAAAAAATCATCAACAGGTGGCTTGTGGGACGTATATCATAGGAAACTCACTGAGTATAACCTAGAGATACGGAGAGCAAAAAGAAACTCTTGGAGACTGTTTTGCGAGAAAGTGGAATCAAAAACTGAAGCAGCAAAGGCTCCAGAAGGTTTTTAAAACAGTACATATAAATCAAGTGGGAACACAGGAAAAACCCAATGGAAAATACACTCAAACTAGAGGAAAGCCTCGAATACAAAGAAATTGCTCTGGTGGCATTTCTATACATAGAAGGGGCCTTCAGTAATACAACCTACAACTCAATGATTAAAGTTGTTGAATACAGTAAGGTGAGCAAGACTGTTGTAGAATGGATTAGATGCATGTTAGACAGGAGGACAATAAAGGCAACTCTGTTTGAAGAGAAGCTAACGGTTAGAGCCACTCGAGGTTGTGCGCAGGGAGGAGTTATTTCTCCTCTTCTGTGGAACCTTGTGGTGAACAAAATCATAGCCATGCTCAACGAACAGGGATTTTACACACAAGGATATGCAGATGATCTAGTTATTGTGGTAAGAGGTAAGGTGATGAGTGTAATCCAGGACCTCATGCAAAGATCGTTTAACCTTTTGGAGAACTGGTGTCGGAAAGAACAACTCACAGTCAACCCAAACAAGATAACACTGGTCCCTTTCACAAGAAGGAAGAAATTAGAGGGGAAGAGAATACTGAAGCACTTTGGGCAAGAAATCTATATGGAAGTACATAGCCATGCTCAACGAACAGGGATTTTACACACAAGGATATGCAGATGATCTAGTTATTGTGGTAAGGGGTAAGGTGATGAGTGTAATCCAGGACCTCATGCAAAGATTGTTTAACCTTTTGGAGAACTGGTGTCGGAAAGAACAACTCACAGTCAACCCAAACAAGATAACACTGGTCCCTTTCACAAGAAGGAAGAAATTAGAGGGGAAGAGAACACTGAAGCTCTTTGGGCAAGAAATCTATATGGAAGAACAAGTGTTGCACTTAGGTGTAATATTAGACAAAAAGTTAACCTGGAATCCACACATAGAAAGAAATATAACCCGAGCTAAGAACCAATTGCATGCATGCAAGAGGGCAGTCGGGACAACATGGGGTCTAAAGCCGGCAATTGTGATGTGGATATACACAATGATCATTAGACCACTGATCACCTATGCAGCAATCATTTGGTGGATGAAAGTAAGTCTCAAGGAAAAGTCAGTAGCAAACTAAATAGCCTTCATAGAATGGCATGTATAGACATAACTGGGGCAATGAAAACTACGCTGACAGAAGCCTTGAATACTCTACTAGATCTCCTTCCATTAAGTAACTTTATAGAAGGACAGGCTAGAATGAGCTCATATCGACTGGAGCAAAATGGATGTAGGAAAGCTCAAAGGCCCAATCTTGGACACTGTAAAATTAACAGAGTAATAAGAGGGGAAGTTTTACACATGCAAGCTGATCATATGATTCCAAAGTATATCTTTGAAAACCATTTGAGACCCAGATAACAAAAAAGGAAGACTGGGACATTAACAGATGGAAAACTGGTAGGGAAGATATTGTGAGGTGGACAGATGACTCAAGGACTGAGAAGGGAACAGGACGAGGGATCAACGGGGAAAGACCTGAGAGATCAATCCAAATGAGCCTAGGCAGACACACAGCAGTTTTCCAAGCTGAAGTGATAGCCATCATTACATGCATTGAAGAAAACCTGAAAATGAACTACAGAGATAAGAACATTTTCATATTTACAGATAGCCAACCAGCCATTAAGGCACTTGAAGCTGTCCGGGTTACATCCAGAATTGTTTGGTATTGTCTTGCACTTCTCCTGAAGCTCTCAGAGTACAATGTTGTTAAAATAATATGGGAACCTGGGCATGCAGACATAGAAGGTAATGAAAAAGCAGATAAACTGGAAGAAAAGGGTCAGAAACAACTTTTGTGGGCCCAGAACCAGTATGTGGAATCTCTTATAGACAAGCCCGACTTTACATAGGTAAATGGGTACAAAAGAAACAAATGGAAAACTGGAAAAATGCTCCAGGATGCAGGCTTGCAAAAGAACTAATAAAGAGCCCAAACAAGAAGCATACTAAAGAACTGCTGTAACTCAGCAGAAGAAATATAAAAGGACTGCTGACTGGACACTGCCATTTTAAAAAGCACCTACATAGAATTGGAGTAATAGCAGATAATATATGTAGGAAATGCAACGATGCGGAAGAAGCAGCTGAACACATACCCTTTGAATGTGAGGCGCTGGGAAGAATTAGAATCTCCACACTGGGATTACCTGGTGAAGAGAGAAGAAACATCGGAGGACCTGCAACTTTGTGAAGGGAGCAGGTATAACTAGGTGAAGATGAAGGAAAACACATGGTAGCAAAAGATCTTCGAGGTTGATGCTAAATGGAACTTTTTAAAGAGACTCCATGAATGAAATGAAATGGGGTGTGGCTTTTAGTGCCAGGAGTGTCCGAAGACATGTTCAGCTCGCCAGGTGCAGGTCTTTTGATTTGACACCTGTAGGCGACCTGCGCGTCCTGATGAGGATGAAATGATGATGAAGACAACACACACACCCAGCCCCCGTGTCAGCGAAATTAACCACTGATGGTTAAAATTCCCAACCCTGCCGGGAATCGAACCCGGGACCCCTGTGGCCAAAGGCCAGCACGCTAACCATTTAGCCATGGAGCCGAACACACCATGAATAAAGGAAGAAGAAGAGAAGAAGAATGGAAAGGATATGTTACTGGGTCTTCAACATGCTTCCCCCACCACCTCCCCGCCCACACTTGTTGATCGAACAACTTCTTCATGAAGAGTCGTTTAGTGTACAAGGTTTATTACTTTTGTCACAATGGTCAACTTGGAGGAATAATTACAGAATTTTGGTCAGCTCTACAATTAATGAATGCATGTAGGCCTATTGCTTCTTTCATCAAGATGGTCTGTACTGCCATGCATTCTGCAAAACTGCAGAAAGATATTCAAGAGCATTTCCCTGAGTAAGGAATTGCCAAGAAGAGTTCATTGTCACAGAGAACACCTGAATAATCAAAGTGAAACTTTTACATAAGTGATAATTTAGAGATTGATTGATTGATTGATTGATTGATTGATTGATTGATTGATTGATTGATTGATGCTTGTTGTTTACAGGGGCCTAACATCTAGGTCATTGGCCCCTAATGGTACGAAATGAGGCGAAATGAAATGACAAATTAAAACCCCCAAATCCTCCACTGACCACAATTCAAAACGTGAGGACAAAGAACGAATGGATGGATATGAATTAAAATGATCAGTGGAACCGACCCATAGTGCCTCATATGCACAGAAGCTGGTGTAAAACAATAGTATTACTGACCAAGGGACTGCTTCTATAGCACGATATTGAATCGATGATGCTTGTAGTCTAAAGGAGTCCAAAATCCAAGTCATCGACTCCTCATAATGGTACTTATCACTAGAAAAGTAGAAGCATGGTATTTCTCATGTTGCGGTACTAATCAAGAGCAGCGTATACTCGCGGCATTCCACACATTATGGTACTACTCACAGGTAATGAAATTCGCACATGTATTACAGACCTAGGGTGTTTCACACATTGCGGCGTCATTCACAGGCAATGCAAACCTATGGTGTTGATCACCTAAGTGTACTAACCACAGGGACTCGTACTATCCCGTGGTGTTCCTTATATAGTGGGTACTAATCATGGGCAAGCCAGAACCATGGGTTCCGTCATCCCATGGTGTCGCTCATATAGTGCTACTAATCACAGGTACTGTAAAAGCCGTTGCACTCTCCTTTGCTACTAATCACAAACCTATTTGATACCTAACAAAGTGGTACTACGCGCAAGGAAAAGAGACCCATTGTGTTCCCCGCGTGGTGGTACTAATCACAAAGAGTTTCATGGTTCTAATATAATCATCCCTAGGCCGCCCCTTTTAGTCACCTCTGACGACAGGCAGGGGATACTGTGGGTGTATTCTTCGCCTGTGTCTCCCACCCAAAGGAGGTTGTGTGTTTGGTCCGCGAGAAGTATTTTATTTCTCTCAAGTCCGTCGGCAAGCCGGTTCGGGCCCCCCTAGAGGACACCTGGGACGCACCACGTGGGAGTATCACCTCTCCCCCTGCTACGCCAGCGTAGTAGGTTCGTGGATGATTTAGAGGCCTGCAAATATTAATCTAATCAATGAATTGTAATTGAACTGTGATATTACAGTGAAAATGTAATATTCAGAATCAAGTCCATGTTAATGCAACATGTATTCATGAGTGTGGTTAGGAGTGCGCAGCTGTGAGCTTGCATCTGGGAGATGGTGGGTTCGAACTCCACTATCGGCAGCCCTGAAAACGGTTTTTCTGTTTTTTTCCCATTTTCACATAAGGCACTTACCAATTCTAGACCTTTCCTATTCCATCATCGCCATAAGACCTTTCTGTGTTGGTGCAATGTAGAGCAAATTGTATTGCATTCATGATTATGCTGAAATAGACACAAATCTTTATGAACATACAAAGACAGAGCATTTTTCAGCATCTTCTGTAAATGATAGTACCAAACTACTTTGCTTTCTCTTTGCAAACAATAGTCAAGTACCATATCCCCTGGAAGTAGTATGACAACTGGGCTTACAATAAGTGGCCAGCAAAAGAGTGTCGGCTGGTTTTCTAGTGCACCATTCTCTAGTTCAAGCATATGTGTAAGTCTCATCAGGTCTCTCAGTGACACTGCCAATTAAAGCACCTATCTGATAACTAGTATAAAATAACATTCGGACACTGAGATTTAATTCTACATTGTTTTATACACAGGCCATTTACTTTTGAAAACTACTAGTACACAAAAATAAATTATAGAATGCTTATGAATATATAACAGCTAGATACATACATGATGAGTGACTTTGTCTTCCCACCTCACTTGAGTGTTAAAAAGGGAAATGATGGATTCAATTTCCTGAAACAGACATGAAAAAGAAAAAGAGATTGAAAATTTTTTTCTGTGGTAATGCAACCTTGTATTACTTCAATTCTATATTAGGTATTTATATTACTGACATGACTTCCTATTGAAAATTCTAGGGTCATTACAGAATTATTTGTTGTTTTTATTTTTTTATTTGGGAAACAAAAAGAGCGAAAAGCCAAATTACAGAGCTCAGCAATGAAAAATATATTTACAATGAAGTAGCATAATAAAAACATTTAAAAGAAAAAAAAAACAACGAAGAAAAATCATCCAATATCAAAAGTAGCAGAAAAAAATTAAAAACTAACAAAATAACTGTAGAAACACAGCAATCAACAATAAAACATAAAGGCAAAAGAAAAGAACAAGGAAAATTAAAGATTGAAAATCAACTGAAGAGAAGAACTTACAGCTAGGTAGAGTAAGATAAATACAGATATGACACAGAAGTAGCGGTATAGTGCAGAAAAAAAAAAAAAAATATATATATACAATGAGAAGAGAAAAAGGGGATATGAAAGAAATAAGCTAGGTTACTGTAAGTTCCTCCCCTGCGAACCATGTGACCTTGCCGCAGTGGGGAGGCTTGGATGTCATAATGAAGCAGATAGCCGAGCCGCAGGTGCAACCATATCAGATGGGTATCTGTCGAGAGACCAGACTAAGGAATGGTTCATCGAAAGGGGGGTAGCAGCCTTTCGGTAGTTGCAAGGGCGGCAGTCTAGATGATTGACGGGTACGGCTTTGTAATAATACTCAACATGGCTTAACTGTGTTGATACTGCTACACGGCTGAAAGCAACGGGAATCTACAGTCGTAACTAACTCCCGAGGACATGCAGCTCTCTCTGTATGAATGATGTACTGATGACGGCTTCCCCCCAGGTAAAATATTCCGGAGGTAAAATAGTCCCCCATTCGGGTCTCCCGGTGGGGACTTCACGAGAGAGGGCAATCATCAGGAAGATGGATACTGACATTCTGCGAGTCGGAGCATGGAATGTTAGAAGTTTGAATCATTGTGGTAGGTTATAGAATCTGAAAAGGGAGATGGATAGACTAAAGTTAGATGTAGTTGGAATAAATGAAGTACGTTGGCAAGAAAAACAGGATTTTTGGTCAGGTGACTACCGAATTATCAACACAAAATCAAACAGGGGAAATGCAGGAGTTGGATTAATAATGAATAAGAAAATAGGGCAGCGGGTAAGCTCCTGCGACCAGCATAGTGAAAGAATTATTGTCGTCAAGATAGACACCAAACCAATGCCCACCACAATAGTGCAGGTCTATATACTTATTAGTTCAACGGATGATGAGGAAATCGAAAGAATATATGAAGAGATAGAAGATTTAATACAATATGTAAAAGGTGACAAGAATCTAATTGTGATGGGAGACTGGAATGCAGTGGTAGGCCAAGGAAGAGAAGGTAATACAGCAGGAGCATTTGGATTGGGTCAAAGGAATGATAGAGGAAGTCGGCTGGTTGAATTCTGCACTGATCATAATTTAGTCTTGCCAATACTTGGTTCAAACACCACAAATTACTGCTTTATATGTGGACGAGACCTGGAGACACTGGAAGGTATCAAATAGACTTCATTATGATTAGGCAGAGATTCAGAAACCAGGTGTTGGATTGCAAAACTTTCCCAGGAGCAGACGTGGACTCTGACCACAACTTGTTGGTCATGAAATGCCATCTGAAGTTGAAGAAATTGAAGAAAGGAAAGAATGCAAAACGATGGAATTTAGACAAGTTGAAAGAAAAGAGTGTGAGGGATTGTTTAAAGGGCTAAATGAAAAGGCTGAAGGAAACACAATAGAGGAAGAGTGGATAGTCATGAAAAATGAAGTCAGTAGGGCTGCTGAAGAAATGTTAGGAAGGAAGAAAAGATCAGAAAAGAATCAGTGGATAACTCAGAAGATACTAGACCTGATTGATGAACGACGAAAATACAAGAATGCTAGAAATGAAGAGGGCAGAAAGGAATACAGGCGATTAAAGAATCAAGTGGATAGAATATGCAAGGCAGCTAAGGAAGGTTGGCTGAAGGAGAAGTGCAGCAAGGATGTTGAAGATTGTATGGTCCTAGGAAAGGTAGATGCTGCATACAGGAAAATCAAGGAAACCTTTAGAGAAAGGAAATCTAGGTGTATGAATATTAAGAGCTCAGATGGAAAGCCACTTCTAGGGAAAGAAGACAAAGCAGAAAGATGGCAGGAGCATATCCAACAGTTGTATCAAGGTAAAGGTGTAGATAATTTGGTTCTGGAACATGAAGAGGCTGTTGATGCTGATGAAATGGGAGACCCAATTTTGAGGTCAGTGTTTGACAGAACTGTGAGTGACCTAAACAGGAACAAGACACCTGGAATTGATGACATTCCCTCTGAATTACTGACTGCCTTAGGAGAAACCAGCATGGCAATGTTATTCCATTTGGTGTGTAAGATGTATGAGACAGGAGAGGTCCCATCCGATTTTCGGCAGAATATTTATACCTTTTCCCAAGAAGGCCAGTGCTGACAAGTGTGAAAACTACCACACCATTAGTTCAGTATCTCATGCCTGCAAAATTTTAACACGTATTATTTACAGAAGAATGGAAAAACAAGTACAAGCTGGGTTGGAAGAAGATCAATTTGGTTTCAGAAGAAATGTAGGAACACGTGAAGCAATCCTTTTTTTTTTCTTTGCTAGTGGCTTTACGTCGCACCGACACAGATAGGTCTTATGGCGACGATGGGATAGGAAAGGCCTAGGAGTTGGAAGGAAGCGGCCGTGGCCTTAATTAAGGTACAGCCCCAGCATTTGCCTGGTGTGAAAATGGGAAACCACGGAAAACCATCTTCAGGGCTGCCGACAGTGGGATTCGAACCTACTATCTCCCGGATGCAAGCTCACAGCCGAGCGCCTCTACGCGCATGGCCAACTCGCCCGGTGAAGCAATCCTGACTTTATGTCTGATCTTAGAGGATCGAATCAAGAAGGACAAGCCCATGTACGTGGCATTCGTAGATCTAGAAAAAGCATTCGATAATGTTGATTGGACCAAGCTATTTAAGATTCTGAAGATGATTGGGATCAGATACCGACAACGAGGAATTATCTACAACCTATCTACAACCTGTATAAAAATCAGTCTGCAGTGATAAGAATCTGATGATGCTTGTTTTAAGGGGCCTAACATCGAAGGTCATCGGCCCAGCATGATAAGAATAGAGGGGTTTGAAAAAAAAAGAAGCAGCAATCCAGAAAGGAGTGAGGCAAGGCTGCAGTTTGTCCCCCCTCCTTTTCAATGTTTACATAGAACAGGCAGTAACGAAAATCAAAGAGGAATTTGGAAAATGATTCATAATCCAAGGAGAGGAAATCAAAACCTTGAGATTTGGTGATGATATTGTTATTTTATCTGAGACTGCAGAAGATCTTGAGAAGCTGCTGAATGGTATGGACGAAGTCTTGGTTAAGGAGTACAAGATGGAAATAAATAAGTCCAAAACAAAAGTAATGGAGTGCAGTCGAACTAAGGCAGGTGATGCAGGACATATTAGATTAGGAAATGAAGTGTTAAGGGAAATAGATGAATATTGTTACTTGGGTAGTAAAATAACTAACGATGGCAGAAGTAAGGAGGACATAAAATGCAGACTAGCACAAGCAACGAAGAGCTTTCTTAAGAAAAGAAATTTGTTTACTTCAAACATTGATATAGGAATTAGAAAGATGTTTTTGAAGACTTTCGTGTGGAGCATGGCATTGTATGGAAGTCAAACATGGACAATAACTAGCTCGGAAAGAAAGAGAATAGAAGCTTTTGAAATGTAGTGTTACAGAAGAATGTTGAAGGTGAGATGAATAGATCGAATCACGAATGAAGGGATACTGAATCGAATTGGTGAGAGGAGATCGATTTGGCTAAATTTGACGAGAAGAAGAGATAGAATGATAGGACACATCTTAAGACATCCAGGACTTCTTCAGTTGGTTTTTGAAGGAAGTGAAGGTGGTAAGAATGGTAGGGGTAGACCAAGATATGAATATGGTATGCAGATTAGAGCAGATGTAGGATGCAATAGTTATGTAGAAATGAAAAGTTTAGCACAGGATAGGGTGGCATGGACAGCTGCATCAAACCGGTCTATGGACTGATGACTCAAACAACAACAACAACACTGTAAGTTAAGAAAGAATCGATTAACTGCTCAAGTTGGTTCGACGTGTACATGTACGGACCTACAAAACATAAGCCAGGAACGGTTTGCCATATACCTGTACAGACTAGGCTAACGGTGTTTTTAGATGTACACCTGCGTGCCATCTGTTAGTTGTCACCATGAACTTTTAGCATGGCTCGCAGCACAGGGGAGATCTTCTACCGTAATGCGGCACTGTGTTGGTGTAAAAAAAATTTGTTTCAACAACGTCGATCCTTGTGACAACATAGCGGCATCCTCGCATCATCTGTGTTTATCTAATGCAGCTCTCGAACGCATAATAGGTGAAAGCAGGATGAGAATAATCCGAGTGATAATGAAGTGTTAGTGATGATGATTATGCACAGCAGGAAATTACGCGTGATCTACGTAATGATAGTAACATGAGTGAGTGCTCAAACGAATGATCATGGACACCTGTTGATTCAAATTTTATTCCAACAAGAAGGTAATTAGGCATTTTATTACTTTGCATGCCATCTTTTTGTATGTAGATACAATATCTGCATGATATGAACTGCGTATCCGCTTATTTTGGACAAAATCAGGCAAGTCGTTTATAAGTTATACCAATGTTTGTGACAGCATGTAAAATTGTGATATTTTTATCAAATTTATTACCACTGTAGGGTAAAACTTGGCCAACTTTTAATACAGGCTTGAAGGGTTAAGGAGGGTTGGTATGCGGATAAATAAAGTTCTTTGAACAAGTGAGGCGGGAACACGGAACATGAAGGAGTGGATTTATCCTGGTTTTGCGAGTTGGGACATGTAGGGAAAATAAGGATGCAGGTTCAGGAGAACAAAATAAACCGTTAAAAGTGTTATGTATAGGAATCTAAGGAGAGCTACTTTCTTGCGAGTAGATAACGGGTGAAGGTTTAACTTATCCAGTATCTGAGTGCTGCTCAAGTTTTTACAATCGGATACAATGGGACAGAAGAATGACTGCACGCGGAAGATGTGATTCATATTAGTGAGTGAAGAGGCAGACCAAATGGGATATGCAAATTCAATAATCGGTAAGATGCAAGATACATAGTAGGCTCTAAGGGCGTGGATATAGGTGATGTCAGAAAATCTATACAACAAACCAAGAAGTGACATTGCTCGTGAGGTTATCTTTTATATATGGGGGACAAATAACAATCTACAATTATTATTATTATTATTATTATTATTACCACCATTATCATATTTATGAATAATACGTGCAATGTCTCCCTCTAGCAAATAGTTCTCATGACATTTTCATCCCAATCCTTCAGTTCTGGATAAATGTATTCTAGGTTAAATTAAACTATAATATGAGTCAAATAAGAAGCCGTTTCCATTATTAAAGTCATTTTTATGAAGAAAATATAATTTGGACTGGCACAAGGGAAATTTAACATAGTGAAATTTTCTATGCAGCGCAGTGCATTATGTAGGTGGGATCAACATCATCGTTTTCATTTTCCCTTGTCAAGCTCCTGCTAGGTCAGTGTATTGATGGTACTTATCCAACGTTGCCTCTCCTTCCACCACTCCTCTTTAGTAATTGTATTCCAGTCCAGTCTTCTTTTTCTTTTACACTTCTTGACAGAGACTATCCATCTTGCTCTGGGCTTCTTTCCTTCTATCTTAGCCTCCGACACTTTTTTTGGTATCCTTTCCTCGTCCATCCTTACAACATGTCCAAACCATCTTAATTTAATCTTTTCCACCCTATCACTCAGTTTTGCTATCCCTATTTCTTTTCTGACCTCAACATTTGTTACTCCTCAGGAACTTCATCCCACTGGCCTGAATTTTACTCTCATCTCTATCAGTGTACAAGTCTCTGATGCATGCGTTAATATAGGGGTATAGCACATCTTGTACATTATCTCTTTACAATTCAAAGGAACTTCTCTGTTCCACAACAAGTTCCTTACATTCTGGTAGAACGTATTTCCTGCTTGTACCCTTCTGCTGATTTCCTTACACAACCTTGCATCTTGCATTATTTCACTTCCCAAATATTTGAACTATTCAACATGCCCAAGGTTTTGTCCCCTGATACAAACAATTCCTTTTCCCTTGTCTTTCTCCTCTTGTCATCACCAGGGTTTTGCACTTCTTCACACTGATTTTCATACCATGTTTCTCAATATTGTCATTTAAAGCCTCTAGTTGGATTTACACTTTTGTATTGTTAACTTCCCAAATCACTATGTCATCCACAAACAATAATATTTTTGTATCCCCTCCATATGTTGCCTTTGCTCCCTTTAGAATTTCATCCACAACCATTATAAATATGCGTGGAGACAATATACTTCCCTGTCTTTGTCCAGTTTGGTTTCTAAACCAATCTGTTCTCCCCACTGAAGTCTGGACACAACTGGAAGAGATTTTATACATTGCTTTCCCTAATTCCCTTGATTGCTTTCCACATACTTTTCTTTCTATGGTTTTCCACATCTTTCCTCTATTAACACTATTGTATGCCTTCTCTAGATCAAGGAATACCATCATCAGATCTTTTCCATATTCCCACTGTTTTTCCATCAGTAATCTCATGGTAAGTATAGGGTCTATTGTTGACCTGCCCTGTCAATCCATACTGCTCTTCTTCTTTCTTTCCACCCTTCTGTTCATTCTCCTGTCTATTATTCTCTCCAATCTTTTGGCTACTTGTGACGACAGTGTGATTCCTTGATAACTATTACATACCTTCATTTCACCTTTCTTCAATACTGGTATTACTACTTCTTTATAATAAAACATCAGGTACTTGCTTTTTTTTTTTTCAAATAAACCCTAGCAACTGATATACCCAATGTAGACCAACAGGTCCTGCTGCCTTTATCATTTTCATGCATATTTCATCCATCCCTGCTGCATTTCCTGTTTACATTTTTGTTGGCAACCATTTCCACCTCTGCCATTGCAATATCACTCTCATACTCATCACATACTGAACTATTGTTTACTAAACGGAACTTATCCAACTGTCTGGAAAACAGCCAATATTATACCGGTACCTAAGAGTTTAAACCCACAATCACCCTCTGACTATCGTCCTGTGTACATACTCCCTGCGCTTTCTAAAGCCTTTGAACGTTTAGTATACGAGCAAGTTCTGGAGCACCTAAATAAAAATGCTCTTTTGGACCCTTTGCAGTCTGGATTTAAGAAGGGCCACAGTACCGCGACAGCACTTTTGAAGGTTACTGAAGACATTAGAAATGCTATGGACAAACAACTGCTTACTATACTTACCCTTCTTGACTTCAGTAGCACCTTTGACACTATAGACATTCAGACTATGATAAAGAAAATGGAACTGTTAAATTTTGACCTGGCTGCGCTTAAGTATTTTAGTTCTTATTTGAGTAACTGTCAACAGCGTGTAACAGTAAACAACAAGGTCTCTAAATGGAAAATGAAACTTAGTGGTGCCCCAAAGGGCAGTATTCTAGGGCCCTTACTTTTTTGTATTTATATCAATGACATACCATCTGTGACAGGAAATAGCACACACCACTTCTATGCTGACGATCTTCAGATTTATCGACACTGCAAGACTTCAGACTTAGATGAAACAATACAAGATATTAACAATGACCTCCGACGACTCAGTATCTATGCACAACGAAATTCTCTTATACTAAACTCCACAAAATCTCAGGCAATCATAATTGGAAGACGAAAATTACTGAACAGCTCAAACAATATTGCAATCCCGCCTATCCTACTGAATGGTAACATTATTCCCTACAGTAAAACAGTTTAAAATCTCGGCGTAATTATGAATGAAACAGTTGATTGGTCTGATCACACGAAAATCATCTGTAAAAAGATTTTTGGAGCGCTTCACCCTCTTAAACAGCAAAGGGATGTATTTCCATTTGAGCTTAAGGCCAAACTAATACAGACCTAGTTCTCCCTATTCTTGATAATTGTGATGTTCTAGTTGATATGACAAGAGAAGAAACACTTAAACTTCAACGAGCACTGAATTCCTGCCTGCGATTTATTTACAATATCGTGTACGATGTTCATATTACCCCATACTATAAGGCTCTCTCATGGCTGAAGCCTGATAAACGTCGGCAGCTACACATTTTAACAATGGTGTTTAGAGTACTAGCGGAAAGTCAGCCACTGTATATTTCTTCTAAATTCACCTTTTTGTCATCATTTCACAACTTAAATACACATTCCAGATCCTCTCTTTCTATTCCAGTGCACCGCACAAATAAAATAAATAGAACATTTGCAGTGACCGGCGCCAGATTATGGAATTCCCTGCCAGCTCAGGTCAGAGAAACTAGCTCTTTACAAAGATTTAAGGTCACCTGCTGAGACTACCTGCTAAGGACAGCTAACTGAATGGCTGAAGTATGAATGTGTGCGCACCTGAGGATTAGTCATTATTAAGAGTTTTTACTATTACTTCGTTTTATTATTGACATAGTAATGTATTTAAATTTGTTCTCCTTCCTTCCTTCCTTCCTTCCTTCCTCTTCATGGATTAGGCTAATAGCCTGTTCTGACCTCAGATTTCATTCCATCTCTTCATAGGACGACCAATATCTCCATTATTAAATTTGTTCTCAATTCTCTTAATTTTTTTTGTTTGGTTTTAACTATTTTAAATATCTCAGTATTCTATTTATGATTTTGATTAGTATGTGGTTAAGTGGAAGAGAAGGCCTCGAGCCCTAACTTTGCCACTGAAAAAAAGGCATTAATAAATAAATAAAATAAATAAATAATTTCTGGATCATCCTCATTTACCACTACACACTCTTCTACATAAATTCTCACATTCAAGAGTTTATTGAAGTAATCTTTCTACCTAGTCTTTATCTCCTCTGGGTCTGTTATTACATTTCCACTCTCTTTCTTCACTTGTTTTGTGTAGATTTTTCTCTTATATTTTATCAACCCATACAACATCCTTTTTCCACCCTTTACGTTGTTTTCCAACTCTTGCGTGATTCTCTCCCAACATTTTTTCTTTTTCTTATTTGTTACTTTTTTACACTTACTTTTAATTTCCTGATACTTAATCTTACCTCCTTCTTTCCTATTTCTATTCTATTCTTGCCATGCTTTCTTCGTTTGTTTAACAACCTCCTTCATCTTTATATACCACCAAGGTGTCTCTTTTCCTTCACTGTCGCTGAAGTTCTGCCACAAATCTCCTCTAGACGGCTTACAAATTTGTTTTTAAATTTGGCTCATTCTTCTTCTGCATTTTCTATTTCTGATATAGAGATGTGCTGTCTTAATTCCTCCTGAAATTTCTCCTGAGTTCTTCTTTCATGCCTTTCCATGGGGCAGGGGTAGCGTGCCTACCTCTTACCTGGAGGCCCCGGCTTCGATTCCCGGCCAGGTCAGGGATTTTTACCTGGACCTGAGGGCTGGTTCGAGGTCCACTCAGCCTACGTGATTAGAATTGAGGAGCTATCTGACAGTGAGATGGCAGCCCCGGTCTAGAATCCAAGAATAACTGACGAGAGGATTCATCATGCAGACCACACAACACCTCGTATTCTGCAGGCTTTTGGGCTGAGCTGCGGTCACTTGGTAGGCCAAGGCCCTTCAAAGGTTGTAGTGCCATGGGGTTTGGTTTGGTTTCTTCTTTTATCTTTCAATTTCCATACTTTTATTTTCTCCTGTCTTACTTCTTTTACTCTCACAATTTTACCTATTGTAATTTTGCTACCACTACTCTGCGGTCTCTGTTTGAAAATACAGAAATCAAATATTCTTTAATATTCATATTTAATATTTTTGTTTCTGCACTTGGACGTGCCACGAGAACTCAATTGTAGCAGTTTGCCACCGTCAAAGCTGAGCGAGAGGCTGTTACCACTCCATGCAGTGTTTACGCTTTGAATCTCTTTTAACAGCTAGGCGACTATTACTGCGCCCACGCCAAGCAAGACCCCTTTCCCCTCACCTGGTAATTCTATTACATCGATTAACTCAGTGGCGAAGCATGCTAGTATCCACTGTTACCACTAGTAACGGTTTGAAAATACAGAAATCAAATATTCTTTAATATTCATATTTAATATTTTTGTTTCTGCGCTTGGACGTGCCATGAGAACTCTATTGGAGCAGTTTGCCACCGTCAAAGCTGAGCGAGAGGCTGTTACCACTCCATGCAGTGTTTACGCTTTGAATCTCTTCTAACAGCTAGGCGAGTATTACTGCGCCTGCGCCAAGCAAGACCCCTTTCCCCTCGACACTGTGATGTATCCTAGTACGTTCTCCGGTCGTGTTACCACAGTGGAAAGTGGAAACAAAAGCTTATAACGTCGGTGCCGAGCTGTTCTGTCCATTCGTTCCGCCGCGCTCAACAGTGCATTGTTATATTATTGTGGTATTGTTTTCTATTATAATATGATGCAACTTCTCTTGTTAAAATGTGAATTTATATTTAATTTATATTAGGCAAGGATAGCCTATAGGACTGCACAACGTATTAAACATTAAAATGAGTGCCCTCTCTTCCACCTCAAAAATAAGTGAGTAGGCGGGCCCAGAATGTTCATGTATAATAGAAAGCTTAATGAACATGCCATTTTTGTTAAGAACTTATGAAGAAAATAAAAACATAGAAGAGATTCAAAGCGTAAACACTGCATAGAGTTGTAACAGCCTCTCGCTCAGCTTTGACGGTGGCAAACTGCTCCAATAGAGTTCTCGTGGCACGTCCAAGCACAGAAACAAAAATGTATTCAAGGAATCAAAAAGAACAGTATGATATTTTCATAACTCGTGGTACATAAATCTGGACTGGTTATGTGGGTGTGCAAAAATGAATAAACTGTACTGTTGGCCATGTATTCTATTTTCCTCAGAAAATAATGCTTGCAATAAAGACGGGTGGACAATTTAGATAGTTTCAGAGTTTTAAAGAGACACCATGAGTTGTTGCTGATATGATTCAATTCGGAAGGTCCACAATAGAGTTCTGTTTGAGTACAGCTTACAGAAAGAAAATGTGACGAGCATAATAAGCTAGTAAAAAAATAACAGATATACTGTCAGCACTTCAATAGATTCTGTGTGTTTTCTTTCAAAGCTAGGATTACCTTTCAGAGGTCATCGAGAAACTGAAGAATCCGATAACAGAGGTAATTACAGGGAGTTACTAGCATTGTATTGTTGTTTGAGTCATCAGTCCACAGACTGATCTGACGCAGCTCTCTGTGCCACCCTATCCTGTGCTGATCTTTTCATTTCTACGTAACTATTGCATCCTAAATCCACTCTAATCTGCTTGTCATATTCATACCTTGGTCTACCCATACCGTTCTTACCGCCTACAATTTCTTCATAAACCAATTGAACAAGTCCTGGGTATCTTAAGATGTGTCCTCTCACCTATCATTCTATCACTTCTTCTCATCAAATTTAGCCAAATCGATCTTCTCTCACCAATTTGATTCAGTATCACTTCATTCATAACTCGATCTAGCCATCTCACCTTCAGCATTCTTCTGTAACATCACATTTCAAAAGCTTCTATTCTCTTTCTTTCCGAGCTATGTTTCACTTTCATACAATGCCACGCTCCAGATGAAAGGCTTAAGAAACATACCGAGCTCGATAGCTGCAGTCGCTTAAGTCCGGCCAGTATCCAGTATTCGGGAGATAGTAGGTTCGAACTCCACTGTCGGCAGCCCTGAAAATGGTTTTCCGTGGTTTCCCATTTTCACACCAGGCAAGTGCTGGGGCTATACCTTAATTAAGTCCACGGCCGCTTCCTTCCCACTCCTAGCCTTTTCCTGTCCTAACGTCGCCAAAAAACCTATTTGTGTCGGTGCGACGTAAAGCAAAAAAAAAAAAGAAAGAAAGGAAGAAGAAAAAAAAGAAAAGATAAATCTTTCTAATTCCTATATTAATGTTTGAAGAGAGCAAATTACTTTTCTCCAGGAAGCTCTTCCTTGCTTGTGCTAGTCTGCATTTTATATCCTCCTTACTTCTGACATCATTAGTTATTTTACTACCCAAGTAATAATATTCATCTACTTCCTTTAAGAGTTCATTTCCTAATCTAATATTTTCTGCATCACCTGACCTTGTTCGACCACACTGCACTTCATTTGTTTTGGACTTAATTACCTTCATCATGTACTCCTTACCCAAGTCTTTGTCCATACCATTCAACAACTTCTCGAGATCTTCTGCAGTCTCAGATAAAATAATAATATCATCGGCAAATCTCAAGGTTTTGATTTCCTCTCCTTGGATTGTGATTCCCTTTCCAAATTCCTCTTTGATTTTCTTTACTGCCTGTTCTATGGAAACACTGAAAAGGAGGGGGAGGGGGACAAACTGGAGCCTTGCCTCATTCCTTTCTGGATTGCTGCTTCTATTTCAGAGCACCGATTCTTATCACTGCAAACTGATTTTTTTTTCAGATTGTAGATAATTCTTTGTTCTTGGTATCTGATCCCAATCACCTTCAGAATCTTAAATAGCTTGGTCCAATCAACAGTATTGAATGCTTTTTCTAGAATACCATGTACATGCGCTTGTCCTTTTTAATTTGATTCTCTAAGATCAGACGTAAAGTCAGGATTGCTTCACGTATTCCTACATTTCTTCTGAAGCCAAATTGATCTTCTCCCAACTCAGCAACAACTTGTCTTTCTACTCTTCTGTAAATAATACTAAACTAATGGTGCAGTAGTTTTCATACTCGTCAGCACGAGCTTTCTTGGGAATAGATATTTAACAACATTCTGACGAAAATCGGATGACACTTCTCCTGTCTCATACATCTTACACACTAAATGGAATAACTTTGCCATGCTGGTTTCTCCTAAGACAGTCAGTAATTCAGACGGAATGCCATCAATTTCAGGTGCCTAGTACCTATTTACGTCTCTCACAGCTCTGTCAAACTCTGACCTCAAAATTGGGTCTTCCATTTCATCAGCACCAACAGCCTCTTCGTTTTCCAGAACCATATCATCTACATCTTTACCTTTATACAACTGTTGGATATGTTCCTGCCATCTTTCTGCTTTTTCTTCTTTGCCTAGAAGTGGCTTTCCATCTGAGCTTTTAATATTCATACACCTAGATTTCCTTGATTTTCCTGTATGCAGCATCTACCTTTCCTAGGACCATACAATCTTCAACATCCTTGCACTTCTCCTTCAGCCATTCTTCCTTAGCTGTCCTGCACTTTCTATCCACTTGATTCTTTAATCGCCTGTATTCCTTTCTGCCCTCTTCATTTCTAGCATTCTTGTATTTTCGTCGTTCATCAATCAGGTCTAGTATCTCCTGAGTTATCCACTGATTCTTTTCTGATCTTTTCTTCCTTCCTAACATTTCTTCAGCAGCCCTACTGACTTCATTTTTCATGACTATCCACTCTTCCTCTATTGTGTTTCCTTCAGCCTTTTCATTTAGCCCTTTAAACAATCCCTCACACTCTTTTCTTTCAACTTGTCTAAATTCCATCGTTTTGCATTCTTTCCTTTCTTCAATTTCTTCAACTTCAGATGGCATTTCATGACCAACAAGTTGTGGTCAGAGTCCACGTCTGCTCCTGGGAAAGTTTTGCAATCCAACACCTGGTTTCTGAATCTCTGCCTAATCATAATGAAGTCTATTTGATACCTTCCAGTGTCTCCAGGTCTCGTCCACATATAAAGCAGTAATTTGTGGTGTTTGAACCAAGTATTGGCAAGACTAAATTATGATCAGTGCAGAATTCAACCAGCCGACTTCCTCTTTCGTTCCTTTGTCTCAATCCGAATTCTCCTACTGCATTACCTTCTCTTCCTTGGCCTACCACTGCATTCCAGTCTCCCATCACAATTAGATTCTCGTCACCTTTTACATATTGTATTAAATCTTCTCTCTCTTCATATATTCTTTCGATTTCCTCATCATCCGTTGAGCTAGTAGGCATATAGACCTGCACTATTGTGGTGGGCATTGGTTTGGTGTCTATCTTGGCGATAATAATTCTCTCACTGTGCTGGTCGTAGTAGCTTACCTGCTGCCCTATTTTCTTGTTCATTATTAAACCAACTCCTGCATTTCCTCTGTTTGATTTTGTGTTGATAATTCGGTAGTCGCCTGACCAAAAATCCTGTTCTTCCTGCCAACGTACTTCACTTATACCAACTACATCTAACTTTAGTCTATCCATCTCCCTTTTCAGATTCTCTAATCTACCACCACGATTCAAACTTCTAACATTCCACGCTCCGACTCGCAGAATGTCAGTATCCATCTTCCTGATGATCGCCCCCTCTCGTGTAGTCCCCATCCGGAGATCCGAATGGGGGACTAGTTTCCCTCCGGAATATTTTATCTGGGAGGAAGCCGTCATCAGTACATCATTCATACATGTAGCTGCATGTCATTGGGAGTTAGTTACTGCTGTAGTTTCCCATTGCTTTCAGCCATGTAGCAGTATCAACACAGCTATGCCACGTTGAGTATTATTACAAGGCCATATCAGTCAATCATCTAAACTGCCGCCCTCGCAACTTCCGAAAGACAGGCTGCTACTAGCATTAATTGCTAAGAAAGATTATGTATTTTGGCACCACTTGGAAATATCTACAGTTTTCTCAGGACTTTCATCTGATATACAAAATGATATTATTGAAGCCATAGCTACTTTTATGACCGACAAAATTAAAGATGAGGTTAAGAATGCAAACTTTATTTCCATCATTTTGGATGAAGGTACAGAGCACAACTCTCGACTGTATTTAGATATGTTAGTCCCGAAGGCTAAATTCAAAAGAGATGTTTGAGATTCAGTGATATAAGCGGTGACGGTTCTGCTGTTTCTCTCTCTAAACATCTCTTTGGAGTGTTACAAGAATTTCAGTGTGGTGAAAAGTTAGTAGCAGAAACATTTGATTCAAGTTTAAAAACTTCATGTTAATTCCATATTGAATTGAGAATCTAATGGAAACAAGAAAGTTCCACTTATTCAATACCATACAATGATATAAAATAACCGAGAAGAATAATCATTTAAATTTTTTCAACTTAACAGTTACTCGATCGCTTTCTTCTTTTTTATATAATATCTATAGAAAACCTATTCAGACTGCTATCAGGAATGATTCTTCCCATCCTCAGGCCCATAAAAATGCTACCTATAATAGTCTGGTTGACAGAGCCTTTAGAGTTCCTATATCAAAAAGGAATTTGAATAAAGAATTAAATTTAATTCGGGTGTTAGCTAGAAACAATGGTTTAAAGAACGTTTTCATTGAGAGAATCATCAACAAGTTTAAGTACCGTCCTAATACCACCCTTCTGAGAAGAAAACCCAAAGTTAATACTTTAGAATATTGACATCCTGCATAATTCCACTTCATTGAATAGAAATAATGTTTTTCAAAGTTCTGGAGTGTACAGATTATGCTGTCATGACTGCAGCAGCTCTTATCTTGGACAAACAGGACGCAACTTTAAAATCAGATACGCGGAACACATTAATGTCGTTAGATACAATAGGTTTTCGGCAATGGGGCAGCATATGAAAGATTTTTGGCATAATTTTACTAGCATTGATCAGGATCTCACAGTTTTACAGGTTCTTAATAAAGGTACTTTGCTTGAAATCACTGAGAACTGTTTCATTCACCTGGATCAATACTTTAATGCTGGTTTAAATCGCAATGATATTTCGGAGAAACCAAAAGTATTGTTCGATTTTTTTGTAGCGTTTTTCAGACTCAATAAAGCTTCCAATAGCAAGTCAGTCTTTCAAAGCATACAGAAAATGTTTTCACGCCACGCCCTCTCACCATACCGCTCTGCATAATTCCCCTCCCTCTTCCCTCCTTCCTCCATTGCCATTAACTCTAAGCCCCTCCTTCTCCTTCCCACTTTCCGTACCTATCCTGCTATCTCCCCTCAGTACCTCCCCTGATCTACTTTCCCCTCCCTTCCCCTTCAACACATGTACATTGGTCACGGTGTCTTGCGGTTCTCAGTGTCTTCTCTAACGTTTGATTATACATATCGTACACGCTGCCAAGGGCGAGTCTCATATTCACGTTAATTTTTACGACAGGACCTTACCTTTTATCTCTCTTTTTTCAAAAGCCTTTCTTAACAATCTCCCCTTTTTTCTTTTTCCTTTTTCTGCTTCAGGTCCCACATTTTGAACCGAGAACACCATTTAGTACCCTGGAAACCCGGCATCCGCCTTATTTTCAAGTAAAATAAAAGTTTTGTTATTTAATACTCAGCAGACCGAATCCAGCCACATTCTTTAAGTTAGAGAAGACATGTATTTTATTACGCAAAACAGTGTTTGAAATTCTTTCATGTTCTTTTTAGTTCTAGAAGTTTTTACGTCTTATGACCGGTTATGTTATTTTAACAACAGACTTTTTTAACCAATAAAAAAATGCTTTCTTATAAATTGCACCTCTTACTTCAAGACTCAGTGGATGTTCAGCATGAAAATCTTTTATACAAATAATCTTACAAAATAAAGAAATATGCTCTCGGACTTTTAAGTTAGTGAGATATTCGTTTTTGTCTAGGCTCAATTTAATCTGCTTACATTTTATTCAATGCTTTTAGATTCAGAGATTCTTGTCAAGAGGACGTATATACAAAATTTTAAGACAACTGGTGCTATATTTCTAGGTTTAGATTATAAGTTAATGTTGACGGATAATGTATTTTAATTAAGTCATGCCTGATTTTGTAAAAATTTGTGTACACTTTATGCATTGATTTTGTAACCTTGTCATTGTATGTTTTTCTTATTTTATGGTTGATGATGATGCACACCAACATCGAAACCAGTTCTAAGAATAATAAAATGTTATAAATTATTTTATAACATTGTATGGTATTGAATAGGTGGACCTTTTTTGTTTCCATTAGAAACATTTGATGGCGCAACAGTGATGGGAGGACAGCACAGTGGGTTTCAGAAGTTAGTCGGGGATAAATATGACCAAACTATATTTGTTCACTGCTGTGCTCATAGGCTCAACTTGAAGCAATCTGTTAACCACATCAAAGAAAGCAAAGTATTTTTTCAGACCTTGTCCGGGTTAGCAGGTTTTTCTTTCATCATCTCCTAAAAGGACCGCTGCTCTTGACAAAGTATTACAGAGACGATTACCAACAGAAGAGCCTACCCGATGGATACATGCTGGTAGGCTCGTTGAAGTTGTGTCCTCTTTCTATACATATCTCCTTGAATTCTTCAGAGAAATTAAAGATAACGCAGACGAATGGGACGGTGGTATGAGAATTCAAGCTCAGGGTTACTATGTTACCCTGCAAGACTTTGCTTGCTACTTCCTATTAAATTTATTTGCTGAAGTGCTTCGTCAATCTGGTGTTCTGTATCAGATCCTTCAGAATAAAATATGTGATATCGCCTTCTGCTCCAAAGAGATCCAGCAATTAAAGAATTAAAGAATTAAAGAATATATTTCTGCTCTTCAGGACTTGCTCACCTGATGAGCTAAACTGAGCACTGTCCCTGCATTGCAGGAGGCCATAGCCCTTAGGGGATTCATACGGTTAATTTACTTATTTCTGTTTGTATTATGGGTTTTAAATGCAATATTGGTGCCATGTTACTTAATCGGATTGGTGATCTGATATACTGTAGAGCCTTCCTTATTCTAATTCTAACATCCATACAGTAAATTTAACACATAACTGATACAGAAATTTAGGGATTTACAGACTCAAATGCGCCCTCTGTAAGTTTTCTTACGTGGGGCAAACTGGATGCAGTTTTCAAACGAGATACTTAGAGCATTACAACTCATCTAAGCACAACAAATACTCTGCTATGAGTATTCATATGAAAGAAACGGGACATAGATTCACCACTACAGACCAGGACCTTCAGATCTTAAAGATAATTAATAAGGGTAGTTTGATGACTGAATTTGAAAACACATATATCTTTTTAGACCAGCACTTCACAAAGAATCAAAATCTAACTGACATCGTAGAAACAAAGAGCCCAGTTACTGAGCAAATTCCTAACTTATTGTCATCTCTTAATATAAACAATAACAACTTTTTAAAAATTTTCACCTATAAATCCATCATTAATACCCCTATATTAACAGCGGTTAATGTCCTGTTGCCTGGCCACACTCCTTCCCCTATGCATATCAACAGCGATCGTAACTCCCCGCTACTAATGACACACCCCTACAACACGAGGAGTAGAGGTAAAGCGACTGTCAGACTACCTCACACAAGTAACGCTGCCGGACATCTCTCTTAAAGTCTAAAGGGTAAGTATTGATAGGTGGAAATCCTTCCCTATTTCTAATTGTGTAGTTCGTCAATACGGAGATGAAGATTATAGATTATGATAAAGGGTAATTGTTAAGAAGATTAATTCCACTAGTGAACAACTCTAAATTTAGCAACTCACACACTTTTTGTCATATTTCACAGCCTTCAACATGCATCACAAAGCAGTTTCAATTACACCTAATAATCCAATTGAACTCCTCTTCAGACTTACACAGGTGATAACTTCACAAGCCTCACGACATAGGCAGCACATTTTCATATTTAAAGAGAAGATGGAATAACTTATTATAGGAATGAGACTTGATCAAACACCCTTCACTAGCTATACTTGCTATCCTACCAGCATTTTCACTTCAAATATTATTAATAAAGACTCTCGTTTTAACAAGTAAATGATTTGAATCTACAGAAAATTTCAGCTAATCCACAAATCATTTTAAGCTAAGTATACTGACTTCTTCTACATACTGAAAAATCTGTTGTAAATATTTTTACTATTTGACTTGAATTCTAGTATCAATATCATGTATGTTAATATTATTTTCACACTGTTTCCATTAGATGGGAACACGAATATGATAAACCATTAAAACTTTATGACAAGATTTACTGATCCAATCCAAAATGTGACCATAATGTTCTTATACATCATTGTAAACAACTAGTTTCTAAGGATAACTTTAAATCACAGTCATAAAGACTGTAAAGTATTGAACAGGTGATTTTCAATAAATTAGTTGTAAATTTTAATATACTGAATTTCAGTATGGTTTAATAATGAAATTATCACATACATACCACTTAGTCGTGCAGCTCATCTCCTTTCTCCTAAGTCTTTCCAGCCCTAACTTTGCAACATTTTTGTAACACTACTCTTTTGTCGAAAATCATCCAGAACCAATCAAGCTGCTTTTCTTTGGATTTTTTCCAGTTCTTGAATCAAGTAATCCTGGTGAGGGTTCCATAGACTGGAACCATACTCTAGTTGGGGTCTTACCAGAGACTTATATGCCATTTCCTTTACATCCTTACTACAACCCCTAAACACCCTCATAACCATGTGCAGAGATCTATAACCTTTATTTACAATCCCATTTATGTGATTACCCCAATGAAGATTTTTCCTTATATAAGCAGCTAGGTACTCACAATGATTCCCCAAAAGGAACTTTCATCCTATCAACATACTAATTAAAAATGAGAGGACTTTTCCTATTTGTAAAACTTACAACCTGACTTTTAGCCCCATTTATCATCATACCATTGCCTGCTATCCATCTCACAACATTATCAAGGTCATTTTCCAGTTTCTCACAATCTTCTAACTTATTTATTACTCTATACAGAATAAATAACATCAACCACAAAAAGCCATATCTCTGATTCCACTTCTTTACTCATATCATTTATATACAGTATATAAGAAAACATGAAGGTCCAATAATACTGCCTGGAGGAATTTCCCTCTTAATTATTATAGTGTCAGATAATGCTTTGCTTACTCTAATTCTTTGAGTTCTATTTTCTAGAAATATAGCCACCCATTCAGTCACCCTTTTACCTAGTCCAATTGGATGGTCATATGCCAAATTGAATTAAGTGCCAAGAGAAATATTCTGAGAAATTAAGGCTCAAAGTTACAGTTAAATTGAAAAACCTGCTGTTGACTCAGGTTTCTAATATTTTGTTTCGACAATTTACACAGTTATACTTTTCTTTTTATACTTTTGGGAATCATGCAGCACATTGCCATTCTGAATTATGTTACTTTTTCCAGAGGATTGGGATATGGTCCACTTTGTCATACAAAGTATTTTGATTTATTCTTAATTCACATTTAGACATTACAAACAAAGATGAATGAACAAATAAAAGTTAACAGAATACAACAATTGATACCCCTGGGAAAATAAAATACATGTACCAGTACCCTTTCAAGTTAAATTGCATATGAATACCCTTGAAAATCATACTTCATGCAGATCAGTACTGATTTCCTCACAGGTATTGTCAGAGCAGTCATGTTCAGAAGTAGTAATGTTTTATACACTAGCACTTGTGATCCTTTTATAAAACGAATGATATACTGGAGGGACGTATTTCAGTAGACTCTTCACATCTTTATGCTTGTCTTCACTCAGAGGTCTATCTTTGGGTAGAGTACTGGAAGATCAAGTTCACCAAGGTTTGTTGGTCTGCCCTTTAGTCTTTTATTGAAGTTCACTGAAAAGTATTCATAGATCTTGTTCCGGGGTATCTGTGGAACGCAGAGGTTAAAGAAGGTGCCAGGGTGAACGGGTCTAACTACAAAGTCAAGAATGGAATTTAAAACTTTAACAAAGGTTATATTTTCTTTTCTTTTTAGAATCTCAAAAAACAACAAATAACAATATAACAGGTCCCATAGGCAAATTAGAAATGAGTCAAGTAAAATACAAGGTGGTGAATTCTACAAGTCCTGGGCTTCAAGCCCCACGCTTACATTTCCTGAGCTACACGCTCAAATTCACAAATATCATAACTTTACTTAAGGGCAGAAATCCCCTAATACATGGAGCCCTTGCTCCAGCAATTACAATATCAGGCCTCCCAGAGGCACCTTTACAACACTTGAAAAGAGCTGACACGCTCTCAGTTTTTCAAGCCTATTCAAGGCAATATCAGACTTTACAATTACTTGCCATCAAGGCACACTTACACAAATGAAACGGGGGTATCCCCTACCCAACCTACTGGGCCTTAGCAGAAAAAGAACAGGTTAAGTAAATGGCCCGAAACACCAAGTTGAATGGAGGCATGTACTTGCACTCCTAAATATGCATTCTTAAAACCTAAAAGCCACTAGGCTGATGAAACAGGGGCTATTCCCAAACTATGGAGGTGACTCGTATAAGAATAATTTATGACATTACAGAAGGAAGAAAACCAGTTACAAAACGTAGTCACCTCAAACCAATAGGAAGGGGAGCTCGAGAGCGTGCATCACTCTCTATCCCCGAATTACGGTTACTGATTTTATGAAGTTTTTACATAAGCCAGAAGAAAATTACATTTTTAGAAAAGTAGGTTACATGGTAAAAGTTTTGGACCTTTCCCGCAGGTTAAACTGCTGAGCTAGCAAGAAATAAAGATGTTAAACGGCCATTACCTTGCTGTAGAACTGCTGCTTGATAAAAGAGGCACCGCCCGTCTCCTGCTTCACACACACACACACACACACACACACACACACACACACACACACACACACACACACACACACGCGCACGCACGCACGCACACACACACACTTAGTTAGATGTTGATCAAATGGCCAAGAGACGTGAAAATCCGCAGTTTATAAACCCTCGGGGAAGGTTCGAGACCTTTCATGAATAATCAAGCCACGCCCTCTCACTTTTATTGGCTAGCTTAAAGTTACACACCAAATCGAAAAAGCCTGAGATAGGCCGAAAATTAATTACAGAAATTAGGGATTGGCTGAATTTAAACCTGGCGGAAAGAAAAGATCAATACTGCCAACCCACAAATGAACAAACATAATTTAGTAAAGAACAAACTTAAGAATACAAAATTTCTTCAAAAAGGGTTCCTTCACTTCGCACCAGGGTGCACGATCATAGTTTTTGTAGTGACATCTGTTGCAGAAAGTACAAACTTCTGATAAATGGTAAACAAAACGCGTAGAATTGTATACAGTACTGGAAACTTGACAATCACAAAATTAAGGAGGCGATATTTAAGTAGATCTAGTTCCAAGTTCTGTGTTTCTCCTGTAGAGGAGTTCTAATTGGCGCAAGATTTAAATGTGCGGCATAGAGGTGTACCACCCGGTACAGTTCTCATTGTGAGTGTATTTATAATCCATTATGCCAAGCTTTTCTTTCGTAAATCTCATTTCTTTGATCTTAAGCCATTCAACTTTGTCAGCTGAATCATTCTTCTTACAGTTAACAAGATGTTGCTGCAGAATTTCAGTGCATTTGAAATCTTCTGTTCCCATTACACTTATTTGAAAAGCATTTTTCCTTGCTCTTGCACAGGAAATTATGTCATCCCACTGTGATGGAGCATAGACCTCTGAGTGATACTTAAGCTTTCTCTCTATAACTCCAAATGCGCTGTTGTTAGGTAGGTAAGAATGTCCCGGTTCAGCGAACTTGTGGATAACTTCTTTAATGCTTATCTCTGAAGACTGGACCACAAACATCCAGAAACAAGCCATCTTGAAATTTCTGTTCTGACCACCGCAGTTGTCTGACCATGCTATTACGTTTCTTTAGTTCCATGACTCTTCAGGTATTTTAACATGCAAGATCCTATCTTGTATGCACCTCTGGATGCCACACTCTCATGCCAAAGATGCATAGTGTCTTTATTAGAGCAGAAATCATGGATTCCTACATTGAAACAAGAAACCTGTCTTTTGTGGTAGACTTCGTTCGTGGTTAAGCGAGGTAAAGACATTACCTTCTGCATGTTGAATTACATCACGCTGCATCCATCTTCAGATTTGCTCTTCAATTCATCGTTCTTCATACTATCTCTTGCATGTTCTGTTTTATGGCGATGAAGTTCTACCTTTGCCTTCAACTGTGTCACATCATTGGGAAGATTACTGGTTTCAGGTGACTGAATTTGAATTTTCACACAATCACATGTGTGGCATGTTTCCTTTGTAGGGGGACGGAAACTTATATTGAATTCACGCCTAAAGACTCTCTCATACAGCGACTGACAAGGCATCTTCTGAACACAACCTTCTTATTTAACTTTCTCAACAAATAGCCTGTACATTAAACTCAAATTTAGATTAGTATTCAAGTACTTTTTATTTGAATCTTTCCTGGTGTAGTGGCTATAAACTGCAGGGAAGCTTTCAATGTGTTCTCTAATAAGGTCTACAGTACTGGAGGTACTTTTATTATGTGGTTCATGCACCCCTCATTGGTCTTTTATTGTGCCTGTCTTAGCCTTCAGCTGTGCCCTAGTGTATCCTTGTGTTGACCTCGTCAGTAAGTCGGCCATCGTCAGATATTGTGGAGCCAAGATATTTAAATTTTTCTACCCGTGGTAGATCTTCACCGTCAACATGGATGGTTCCAACTTGCAAGTTGTAAAATACATTGTTTTTTAATCTGTATAGGAAGTAACTTCTTTTAAATGTGTAAAATTTAATTGTGTGTTATTTTCCACCTATTCAATACAATCAATTGTAAAAAAAAGTGGTTCCAACTTCTCGAGGATCTAATGTCATGTATTCTGTCTTCTTTTTGTTGAGGTGCAAGCCGTATTGCGCTAGTCGGTTGTTCCACTCTTCTGTTTGGCGCTGGAGATCAAGCTTATTCTCAGCAGCCAACATGACATCATCAGCATAGAAAAGTGTCCATGGTATTGGCTTGTGCAGGTCTGATGTAACAGTGTCCATCACAAGAATGAACAGCAGTGGTGATAAGGCAGAGCCTTGATGGACTCCTACAGTGATACGGAAATCATTGGACGCTCCTGCAGCAGCTTGAACATAACTCCTTGGTTCTATGTAGAGCATCTGTACTCACTTAACAAGGTGCTCTGGAATGCTATGTTCTCATAGCGGTAACCAGATTTTGTCATGTGGCACCTGATCAAAAGCCTTCTCAAGATCCTGAAATGCGAGATGAAGTGGCTTACACTTTTCACGGTATTTCTCAACTAACAGCAATGCAGCAAGGATTGCATCTGTTGTGCAACAAGTTTTCACAAATCCAGCTTGGTTCATTGTAAGTTTGGCTATATCGCGAATCCTTTTGTCGAGAATACGTTTTAAGTTCTTCATCGCGTGGCTCAGAAGTTCGATCGGGCACTAATTAGAACAATCGGCAGGACTTCCCTTCTTCTTGAAGATTGGTATGGTAATGCTCCGTGCCAATCTGATGGTATTTGACCTTCTTGGATGACCTGGTTGAAAAGCTGTGTTGGCCATAATGCTGCATCCCACCATTGAGAGCACCAGAATTCTGCTGGAAGATCATCAGGACCAGTGACGTTCCCTGGTTTCACCTCCTTCAGAACCGCCTGTCATTAGCGGAGGTGGATGGGATTGGTGGGTGGGGAAATTCTTTGGTTGCAAGTTTCTCGAAATAGCTCCGCCAGCGTTCTCGCTCTTTCTTCCAGTCGACCAGCAGGTCACCTGTTTCATCAATGCTGCTATAAAAACGTTGGATGTCTTCCGTTTTGTGGTGCTTCGATTTGAATGGCAAGTAAATGTGCCGCTCGCCTTCGTGCGTGTCAAGTTTTCCATATAGGTCTGCATATCCGTTTGCTTTTGTTACGGCAATGACCTTCTTTGCTTCACTACGGGCTGCTTTGCAGGCATTCCAACGAGATGGTGTTTTATCTGAAAGAAACTCATGGTACAGCTGTTTCTTTTTCACTGCATCTTTAACATCGTCGTTCCAAAGCCACGTGTCTTTGTCAATCCTTCATCGTCTTGGTTTATTTGTTCCAAGAATAGAGCATGTGGCTTCATGAATGGCGTCTTTCAGTTTAGTCCAGCTCTCTTCAACTGTGGTGATTGGTGGCACTGTAATTTTTATAACAACGTCGGCCTCCTTCTTCTATGACGATAATAATAATAATAATAATAATAATAATAATAATAATAATAATAATAATAATAATAAAAATGCACTCAAGACTCCTTTAATTGAGTTTGTTAGCCATGTAGAAGCCCATGCCATGTGATTATACTGACTTAGATACTGCTAAGTGTTCTTCAAAATAATTCTGCATTGTGATTGAACTTACGTCTTGTGATGGAAAAATATTTAATATTTGATATTTAAATCAGAACAGTCATGATAATTCAGTGATTAATATATCTTTTTTCCTAAAGATAGTGGTATATTCTTGAAAGTAAGGCAAACCAACACATTCCATATAACATTAAAATTAGATGCAAACAAGATTAATCAAATGAGATCAAATTTAGAAGTTAACTGTGTAAAATAACAATAACATTGTGAACCAGAGTTTGAAACTGTGTTAATTTAAAAATAGTTTTGAACAGGTAATTACTGTAAATAAAGTCATATAAAACTCAGATAGTGTAAAGGCCGGTCTCCACTGATTAACATTTAACACCAACATGTTAAATTTAACATGTTACAATTGACATTTATATTGTGATTGTGTCTTCCAATTGACTTTGCATGTTAACTCAGAATGTTGAGGTGAACACTTTCAACATGTTGGTGTGTTTTCCGCTCCAAGTGGAAAACATGTCAAGTCAATTCCTTGTTCGTGAGATGTTGGCACAGCTTCGGCAACTTCCTTGCCATTTCCATGTCAACAGATAGCCAACGACGCAAACGAAGTGCTTCTCGTAAAGTAGGATTATAGTTACAATACGCCACAACACTCATTCTCTTTGTTATAAGCTACAAATACAGTACCGGTACGCAAACGTGTGTCGTTCTCTCACCACTATACTAAAATTTATAGTCAGAAATGGAGTGGAGCAAGATTATTTTGGACTTAATTAAGCGAAGAAAGCCGACAGTTTCCAGGAACTCTAAATTATCTATAATTATTCCTGCGAGTGCATCGGAAAAAAAAAAGAAAATAGCGTCCCTCCGCTCCCAGTACAGTCGAGTATTGCAAAAAGATCAGAAAAGTCACAAGTCGGGGGGGGGGGGGGGGGGGAGCGGACGAAGTTTATACTTCAAAGTGGTTTGCTTTTGAAGCAATGAGCAGGATGAGGGGATGAAATGTGTCCAATAAAACTGCATTTGTAAATCATAACAAGAAGCAACAGTGGCAATAACAAAGGCCAAATCCTCTTCATCTGAGTCCATTGTCCTTGTTTGAAAATACTAGACACCACCTAAATGTATTACCGGAAATTGATATGATGAACTACTTATAAATAAACAAAGAAGGTCAAGTTTAACATGTTTATTAAATGTGGACACAATGTTAAATGAAACAGTATTCAACATTTTACAGTTAACATGTTGATAGTATCACCAGTTAACATTTAACACTTTTAACATTTAACATGTTGTTGTTAAATTTTAATCAGTGGAGACCGGCCTTAAGATAGACAGAATTAGGCTTAAAAGAAGTTGTGTAGGATTTAAAAAGGATGAAAATTCCATGAGATAGCCTACACAGAATGAAATGAGACATGTTTAATGAAATATTTTGAAGAGATAGCAGAAGGTTACGTGTTCATAGTGTAAATGTTTTGTTAAATCATACGATACAACATAAATAGAGTTAACTTGAAACATTCAGATGCACATGCTGTGAAATATTTGTGTTGAAAATATTTATTTGAACAAGTTTACCAATTTATTTTATTTCCTTGGCTAATTAATGTTTAATTAGGCAGATATGACCTAAACTCATTTCATTAATTGAAATACGCCACCGAACAATAGGCTTGGGCACTATGTCCCTGTTTCGGCACACTGTGGCGGTGCATAGCTATGTTCCGCTGTTCCTGAACACGGAGCGCCAGTTGATTCTGAAACAATCTCAAGCAAAACCGAGACAGTGACTCGCTGTCCTGTCAGAAGCACCACTATACACTGCCCTTCACCTACCAGCAGACTGTTGATATCGGCAGTATGCCACCATGTGCTGGAGTGTTCCGTGTTCCATCGTATCCTCTTAGTTCTGTGAGTTCCGTTGCACCGGCAACTGGCCTTCGGTACATGCAGATAACTTAATGCGTTCTGTTTTGTAAGAGTGATTTCACTGAAGCCTAGTAATATACTGTATACCGTACGAAAGACGGTAAACTTTGAATAATGTTGCACCGGAGTCCTGTTTACGACTTTTTTACTACAATAAAACCGGACAGAAAGACATGCAATTCATGCTCTTCTATTTTGTCTGCAAAAGGATCTTCAACTGGCACAATGACAAGACAATTGAAACTTAAACATCCTACAACTTTTATTTTTGTGTTCTGCTTGTACCTAGTTTTATTTTTAATCTCCTGCTGTATATAGTGTTTAATATTTATCTTCGTGTTTTGCTTGTATGGGTTTATTTATTTATTTTTCATGTTCCGCTTGTATATTTTGTATGTAAATAGAGTAGTGACAAATGTATCTTCAACCGCGCTAGTATATTTTTAATTCGTGAAAATAACATTGTGACATTTGTAAACACATCCACTGCCAGTGTAATTGTCACAGGTGTATTTCAGAATGAATGAACACATTCTTATCCTAAAAACAACATTTAGACATGATTTTCTGGGTGCCTATTTCAGAGTTCCAACTGCTTTTTCACGTGCCGTGAAGTTTTATCCTGGCCCTAATTACGCAAAATATAGGCTGATATATTCAATTGGTGAAAATATCCTTGGATTAGTTACTTTGAAACACCTGTACTGCCATTTGAACTGTGTTATGTGTATTTCATATTGACCGAAAAAAATCTTCACCTAAAAGCAGCCTTTAAACGTTATTACTGGGCACGAATTTCAGTGTTCCGACTGTTCCTTCACGTTCCGTGCAGCTTTAACCTGCCCATAACTACACACAGCACGTCCGGTACAGCAACACATTCCTGCTGAAGCGGAGCATGTCATGTTGCCTCACAAAGTCCTCTCTACTGCGCAGTTACTGTCCCATGTGCCGTGTGCCAGCACACTGTACTGAAACACTCCACGTCAAGCTCCTAATGTTCTGGAACATCTGAGTGTTCCGGTGTGCCCACCCCTACCGAACAATGCTATATGGCACATTTTTGGTGAAGTTGAGTTTTTAATGGAACATTATCCATTTCTAGGTGGCAGTAAAAGTCAGATATCTGAAGCACTTCAGTGGAATAATGCTGTATAGCAAACAAGATGGCGGAGCCTCCGTGGCTAAGACGGCAGCGCGTCGGCCTCTCACCGCTGGATACCGTGGTTCAAATCCCAGTGACTCCATGTGAGATTTGTGCTGGACAAAGCGGAGGCGGGACAGGTTTTTCTCCGGGTACTCCGGTTTTCCCTGTCATCTTTCATTCCAGCAACACTCTCCATTATCATTTCATAGCATTTATCACTCGTTAATATATCACCTTGGGAGTGGCGACCCCATTGTAATAACAGCCTATATATGTTTCATTCATTACATCCTTGACCCGGTCAATGACTGGAAAACAGGTTGTAGGTTTTCGTTTTTTTCAGCAAACAAGATGGCAAACGCTGGAAGTATACATGTTTCGTCAAGCACTATAAAATGACTTAGTAGGTCAACGAAATGAAAAATTAATATGTCTCAGTGGAATGGTGTGAAATGGAAGAAGTTCAGGGACTCCAGAATTACATACAAAAGTCGAAGAGAGAAAGAGGTGGCTGGTAAGACACCTCCATATAAGATGAGTCGAACAATGCTGTATGTGTTATTCCTACTGCAGTACACAAAATTTCCGGTCTCCAGACTGCCATTCATGATATTCATGTTCCAATACATTAATGTATGTGCTATATTTACGTTCTTTTCAAATGTTACGACTGATATCGTACATAGGCACCATTGCGAAGATGAATTATAATTATAACAGATCAGCTGCCACACTACATTTGACGATATTTGAATGAAAGAGAGTTTCTTCTTATTTCCTATTTTATTTTGCAGATGTACTGATAATTAACCATAAATAAACGAGGAAAAATGTTAATATTCAGGGAATGAAGGTGGCACAACGGTCAACAGACCTTGATTTCCACGGCATGGAATGTCTAGTGAGAACACTTCCATTTAAAATACGCAGGGTCGATCTTGACCATGACTGGATCACGGTTGCTCAGCACTGCTCTGCACATGTAATATGAACTGGTCCTTACCTGCCAACTGATTTACCAATTTGTGACATTGGAAGAAAAAGTGTGTTCTCTTTGATATATGTTAAAACTGTTACATCAGTTCTGAAGTGAAATGCTTGTAAAATTTGGTTTTGATTAAAGAGTGTGTGCTTCCACAAGTAATTACGTTACTTACATGCAACATAACCTTAAAGTGTTACATCTATTATGTTATTTTTGAGGCTCCACTCCAATTCTGACTATAAATTTTAGTATAGTGGAGAGAGAACGACACGCGTGTGCGTACCGGTACCGTATTTGTAGCTTATAACAAAAAGAATGAGTGTTGCGGAGTGTTGTAACTATAATCCTACTTCACAAGAAGCACTTCGTTTGCGTCGTTTAGCTATCTGTTGACATGGAAATGGCAAGGAAGTTGCCGAAGTTGTGCCAACATCTCACGAACAAGGAATTGACTTGACATGTTTTCCACTTGGAGCGGAAAACACGCCAACATATTAAAAGTGTTAACCGCAACATTCTGAGTTAACATGCAAAGTCAATTGGAAGACACAATCACAATATACATGAGAATCAGGAGTTTACAAGTTGAAATATCAACAATGTGAAAAAACTTATGTTGGGCAAACACGGCATAGTTTTACGGTAAAATACTTAGAACACGTCAATGCTGAAAGGCATAAAAAAATTTCCATGATGGGCCAACATATGGGTACAACCGGACATCAGTTCACAACTATAGAGCAGGATCTGACAATATTATGTAAAATAAACAAAGGAGCTCTTCTAAATACATTAGAAAATTTATATATTTATTTAGAACAACAAAGTAATCAGGAAAATAACCTTAATGATATAACTGACAACAGGAACTCTTTATTCAAAGGGATATTATCAAATCTTGAAACATTAGACAAAATAAACAACACAGACAATAAAAGTAAGAAAACGAACGAGCTTCCACCATCTCATATTTCCACTCCCCCTACCCCTTCTAAAGCTGAAACCGTGACCATGAGCAACACGCCTCCTCCCCTCTCCACAGCCTTGCCTGCCGTGAAGGTGGAGCAAGCATTAGAGCACACACCACTATTATACAAAACGGAAGGCCACTTCAAACGTAGCTCCTCCAAGGTCACAGTAGGAACGGATTTTGACAACAGCAAGGTATGAAACCATTTTTTCTATACAAAGTTTCCTTGTGCAGACATATTTTTCATCAAAAAGCAAATCCCCCATTTCATTTTATTTTATTTGATTTCAGAATATGGGGAAGCTCCTTTATTATTAGCAAACAAAAACCAGCTTCAAGGTTCCGTAAATAACACAATTTCAAGATTATGTAAGTTCAAAAACAAATAGCAGTCACCTTGGAGGGAGTGAAAGAAGTGAACTCTTAACAATATTCAGAACAGTGTCAAAGGAAAGTCATACATTTAAAAAAACTTTTTACATGACACAAGCAAAATATTTTTAGTGAAAAAGTGCTGGAAACTTTTTAACAACTGTTCAAAATGAATAGAAATAGGTTTTAAAATAGGCTAATTATAAGTATAACCATACCATCTCATTTCACTAACCCATTTAACCACCACATTGTTTTTAATTCATTTTAATTCAATTCATATTTACATAATATTTAAGAAGAACAAGGTACCTGATTATAATGTAGTTAAGGATAAACACTTAGTGAATCACCTAAGCTATATAAACAGCTGAAGATGTTCTATAAAATAATGAAACATGTACTGTGTGTAATTAATTAATTTGCTAGAATGCAAATATAAGTATCAAAAAGGTGAAAGATTTTTATTGTTATAAGTCTTTGTAATAACTGTGAGACCAAATTTGAATTGACATTGACATAATTCATCAAAGAAATGAGAACACTGGCTAAGAATACGGAAGAGACAAATAAGGCTGCAGTAGAAAAATCACAATAAGATAAGCACTAGACCTTACTGAGAACATGGATGACCTTTTACCGGACTGGGAGAACAATTTAGGCCTACTTAATATCGATAGCCACAGTCTTGCTAAGGAGTGTTTGATTTATTATCTACGATAATATATAGTACACAACTCATCCGGGGTCACAAAATGTCTAATGTGACACCCTATTTTACGGAAAACCTACAGAAGAAATACTTGCTGCAGTCCTCACATTTATAACGGACTATAACAATAAATGCAGTATTGACAGCACTTTCCTTACCCATCCTTCAAAAGCAGTTAAAAATGTGTTCATGCAAGTTGAAAGTTTAGAGGAATAAAAACTGTCCTATGAACATAGTCTATGGGGCGATATATTTTACAAGTGTTTGGACCGTTTACACAGCAACTCTATTAATTCAAAAGAATTATGGTGATGAAATGACCATGTTGTGGACATTATCCCTAAAGTTGTGTTACATTATAATTATGAAGTGTTGATTTTATTTTGTAACAAGACAGATGAGAAAGGAAATGAAAGCTTCTAAGACCATGAAGTTTACCCAGAAGCTATCCAAACTATTTGACAATGGACTTATGGAATGGAAAACAAAAGTATAATATTTTCCATGCAATAATTGCCTTTTATTTGTATGCTGACTTGTAAGCTCAAGCTCATTTACTGGTGGAAGAGCTGCAGTTATCATCTGTCACTATAATAGGTTTTTCAGGTGACACCATCACTATTGGTAAGAATAAAGAGCCAGCTTTAGAAATAACACACATTGCCATGAGGATGTTTACAGAAATCGGTTTTGAAATAAACCTTTAAAGATGCTTTGGGGTACGTTTTTAAAAATGGAAAATTAGTTTAAGATACTTGAGTAAGTGAGGAGAATTGCAGAATTCAAATAATCAAACAGGGTGGAGCGTTTCAGTATCTCAGCATCTCTTTGAGTCAATTACATTTGAAGCCAATGCAGTTATGAAAAATTTGCACAGAAAATTAAACTTGCTAGCCTCTTCACTGCTGCTTAAATCTGATCAGAAATTTATTGTGTTGAATACAACAATCTGTTCCACACTTATTTACACATTTCAAACAGCTGAACTGGCTAAGATATCAATCACATTTTTAAAAGACACCAATAAAATTATCAGAAGCAATTATCAGAAGCACATTGACAAAAATTTTACTGTTACCTACTGACATCTCTGACAATGCTTTATACACTGATTAAAGGTACAAAGGGAAGCTTTTCCAACACATCAACACCTGCAATATGTTAATTAACCCCTCAGCGCCGACCTCTATACGTGGTATAGACCCTCTTTTCTTCCGTAGCCGCCGACCTCTATACGTGGTATAGACCCATACATGGTTTCACATTTACGGCTATAGCGCGAAGAGTTTTGGAGTTATTGATATGCAAATTGTTTTGTTTCCAAGAAGACATTTTCAGGTTTATCAGCGTTGTAAATAAGAATTGAAAAATTGTTATGATGTAGTTGTTTTTGCAGGGATAATTATTTGTCAAATAAGTCTGAGCACTAATCTCTTGCTTTTTTAAAAGTCTGTTTGCTTAATTCTTTCCCACAGAATAAAATAAAGAAAAGATGATCTGAGAAGTTTGTCTTTTCGTGTGATGTTCTTTGCTCTATTTGTACATTGGGAGTGCGGTTTATTTATTATATTTGTCTTTATTTCTCAGCTTGTAATATTTTCGTAACTCTCCACGAGCGCTCTGTGTAGGCATCAGTTAGTGCTGCTTTCTGTCATACGATACGAGAACCAGTTGTTCATGGTATATATCTCGCTTGAAAGAAAATGTCTCGACCTTTCATCTGAAATATGTATAGAGTTGGTTTGTTTCGTCATAAAAGTTATTCCCCTCATTCAGTTTCGTCCTGTTGCTTTCGGTCTCGCTGCAGCTTCATCAGTCCGTGTGACACGCCGCGCTCAGCCGTGGTATGACTGACAGTAACGTGCTTGAAATATTGTATAATTCAGATGAAAGTTTAGTCGGAAGTAGTAGTGACAGTATACACAGCAGTGATAATGAAATAGATGATGTAGCAGTGGTAAATGATGAGAGTGACGATGAGGAGGAAACAGTACTTGGAAATTTCGTGTAAGAGACTAGATAATTATACAGGTCAAAGAGAAGTTTTCAACGGTGAAATCTGATTGCTAAATTCTCTAATAATACTCACACAGGTCACAGAGACAAATATTGAGCAATTACCTTATCGGGTTCAGCTGGTGAAAGGTTTGTTTACAAAATACGCTCGCTCGGGAGGGGAACGAAATATTCAAGGCCGGCGCGCATCAGATAATACAGTTCCAAGGTTGCAGGAAAGACATTTTATCAGGAAATTAGCACCCAAGAGTTGGAAATCCAAACCTCAGAGACATTGTATCCTGTGTTCAAAACACGGCGAAAAGAAGACGTCAGTGTACTGCTTCCAGGAGTGTGACTTGAGTCCCTGTCTCAAAGAGTGTTCGAACTCTATCACACGGAACTAAATTACTAAGGAAATGTGAAACAATTATGTAATTATCTGCATGTACATAGTTCTGTCATAAGGTATTCCAAATTTCGCGAAAATCGGGCTACTCTTATACTTGTAGTAACGCTTTAAGTGAATCGATGTATTGCAGTCGCGCGTAGTTGAAATCTCATCCGGCCGCGGGGTAGGAAGCTATTTAAATGGCTGCGACGCTGAGGGGTTAAAGCTGCCAACCACTACGTATTTGCGAATCGAACCCCCCATCTGATGCAATAGGAGCATGTCAGTGTCCCCTGAACATCACCAATGCTAATCAGATTACCAATTAGTGGTGCAGTCTTCTTGACCAAAGGAAAATTCATCAAGAACTTGGAGTTGCCATTGATGCTTTCACGGCCCGTACTATAAGAACTTTGAGAATGTGAAATGATAGCTTGGCCTGCATTACCTCATCAAAACATCGGCGGAGTTATACAAAGAATACACACCACTCAACAGCTGGATAAATCATTACAAAGGCCTTTCCTGCAGTGAATAGCAGGAAGATATTAAAATTAAAAGCAACATTATTGCAGTCAGAACTGTTCCAGGCAGATCTTTTGGATGGTAACCTCAGCCGGCAGTATCGCAGGGAGAAAGAAACACTGACTCACGCTCTTGGATCTTGTCCATGCGGTGATGTACTGAGGAACTCCCACCACCATAAAATCACACTGTTTGTTGCTGAAAAAATTTGTAGGGAAAGTTTTAACATGCATGAAGAGGTCCGTGGCATATTATGTAATGGCAGCTCCAGACATGACTGTCTACAACAACAAGAAAAGCTACATAACTGACCCAACTAACAGGTTTGAACATCATCTAGGCCAGCCTGAAGAAATAAACATCGAGAAAGGGAACATGTAGAACCCAACAATACTGTAGTACAAAGGGAAATACGAGCTTGATGAGATCAAGTTAACAGAACTAATACTCGGAGCTCGTGATACTGCGTTAGCCTTTTTCATTGAGTTCTGGAAATGGTTCAGTTTACCAAAGTACAGGATTTTGGACCTTGTCATACTTGTATTATAAGCCTCCATGGCTCAGGCGGCAGCGCGTCGGCCTCTCACCGCTGGGTTCTGTGGTTCGAATCCCGGTCACTCCATGTGAGATTTGTGCTGGACAAAGTGGAGGTGGGACAGGTTTTTCTCCGGGTACTCCAGTTTTCTCTGTCATCTTTCATTCCAGCAACACTCTCCACTATCATTTTATTTCATCTGTCAGTCATTAATCATTGCCCCAGAGGAGTGCGACAGGCTTTGGCAGCCGGCACAATTCCTATTCTCGCTGCAAGATGGGGCTTCATTCATTCCATCCCTGAACCGGTAACTGACTGAAAAACAGGTTGTAGGTTTTCTTCTCTCATACTTATAATATGTGGTTCTAGTAAAATCTCACATCTACAAGCTGTGAACATCATTTATAATCCACATTTTTTATTTTAAGCCTACCTTCAATCAGTCTACTGATAACACATGATAGTTCTCAGCTTTGTGGCTTTATATTTTTCATTTGGGTACTGAACACTTTTGTCCACTGTTGGCAGCCTGTACATATACAAAGTTGATGGTTTAACACTAACCTTTTGGGTGCCGCAATATTACATCATAAGACAACGGACTAAAATTGCAGCGTCAGTAATATTACGTCCCTCGTATCTGCACGCTTTATGTACAAGACAAACATATTATAATGGCTCTAGCACTGCTGTAGTGTATGTATTGTGCAGCAAGTAGTATAGTGCATCACTAGATGACACCATGTTGTATGGAGGTAGGAAAGAGCAGGGTTGAGCTAGATGGCTCTACCCGTATTTTCCTTGACCCCACCTTCCTGTAAGGAAGTACTGTCGAGCCCTCAAGCTGACTGAAGCTTCGTTCTTGGTGTGTAGTTGTGCTTGATGTATGCTTTGCCCAGTAATGACTCTTTACAATGAGCAAGGATGTTTAGAACAGTTAGTAGAAGTTTTAGTCGAGTCTAGTGAGAGTGACAGCGATATATTTGAAAACAGCTATAGTGAGTTTGCTATTTCATCTAATGAAGAAAGTTCAGGTAGGTCTATTGCTTTGTGAGAAGAGAAATTTTTTTACAGCACGGTGAAAACAGTCCGTGATTAGAATCACTCAATGCATTATATTTATATATTATAATTTTGACATTTCAGACTCTGAATCTGACTCTACAGAATATGTTACCCGGCCTTCTACATCTGCCGGTGCACCTACTCATCCATGTATGAGAGCGCAGACAACAGGTGCAGTAAATGATTCTGTCTGGCCAGAGGTGGACCAGATTTAAGACACAATGATTTAGGGTATACTAGTCCTTGTGGTGTGGAACAGAACATTGGCTTGGATGATTTCTGTGAGGCAACTGACTTCTTCATGCATTTCGTTGATACGGACAATATAAATATAATGAAGGAGCACACCAATTTATATGCACATTAGAGACTGTGTAAACGTCAGGCTCAATATATGCTCGGGGCTGTTGACCTTAGATGTTAAGCCCCTTTAAACAACAAGCATCATCATCATCGAAATATGCTAAGCCTGAAGTATGGTTCCAGTGTATGGGACCCTCACCAGGATTACCTGATTCAAGAACTGGAAAAAATCCAAAGAAAAGCAGCTCGATTTGTTCTGGGTGATTTCCGACAAAAGAGTAGCGTTACAAAAATGTTGCAAAGTTTGGATTGGTAAGAACTGAGAGAAAGAAGAAGAGCTGCTCGACTAAGTGGTATGTTCCGAGCTGTCAGCGGAGAGATGGCACGGAATGACATTAGTAGACGAATAAGTTTGAGTGGCGTTTATAAAAGTAGGAAAGATCACAATATGAAGATAAAGTTGGAATTCAAGAGGACAAACTGGGGCAAATATTCATTTATAGGAAGGGGAGTTAGGGATTGGAATAACTTACCAAGGGAGACGTTCAATAAATTTCCAATTTCTTTGAAATCATTACGGAAAAGGCTAGGAAAACAACAGATAGGGCATCTGCCACCTGGGCGACTGCCCTAAATGCAGATCGGTACTGACTTATTGATTGATTGGTACACCGATGAAAAATAAAGGCCGAAAAGTACGAACTTTGAAAATAGAAATTGAAAAACAAACAGAGGACAGGGAAGAGATCTAATGTCAAAATCTTAAATGACTGGCTAGTTCATAACCAGTTTATATGCAAAGCAGCAAGCACTGAATTATTTACCATCTTAGCCTTTAATTCTTCATTCTGACTGCCCTCCTGTAATTGTTCATGCTCACTATTTTCAACGTCTGCAACTTCTAGCTCATCAATAACTTTTGAGATCTCTCAGCTTTCACTCCCAAACAGCAAAGTTATACTCCGCATATCTTTACTTATAAATTGATGTTTTGGCAGATTTTGGCTCTGTCTGGTGGTTATGCACTGAAACATAAGACATCCAACAAATCCCAAGCTGCCATTCATATCGATTTATATCAGCAGAGCACGATCTCGAAACCTAGTTGCCAACTCTAATATTTACACTCACCACGTGGTAAACTATCTCGCTCAGCATGAATGGTATTCGGTACGGTTTGCGATCTTTTGTGTTACTGCATAAAATAAATTTCATTGCAAAGCCCGTACTGTCATTCATTAAAATACATGACGGCTGACTGAAGGTGAATTGTCAACAGTAACACACGTATCGAGTCTAACCACTCTTGGGCGGACAAGGACGGATACTCAACCACAACACAATTTTTCTCCATGTATGTATTTACAGTCAAATATTCTGCCTGCCTCATAACCTAATCAAGAACTATCAATAACATCATCACGCCAACAAGAACAGCTCGATTATCGTATTCTATTGGAACTATTATGCGTGTTTAACATCTTTATCTTCATTTTAACAGAATCAAACATTTGTGCTTTAGCATTTTAAGAACATTCTCCAAATTTTTATCATGCAATTTAACTGACGTATTCGGTAACCCAAATCGTATTTTAGCGTGTATTTGTCTTTGTCTATTTTACTTATTCTTACAATTATTTCAGCTGATGATGTCCACCCAGAAGGACGAAACATGTCCCGGCATTTGTTAATTGCTAATTTAAAAAAAAAAAGTATTATAAAGGTGGAAGCTTTGACTGTACCTTCAGTAATTAGTGTGCTTTTCATATTGGTCTTTATCTCTCTAGTATAGTGCAGTATAGCGTAGTTTACAGTTTAGCATAGCATAAGTTAGTGCAATAGAGGTTTAATTATCCAGAGTATAAAAATAGCAGTAGTTTTATTTTCGTCCGTGTATTAGTGTACTTAGTTCGTCGTGTTTACCATGTCTCAGTGTAGTTCAGGAAATACAAGTGGCAAGAAATTGAGATGTGTGGTACAAGGCACACCATTGAGAAGCCAGGCCCATGAAATTTTGTCCAATGTGCGCGAGTACTTTGAGAAAGAAAAGGAGAATGGTGCAACATTGCTTCCTTTAGCACAAGCCGTACAGAGAACTGCTGATGCTACCAAAGTAAATACACAGTAGTGGCAGTTGGAAAAGAGAAATAACATGCTGAGGAACAATCTCCTGGATGCTCTTAAGTTTGGAACGCTGAGTAAGAAAGGAATTGGGCCAAACCAGTGACGAACTTGGACAGTTTCCAGAAAGATGACATTCGTTAGCATATTTATGACTACTACTGCAGAAAAGACCACCCTACTCTTTCGAAACTACGTGAGTCTCCGAGGGAAAGCAAACTATTTAAGGACAACAAGACTTCATTGAATGTTGTGGTAAAGGAACTGGGATTCCGTTACAAGAAATGAAATGGCCGGCATGTATTAATGGAGAGAAGTGATACTGTGATATGGAGCTGCTGGTTTTTAAGGGACGTTAGGAATTAAATTTTGATTTGATTGTGTGGTTAGATGAAACAAGGATCAATGCAAACCATTCCATAGGAAAAGGCTGGACAGATGATTCTGTGGAAGGTACAATGGTAGTGCCCATTGGAAAGGGGGAAGAATTATTATGCTACATGCTGGTACTAAATGGATTTGTACCTAACTGTTTATACGAACTGAGGTCTAAGAAGACTGGCGATTACCACGAGGAGATGAATAGTGTTAATTTTCAGAATGGGTTTGAATACATGTCAATGAATAATCTATCTGAAACCTGTACGATAATAATGGACAACGCCTCTTACCATTCCGTAATTCAGGACAAAGCTCTGACAATGGCAGCAAAGAAGTAGATTCTTGCTGAGTGGTTAAGGAGGCACAACATTCCTGTACAGGACAACAAGAAGAAAGGTGAACTGTTGTGGCTTATGAAAGAAAACAAGCCACAATTTGCAGTGTATGTTGTAGATGAAATCGCAAGACGTCATGGATAAAGTTATTCGACTTCCACCTTATCATTGCCATTTCAATGCAATATAGAAAATTTGGGCTCAGATTAAGGGTTATGTTGCAACCAAAAATAAGCTGTTTAGTGTACCCGAGGTGGAAAACCTGTCAGCTAAAGCTGTGGTGAATGTCAGTGCCGATGACTGGAAGAAAGTTGTGTGCAGAACACCAAGATTAATCCATGAGGCGTGGGAAAATGAAGAAGTAGTGGAGAACTCCGTCGAAAATTTCATATCATCTTTGGGAGCTGGTGACAGTGATTCATTGTTGGAGGGTTCCAGTGACTCTGAGATCAGTGGTGTGTTCCCTTTGTAGGCCATAATCTCCTTCCTGTGCCAGCCATTAGCGTGACATATTATTTCCTCATTCTCTTTTATTCTTAATAATATATTCTCTTATTAGTGTCGGATGTTGTTGGTAAGTGTGAATTTGTTTTCAATTCATATTCATTAGTTTTTCTGAGTGCTGTATTACATTTTACAAGGGCTGTTTACCACGGTCGTATTGCATCAGCTGTTCTCGGGGGAGTAGCGCACTAGCAACAGAGGAAAGGTGATGCTCATTTGTTTTGCAAAACTTCAATTTAGAAGTAAGGCTGTGCAAAGTATAGACTGAAAACAGAGGAATAATTTTGTCTGAGAGCTCACCTCCTTACAGAAATTGTGAACTCACTGCATTAGATTTGCTATATCTTGTTTCAGTTTCACTTCACCCTCCTAGGAGAACACAGGTAAGTACTTAAAGACCATCTATATATATAAAAATGAATGTTTGTATGTCTCGAATGGGCTCAAAAACTTCAGGACTGGTTTTGCTGAAAATTTCACAATTTGTTCTTATTACTCCTGGGAGGGTTTAGGAAGTGGTGTGAACGAAATCCAATAGGTAGTTTTTTTTAATTTTTATGATGAGTAATTTTATGTAATTAATTTGTATGCAAAGTTGCACCAAGATTGGATCGTCTTGATGGACAGACTGTCGCTAAGCGACAGCAGCATACGCTATATCAATGATAGTCCGATAAGAAATGCTGTATATAAGAAGATGGGAACACACCGCCATGTTTTATAAAGTGCATTTCTACTAGGAGATTCATGACTGTGCCTGTTACTTGGAAATAACAATCCAACATGCCGTGATCGAGATGTACTGAACTTTCATGTCATAGGACCAACTTTGATAGGTCTGTCCAGTTTGAAGAATGTAGCTGTGTATTATATGTGAAAAAATATTTAAGAAACTGTAAAAAACGTAGAATATCAACAGTGGAATGACACGAGTTATAACCCACTACTAACAAAGAGCAAAAGGGGGTTCGCAATGAGCAAAGGCGAATCTATGTAATCTACAGTGGAACCTTGAAATCTTGAATCACCTCAGGAGCTAAATTTTGAGTTATCAAAATTTCGAGATATAGAGAATACAGTTTCTGAGTATGTATAGCACATAACTGAATCATATGTACCTATGGGCTTATACTGAATACATTATTTTTAACAGCACAGTATAACCCCGTTTAACCGAAATAAAGGGGGCAGAACCACTTCAGTTGACTCTTTTTTCGGATGACACATGGCAAATATTTCCAGAAGTTAAATGTTGAAATAAAAATGCATAAACTCTGTTAAGCAAAGGTGCATACTGTATATTAACATTAAACTGTTTACATAATGTCACTCATTGTATAAAATCAGTGATTTTCTTGTGAATTTTCTTGGTGCAGCGCTGTCGTGCAGCTATGTCGCGCCGCCATCACAATACATCAGCCGGTATAGATTCATTGCTTTGTTCAACAAAGCGCAAAGCAATCTGAAATATTGAAACAATATTTTTGTTAATTCTGAACGGAATACTGTGTAATTAAAGCATGTGGCACTGTATTTTAATAAAAATTCAAAATCAATCTTATCTCCAAATCCATTAAATCCATCATCTGCTGTAACTCAATTCTCAGAACTGCTATTGTCAGAGTCGGAGTCATCTGCATAATCTTCATGATGAATAATACAGTAATAATAAAAATAATAATACAATAATAATTCCTGTTTGTTCAAGAAAATTGTATCATGGAACGAACTAGAGGGTAAGGAACTGTTTTGTTTTATGCTACACGTGCATTCTGGCATGTCATAATATAAAAATAGGGTTTGCCTAGTAGCTCTCAGCACATATAGCAAGAGAATTATTAATATCGACAGCTAAGAATGAGAGGGTAAAAACAAAATATTCAAATACAATTTTGCCAGAACATTTCGGTTAAGCCGGGTTTCGGTTAAGCGAAGTTTGGTTAAGTGGGGGTTCTACTGTATTTAAAAATATACAAAGTCTATTTTCCGGCATCAGTTTAATTATAACACTTCTTATAGTAACTTTTTAAAAGACAGGATACAGTACATACAGTAGTGAAACAAGGAACATAACTCCGTTACCACCTTTGGAAGAAAATCCGTTAGTCTCTTCTGTTTGTTACTGTTAACCTTTCCTCCCTTCACGTTGAAACTTCTTGTCAATACCACGCATTGATGGTTATGAATTTCATGTTTTTGGTCCGCAGACAAGATTTGTAAATGGAGCTTGGGGGTTGCTTTCGTACGTGACCGGTAATTAATTCACACCCAAAAAAAAAAAACAGCGAGGCTTCGCCAATTTTCCGATCACGAAGTTTTAGTTTATCAGTTCCCATCATATTACCTCTCAGCATCACTGTAACCCTTTCTTTACTTGTTAACTGTTCCTCACAAACCACAAATGCCATATTGCACAATTAATGCTGCACAAAATTCGAGTTACAGAGTACTTTTTGCTTCAAGGAGAAAATGTTTGCTTCGAGAAATCAAGAAATTTGTGTAACCAAATTTGGAGTAATACAGAAATAAATACACGTGAAGTATAGGACAAACGGCTGGGAAATTTAAGTTATTTTGAGATACTGAAAATTCGAGTAATAGAGGTTCGAGATATTGAGGTTCGACTGTATATATGTATATATAAAATAAAATGTCCTACCTGACAGATTCATCATCGCTGAGCCAAAACTATTGGACATAAAGAAATAAAAATGTGGGGATACATTTATATTAGAGGAGCTCACAAAAGAAGGATTTTTTGATATTCCATTGCTAAGAGGTTGAAAATGGGGGTGAATTGTTTAAATGAGTATATCTATATCTTAAAAACTTAACACTTCAAAGACATAAAAATTGATATTTGGAATCTCCTTAAAAAAAATAAAACACATATTATTTTGTTTTGAGAAAAGGCCCTTAAGGGGAGGAGCAAAAAAGATGAAAAAGGGGTTGATAATCTTTTATGAGGATACCTGTATCTCAAAAACTGAAGACATTAGAGACATGAAAATTGCTGCTTGGAATCTCCTTTAAAAATAATGAAACTATTTTGTTGTTGGAAAACACACTTTAGGGGAGGTGAACAGGAGTGACAAAAGGGGTGAATTTTTAAAATGAGTATATCTACAACACAGTATATCTCAAAAACGTAACATGTTACAGACCGAAATATTGTATTTTTAATCTCTTTTAAAAAAGCATGTATTTTTGTTTCCAGAAAAAACACGTAAGGGGGGAAGGCATCGTAAAAGGGACTGAAAAACGGGGTTGAATTATTTTTATTAGGATACTGATATCTCAAAAACTGAAGATACAGTATCACAAATGTGAAAAATTGTATCTGGAATCTCCTTTAAAAATAAAGAAACACATATTCTTTCGTTTTCGGGAATTCCACTTAAGGGGGTGAAAGAATTGAAAATATAGTTGATTTCTTTGTATGAGGATACTTATATCTTAAAAACTAAAGATGTTACAGATGTGAAAATTGGTACGAAGGTAATCCCAAAAATAAGGTCTCCTATTTTTTTTTATAAATACATAGATCTGTTTATTTCTAGAATGGTTTACATCACTTTACAGCTTGAACATTTAGCTATTTTTCTACATAATCACCATTTTGGTCGATGCATTCTTCTAGACGCTCTGACAGTTTTTGTATGCCCATATCATACCAACTCGCCGCCATGCTGTTCAGGAAGTTGTGAACCTCATCTTTCACCTCGTAGTCGGTGCTGAATCACTTTCCCGCCAAATGTTCTTTTGACTTAGGGAACAAGCAATAGTCAATGGGCGCCAAGTCGGGACTATAGGGTGGGTGGGTGATGAAGATCCACTAAAACTGTTGCAGGAGAGCAATAGTTTGCCGGGTGATGTGCAGGCGAGCGTTGTCATGGAGAATTTTTACGCCCTTGCTCAATATTCCTCTCCTCCGGTTCTGAATTGCCCGTCTGAGTTTTTTCAGGTCTCACATAAAGTTGACCAACAACACCCCTTGTCAATTCCAAAACACACTTGTCGTGACTTTACCGGCAGACTGTGTTTGCTTGAATTTCCGCGGCTTTGACGAAGAAGGATGCCGCCACTGGCATGATTGTTGCTTGGTATCAGATGTAAAGTTGAACACTCAGATTTTGTCACCCCTGACAACTGAGTCCAAAAAGTTGTCCTGTTCGGCTGCAAAGCACTGAAGACATGCGCAGGCAGAATCAACTTGCTGTCGCATGTGGTCTTCAGTCAGCATGCGGGGCACCCATCTTGCGCACACCTTCCGGTATTTCAACTTTTCCGTTAAAATTCTGTGAGTGGTGCTTCGGGAAACCTCGGGAACCAAGGTGCAGATATCACCCAAGATGATCCGCCGATCTTCACGCATGATTTGCTCAACCTTCACGACTGTCTCAACGGAAATTGAAGGTCTCCCACTCCTTTGTTCGTTGTGAATTTCAGTTCGACCGGCTGCAAACTCTCTACACCTATTACGAATATTTTTGACATCCATGCACGACTCACCATACACTTCTCTCAATTGATGATGGATTTCAATCGGTTCAGTACCTTTTGCATTCAAAAGCCGAATAACTGCGCGCACTTCGCGGTAACATCCAACGGGAGCTCCATTCTCAACGGCTGCCGAGCCAAGACTGAGTGCCTCAGTGCGGCGTGCGCATGTTTATATGCGAGCGCAGGAAACACTCTTCACAATATTGTGACCAACAGCCACACGGATAGTTTTCTGTATTTTTAAAAAAATAGGAGACCTTATTTTTGGGATTACCCATGTAGTTGGAATCTCCTTTAAGGGGAGAGACCTAGCTCAACATGGGGAAAATAGGCCAATATTCATTCGATTGTTATATATGCTACAAACATTGTTGACAAATGCTGCACATACCCCAGGATTGGCATGCTTAAAAGCAATCAGAAGCAACTTCAATAATGTCAAAATTCTAATTATAACATTTTAAAATAAAATGTTCAAAATTTCCCACCTTTTTAACAATATATCACGGTTTCCTTCATAACTCTCTTACTGATTCACGGATAATTATGATTTCTTCAGAGTTTTCTCCCATAATGTTGTACTACAATCTGTACCACATTCAGATCAATAGGATTTAAATTTGATTTTATATAACATTTCTTTTTAAAAAGCTATTAATATTTTCTGGTGCTCGGAATAAAAATGCGACAAAAAATCCAAATCACAGTCTATGTTAATGATTGAGATTCATTTTGTAGCTGGAGTTTTGATACACACTTTAAAAAAAGGAAAAGTACGAAAATTCTTATAAACTTGGAATTTTTAAGGGAAACAGTGATATATTGTTAAAAAGGTGGGATATTTTGAATATTTTATTTTAAAATATTAAAATTATTAAAATTCTGACATTATTGAAGTTGCTTCTGGTTGCCAGGAAACTTGCCAATACTGGGATATGTGCAGCAATTGTCAACAACAATTGTAGCATATTTAACAATTGAATGAATATTAACCTATTTTTTTCCTTTGTTAAGCTGGGTCTCCCTCCTTGAAAATAAAGACACGCACATTTTTTGGACAAAATCAACATGGGGGAGGGGTTGTAATAGGAGTTGAATTCTTTTTACGAGGATACTGATTTCTAAAAACCTGAAGATGTTACAGTCGTGAAAATTGCTATTTGGAATCTCCTTTAAAAAAAAGAAAAACATATTCTTTTGTCTTCGGAAAATCCACTAAAAGGGGTGTGTGAAAAGAAGTGAAAAAAGGAGTTGAATTCTTTTTATGAGGATTCTTATATTTTAAAAACTGAAGATGTTAGAGACACAAAAATTGGTACTGGATTCATCTTTTAAAATAAAGAAACTCACATATTTTGGTTTTCAGAAGATCCACTCAAGGGGTGGGGGGTGAAAAGAAGTGAAGAGGGGTTTAATTATTTTTATGGGGATACTTATAGGTCTATCTCAAAAACTGATGTTACAGGCATGGAAATCAGAATTTGGATCTCCTTTAAGAATATAGGAACACAGTTTTTTTTTGGAAAATCTACCTGAGGAGGTGTTAAGAGAACTGAAAAGGGGGTTGAATTCTTTTTATGGGGATACTTATAACTCAAAAACGGATGTTACAGACATGATAATCGGTATTTGTAATCTCCTTTAAAAACAAAGAAAGCCGTATTTTTCTGTTTTTGGAATATCCACTTAAGGGGAATGAAAAGAAGTCTAAAAGGAGTCAAAATCTTTGTATGACGATATATCTCAAAAACTGAGATGTTACAGGCGTGCAAATTGGTATTTAGAATCTCTTTTAAAAAATAAACATGTAGGCCCTATTATTTTGTTTTTGGAAAATCCCCTTAAGGGAGTGAAAAATGGTAAAGGAGGGGGGTGTTGAATACCTTTTATGAGGATACTTACATTTAAAAAAAAACTGGAGATGTAACAGATGTGAAAAGTGGTAATTCGAATCTCTTTCAAAAATAAAGAAACAGACTTTTTTTTGTCTTTGGAAAATCTACTCTGTGTGTGTGTGTGTTTTTTTTTTGAGAAAGGGGTTGAATTATTATATGAGGATACTTATATCTCATATACTGCAGATGTTACAGACGTAGAAATTGTTATTTGGAATCTCCTATTTAAAAATATATTTTTAAAAACATCTATTTTTTTCAACTGGAGAGTGGGCTGTTCCTAGTTGCGCCACTAGTTGCCAGAGGATTTAAGTACCAGGCGATCAGTGGCGCAACTTGTGAATAATTGCTCGGTTCATACTGGGGAATAGTCAGTTGAGAGAATGGCGTCCTACAAAGAACTTCTTGCTCTTGCTCTTCTATTAAAAAGGAAAAACCGAAGGGTTAGGAAAATGCGGAAACATCCTATATTTGTTTCTCGACTGACTAGACGATTATATTATATATTGTTTGACGATCTAAATGAGGATGACAGTAAAATTTTCAATTACCTGCAAATGTCAAAGTCGTCATTTTACAAATTGCTTGGCTTCATAAAAGAAGAAATAACGGGAAACGACACAGTACTAAACAAGTGTTTCCCAGCTGAACTGTAATTCACTAATATAACATATAATGGATCAATGGTACTTGTAAATGTAAACGATTATAGAATTTTTATGGGTATTACATGTTTCCATATAAGAGTAGTAAAACCGGGCGAGTTGGCCGTGCGGTCAAGGGCACGTGGCTGTGAGCTTGCATCCGGGAGATAGTGGGTTCGAATCCCACTGTCGGCAGCCCTGAAGATGGCTTTCCGTGGTTTCCCATTTTCACACCAGGCAAATGCTGGGGCTGTACCTTAATTAAGGCCATAGCCGCTTCCTTCCCACTCCTAGGCCTTTCCTATCCCATCGTCGCCATAAGACCTATCTGTGTCGGTGCGGCATAGAGCAACTAACAAAAAAAAAAAAAAAAAAAAAAAAAAAAAAATAGATAAATAAATAAATAAACATTTTATAATACTCATATACAGGGCGAGCTGGCCGTGTAGTTAGGAGCGTGCAGCTGTAAGCTTACATCCGGGATATAGTGGATTCAAATCCCACTGTCAGCAGCCCTGAAGATGGTTTTCCGTGGTTTCCCATTTTCACATCAGGCAAATGCTGGGGCTGTACCTTAATTAAGGCCACGGTTGCTTCCTTCCAACTCCTAGGCCTTTGCTATACCATAAAACCTATCTGTGTCCATGTGACGTAAAGCTACTAGCAAAAAAAGAAAGAAAAAGAAACCACATTATAATACTCACCGTATTCTTCTCGCCTACGGGTTTTGCTTTGAATTCTGGAATAAAGTATGCTGTTCCAAGAATTCAGTGTTCTATTTTGTCAGTGTAAGCTTCAGTTCTAGAATCCCAAGTGACCGGTTTTCATTCTACCTCAAAAATGGTCTTCAGTATTTATTTGACTTTCGAATAATTTTACCATCTCCTACATTTGCTGTTGTAGTGTATTTGATGTCTCCATGTTCAATAAATAAACCCATCAAATAAGTAAAATATTCACTCTACCACAGCACGAGACCAAACAAGGTAATGAAGAAAGATGATGGTTAGGTGGATTGCTGACTCAATTGCGTTCCATCTTCCGCATTACATCAAGCTGGTGTGAGAACACGAACTTGAGTGACGTTTCCATATGCATGGGGAGGTACATCGGGTGACTAGTTGCGCCACTAGTCACCCGTGGCTAATAGGCTACATTTACTGCAATGTCCTGTCACGCATTTGAGCAACTAAAAGTCGCCAGAGCAGTTGCCGGCTCAGATGATGGCCGGCAACTAATTGCTCAGTTGCACCACTAGTCGCCTGCGGCTAATAGGGTCCATTTGATCCAATGGCCCGTGACTCGCCAGAGCAACTAGTTGCGCCACTAGTCGCCCACAGCTAATAGCAGCCTTAGCTCTGAAAGGCAATACCATTCATTTTTTGCTGGGGTAAATTGTGGTAAATGAATCTCAACTATTCAGTAAGTTTTTATGCCTAACAAATTTTCAGAAAATCTCTTAGTGCAGTAGCAAGGAATGATTACCTTTATCAAATTACGAAAGCCACGTGAGCAAAGCCACGGGTAACAGGTAGTCTGTAATAAACCAAACAATACTGTAACTGGTTATCAGACATAAAAGATTCCATGTTCCCTACCTGATAATGGAACTCTTTTAGGTTTCTTCCCAACTGACATCGCTTTAGCCTTGGATAAGCTTCTTTTCATGTCATACTTTCTTCTCAAGCTTCAACATATTAGACTGCAAGGTTTCCATACAGTCTGCCATTAAGACGAAGACATTGGTGTGGGACAAACTACTTAATACATTGCTATCCAACTAGATCCCTCTCTAGCATTTCATGCCTTTCAGAAATGACCTGATCTATAAAAAAATTGGGAATGACAAGAGAGTTTATCTATTTGAAGACAGCAGTGTATGAAGATGTGGGGATTGTCCTTAACCTTTTGTGTTTTCATGTCTATCCTTGTTTCCTTTTCTATTACTGACCTGTCTTTGTGCTTATCCCATTATGCGTTCCTAACTTTCTAGAAAAGACTTGATACCAAAATAATACAACAACATGTAATGAAGCACTGTCTTATGAAAAAGCACACTTGTTTGCACTTATCTAATACCTTGCGCAGACCAACGCTATGCTATGGCAATGAGGCATGGACTCTAAAAACCACGAGCATATCCAGAATCACAGCATGCAAAATGCACTGAAGAACAGGCTACACACAAGGACATTTTCTCTGAATTGTGTCGGAGTTGCATCTTGAAATTTGAACTAGTGAAAGTACTAGCCATGGTCTGAATGTAAATTGAAAATAGAGCAAATTGGTGGGGTCAAGTTGGCAAGATCTCCATGTAAGATATAGTTTCTTTTAGCTCTGTGGAATTGTTTGTAATAAGGAGACTTCCACAAAAGCAGTCTACATTTTGGTAACCTAAACCATGTGTTAAATACTACCAAATCTGTTTCTTGATGGAATTCATGAAGTCTTCACTGTTGTTCTCTGTATAATACAGTGTTCCAGTATTGTGATGGATTACATCAGAGTTCACTTATTCCTAAAATGTGAATTTCCACTCTCATCATTTCTTTCATCATACTGCTGAGTTTACCAGCTCCATAACGGCTGTTCACATTCCATGAGACCATATTTTTAATTTCATTACTTTCATCAAAGGGATTCTGAACACCATCATCCATCTAAGGGCTGTCTAGAATGGAGGATCATGTTAATTGAATTTTCTGCCATAGGGTATTGGTTTCCCTGGGAAACTTTTTGCCATGGTGGTTTCTCATTTCCCCCATTTTTTTTTTTTTTGAACAGATGCTTCCTGCAAGCTATTCATCATGGATTTCAATGGCATTTCTTCTGCTGAGGTTCCATTGCACATACTAAAGGGACTCATCTGCTCATAGTCATTGGTTCCTTTGAAAGGTCCAGATGATATACATTGTAACCTTATCTTATGGGAAAGGAAAATAAAAAGGGGTGTTTCTTTTGTTTGTCACACCAATAGATTCCATAAAAATTATTTTGTATATCAGTTATGAAGTAAATAACTAGTCAAATTAATGTTTACAACTATTTAGAGTATGTTTGGGAATGAAGTTTCTATTGTGTAGATTTCAATAGTAATAGCTACTAAAAGGAATGTTTAGGTTTGGAGTTTCATGAGATTACAGGAAACATACAATAGTGAGGGAACCAGTGTACTACTAACCAGAGCATAACAACAGGATACCATTACAGAACAGAATTTGATGGAAGTACCAGACACGGCATCGTACAGAGTTCACTATTCGTAACAGCTTAGACTTTTGCTTTAATAAATATAGAAGAAATTTTCTGGACTTGTTGGCCAGGATCTATTTGGGTTCCTTTTTTAAAACATTTTAAAAATACAAGTTGTTTTATGTCGCACCGACACAGATAGGTCTTATGGCGATGATAGGTCAGGAAAGGGCTAGGAGTGGGAAGCAAGCAGCTATGGCCTTATTTAAGGTACAGCCCCAGCATTTGCCTGGTGTGAAAATGGGAAAAGACAGAAAAACATCTTCAGGGCTGCTGACAGTGGGGTTTGAACCCACTATCTCCCGAATACTGGATACTGGCCGCACTTAAGCGATTGCAGTTATCGAGCTCAGTATATTGGGTTCCTAGTTCCCAATGTTTCATCAGAAACTGTGCCGAATGGTTTCAAGGTCTGCTCTTTCCAAAGGTCAGTAGTAGACTGAACCAGGGTGCATGAAAAATGATGTCTATAACAGTGATAAATGGGATCAGGACAATTAAAATGAGATTAATATATCAAACTACTCATTCTCAATTTTAAAGTTTGTTGTAATTTGATTGGTGAATCATATTCTCCTTAGAAAATAGAGTGGATTACAACCAAGACCTCACTGTACTATATTTGCAACTTCCATCTATTTTCCTGCCCTTTTTTACCTTAATGAAAAAGTATGAAGTAGACTGTTTATTCAGGGCAACAAGGGTACTCAAAACCAAAATTAATGACTGTGAAGTTCACCACACTGATTATGTGATACCCAGTTTTGCCCGAGGTTGATTCAAAAGGACTATAGAGATAAGGTGTTTCGTTAATTATGATTGTATATTTTCCTTGTTCCTTTCTTTGATGTGAATATTTCCTTTTCTCGAAATTTCTTGTTTAAAGATGCACATTCTCTTCTGTTTATATCCTGCCTAGAATGTATAATTTCAATGGGAAACAGATTCAGAGCAGAGACTTACCATATAAGCATGCGTGGTTAGAGTACAGCAAGAAACACATGGGTGCAAAATTTTCAGCTGCAGCCTTGGTCATTGGAGGACCGAATAAGAATGATAGTGATCATCGGTGAGAAGAAGATGCTATTGAGAGGTAAAGGGAAAAGGCACAGATTTGAGTAAAAAACAAAAAACAAAAAAAAAACAGAGTTGTTATCTTATGTTAAGGATAGGTGCTTTGCTAGTTAGAAGTTACTTAAGATCTATACAATAGTAACCACCTTCCAAAACATACCCTTAATAGCTGTAAAAAAAAAAATAACTTGACTGTGCTCAGGTTGAGCAAAGCATCTGGTCTAAACATTAGATGAACGTTGTTGTGAAGGATTCAGTCTTGCGACTTGTTTGCCTCCCTGACAAGTCGTCTCCAACTGGCTCGGTCTTGAACAGTATGTTTCACCTCTTCATAGCTTCACAGCCTGGCATTTTCAAGGAATGTCTTCAAGGAGGTCTTCCTTGGTCTTCCTTGAGGGCACTTGGTATTTTGCCTTAAATCACTTCAGTTATCACACTGCTATGGCAAAGCATATGGCCTATCCACCTGAGCAGTCGCTTCCTAATCTGACTCAACAGCTGGTGAGTGTCCCACACCACAGCAGTGGTCATCTTCTTTGTTCAACTTACTTCCTGCATTTGATGCAAATACCAAATCTCAAAAGCTTCCAGTCTTTATTTTTATTTCTTACTGAGTGTACAGGTTTTGGCAGAGTATGTCACAAAAGACCAAACATATGGCTTTGTTATTTGTGTATGTGGGTTGAGGATGCCATTGCAAATTTTCTGTGATAATCTAGCCAAGGTATTGGAATTGAGCTATCTGCTGTAGGACTACTGGTGTGCAATTGGCAGTAGCAGCATTCTTGATAGGATGGCTGGACTTCGTGTGACTATAGCTTGGCCATCAACAGATTTGATGGCCTATATTAGTCTTCCTTACATTTTAACCCCTTGTTTGGGTATGTTAGGAACTTGTTTATGATCCATTCAGCGAAGAAATTAATAATGGTGAGAAAAAGCTTATCTTATCCCCTTGCAAATCTTTGCAATGGTTGTGACTTCTTTGCTAAAACAGATAACTGCACTTTGATGTTGGTAAGAATTGAACACCAAATATATCACATGCTGTCAACAGTCTGTGTGCACCAGAAGAGGAAACAGCATATCCAGGGCAACTTATGACATGCCTTTTCATCATCTAGGCCTACAGTCGAAGTATACACATAGGTCTCCACCATAATAATGTTATCTGCTTTACGTCCCACTATCTTCTTTTACAGTTTTCGGAGACGCCGAGGTGCTGGAATTTAGTCCCGCAGAGTTCTTTTACGGGCCAGTAAATCTACCAACATAAGACTGGCGTATTTGAGCACCTTCAAATACCACCGGACTGAGCCAGGATCGAACCTGCCAAGTTGGGGTCAGAAGGCCAGCGCCTCAACTGTCTGAGCCACTCAACCCTGCAAGGTCTCTATCACAGTCAATCATCCTCTCTTCTAAACAGTGCAAAGAAATAATTGCGCTACGAGTAGACTTCTTTATTGCATAAAATCAGCTTCATGGTCCGTATCGCACTTCAATAGATTCACAATTAAGTATTTATTTATTTTCCACCTAGTCGATACAATGATTGCTTAAGGCAATTTTTAATGGTCAAAAGTGGTACATGTTTCGTATATTATCAACATCTTCAGCCACATAACACTGTTTAGATGAAAAATATATAAAATTGACAAAGTAATGCTTTAGAGGAAGTGTCCTTAAAATTAACATAAGATTGACAAGATTAAAACAATCTTATGTTAATTTTAAGGACACTTCCTCTAAAGCATTACTTTGTCAATTTTATATATTTTTCATCTAAACAGTGTTGTGTGGCTGAAGATGTTGATAATATACGAAACATGTACCACTTTTGACCATTAAAAATTGCCTTAAGCAATCATTGTATCGACTAGGTGGAAAATAAATAAATACTTAATTGTGAATAGACTTCTTTATGCAAAAGCCAAATTGTGTCTATCAAGATACCGCTCAATATACAGCTCTCCAAACGGATTTAACATTTTTTTGATATGCAAAGGATTAAGCTGATTGTCCTGTAATCTTTGCAATCAACTGTATGCTAAAATAACTGAAGAGCAAAAATTCTTCTGGTCATTCATCTCTTTCATAATTTTTTAAGTTAACTTGGAAGATCCATTCTTGTGTCTGGTCACAATTGTACTTAAGAGGCTCAGCAGGAATATTATTGACACACTACGTCTTATGGTCCCATTGATTTTTAAGAGCATCACAAAACTCTCCCGTAGTTATTCCACCCTCCTCCACGGTTCTGTCATCCTGTGCCACTGGTGTCCAAGAGACTGGAATGGTTTCACTGTGTAAGCAGATATGCCAACTTTCAAAAGTAAAAAGTCAGGAGAAATTTGGCAGCGAATCGTGACGCATTACGATACATCACTAATTCATTATAATTCAATACATTAACAACTCTACTTGGCCAACATATATATTTTTTAATTATTTACATGTGAATACTACTGGACATACCTGAACTTTAGGAACATGTGACTTCTCATTCTTCAACATGCTGAGCACATTACGAGTAATTGTTCAACACACTCATAGGGGACTTAGCCCTCTTCAGAATCTCGGAACTAAATTTTTGCTCAAAGCACTTGCGTTGCTGAACTGATTTTAAGCTTAAAAGTTTCTCCAAGGTTTGTTCGGACAGCAAGGATCTGAACTGTATTTTTGTCTTTGTGACTCTGCTAAAAATCCTTTCACATTCTGCACTGTTATGTGGAATTGATAAAATAGCAAGCATCATCTTAGAGAGCCTGTCATATTTAAGTACACCATCAGCTGATTTCATCTGACCTATCAATGCCCACTGAATATCAATTATTCATTTTGCCAGGTCTGTTTCTTCGAGCTGAAAGTTACAGAACTGGGAGTGCAAAATATCAGTTTTTTTTATCCAAATGTTCTGTTTCACTAGTCAGAATGTAGAACAGAATAGCATTATTTATTTATCATCAACAGGTTATTTTCTCAATAAAAGATGATTCAATAAAACATAATATACAACAAATACACCTTAAATAAATAACACTAATTTCCTAAAATAATAACCAAGATGACACTAAATCTAGAGATATTTATATATGTCTATTTACAACATCTTTAAATAAATAAATAAATAAATAAATAAATAAATAAATAAATAAATAAATAAATAAATAAATAAATAAATAAATAAATAAATAAATAAATAAATTAATTAATTAAAAAATTAAATCTCTTTAAATAATTGACAGTATTAAACTACATCTAGTAACATTTATATATCTTACATAGAGGGCCTTACATTCATGACGTCATTAGGGCACGTCTGTTTTTAGACAGGGGTGAGTGAAAAAGGTCCACCGATTCACCCACCTCATTCAGTGATGTTAGTGCCCTCGCCAGCCATGAGTTAGCCCGAGCCACAGTTCTCACTTTAGGCAGATGAAAAATATACCTTTGCCTAGTATTGCGACGAGGAACATATAATGGAATCAGCTCCAGTAATGTTGAGCAATCCACTCTATTCATAAGACACTCATAAAGAAAGAGGGCATTGGCACATCTGTGGCGTGAGTGCAATGACCTCATTCTCATAGTCTCACAAAAAAGACTCGTAATCGGACGAAGAGAGATAAATACCCAAACCCTTGTAGCAGATCCATTTCATGAACCTTATTTGGACTCTTTCCAAGTTTTGTATTAAATACTGCTGAGAAGGTAGCCACACCTCGCAACAGTATTCTAACGCTGGCCTGATCAGAGTGCAAAACAAAGTTAATAGCGTTCTAGGAGAAACAAATTCGGCACATTTTCTTTTCAGAAAGCCAAGTAATTTAAACCCTTTCCTAGAAATCTTGTCTAAAGGCCGTAACAGTTTGAAAGTGTCACACCAAGATCATTTATTTCATTCACATGATATATTTGGAAATTGCATAAATGGAAAGGGTAATTTACTGGTTCCAACTTACGTGAAAATGTAATTGTGTTGCATTTTGAAGTATTCAAACCAAGCAGCCACTTTTTACAGCAATTACTTAAGAGGTTTAAGTCAGACTGTAGCAACTTACAGTCCACCTCACTATTGATCACCTTAAAGAACTTTAGATCGCCAGAATAGAGAAGGCAATTACCGTGTTGTATAACTGATATTATATCATTTACGAATATGACAAAGAAAAGAGGGCCCAGTAAAGAGCCTCGGGGGACACCTGAAGCAGGATGGTACGACTTTGACGGAATACCATCAGCTTTTACTACGCAAACCCTATTAGTGAGATAGCTTCTAATCCACTCCAAAACACCTCCTCCTATCCCATATGCTGACAATCTGATGAGTAGAGCATCATGTTGAACTGAATCAAAGGCTTTGGAGAAGTCTGTGTAAACAACATCCACTTGCTGCCTCCTATCCAGAGATTCTGAAATGAAATTGATATACACCTGCATATTGGACACGATAGAGTGTTTCTGTACAAAACCATGCTGCGCTACATTAATATACTGTGAAACTGTACAATTTCTTATACACGATCTTCTCTGCCACCTTTTAAATCAGGGACAATAACAAAGTTATCAAACACCATTTTGTCTCCTTTCTTGAACACTGGTAGACATAACCTTCCTTCCACTCACATGGAAAATACCCTGACAAGAATGACATATTTATTATGATGCTAAGTGGCCTACCTAGCACAGATGCACATTCTTTCAATACTAGTGCGGGTATGTCATCTGGACCACATGAGTTGGAGGTATCCAAAGATGCAAGAATTGAAGATACCTCTGCTGGAGAGGTCACTATTGAAGTTAAGCCTATAACACACATGGACGAAGTGGATAGATTACACTGTGCGGCAGGTGAGTGATACTTTTCAAAGGTATCTGCAAAACTGTTTAAGATGCTCCTCTTGTCCTGTAATTCTTTCCCGTCCTGAAGCATAGTAGATGGCAGGCGAGATGACTTCCGTTTGTTGTTTACAAAATTCAAGAAACACTTCGGGTTGGCAGCTAATTTTGATTCCATCGAAGTTTTATAGTTTCTGTATTTTTTTGAGCTGAAGACGCTTAAATTCACCGCGTATGGTCGAAAATTGCACATAATCACTACTATGGCCCGCTTTTTTTAAACTTCCTTCTTGCCCTCTCCTTTTCTTTTAATTTGTCTGTTACCTCAGAGTCATACCAGCATGGATACTTCCATGTGCTAACTATCCTGGACGGTAGTGTCTATTATTACAGTGCGAAGGAAGTCGCAGAAAAGGGTTAATGCCTCACCGACGGAGGGGGAGTCCTCGATTAAATTCCAGTGAAACAACGAAATGAAATCTCTCATTTGAGGAAAGTCGGCCTTACTCCATGCGAATATAAACTTCCTCTGTGGTACGGGGCGCATAACTCGCGGTAAAGATAGAGTGAATTCTACATCTCGATGGTTGGATGTAATTACCTTTTCCGTCTCAAAGCAGTTCAAGTGTCCACAGTATTGATCCGAGATTAGAACAAGCTCCAGGAAGTTCTTGTTTCTTGTTGGGAAATGACACATTTGCTTGAGACCAAATTCACTGACGATTTCAAGAAGTAAGACGACTTCCGCACATCTTTGTTTTATAACAGGACCAGGATTCCAAGCCAAATGCCTGATGTTAAAGTCTCTGCAAACTAGAAGGATATCCTGCGGGTTTAAAACAGCTATTTGGAAACTTGTTAATGAAACATCGAAGGCTAGAAAATGATGCCTAACTTATAGCAGAAATATATGCAACTTCTGCGTTAATTAAAACTTCATCTTTGAACGGAAATTTGTGTACCATGTAGTCACATGATGAAGAGAAACACTTTCTAACACACTTAAAGAAAATGCCCTTTTCCTCAGACTTCAAAGTCTTCACCAAAACAAATGCAGAGTTCCCTATCATCAGATCACAATCAACCTTTTGATTTGCTGGAGTATGATAATCTACATCAAGGAGAGAGGAAGAGCTTTTAATAACGTGTGGTTTCACAAACCTTGCCATCACATTCTTCAATAGTTCTTCCAAAATCGACTTCAATAAGTGGATGTGCGGCATACTTGACTGAAGAGCTGCGTTTGGATTCTCAAAGATATCCATAACACCTGAGAGAAAAAGGCAAAAAGATTTATGTAAATTTGATGAAGGGAATATGAACAATCGTTCTTCATGCGATAAAGCACGGCTCTTAGTTCATCAGTAGTTTCATTTTTTTTTGGGTGAAACTGATGACTGGGTTTTCCTTTTAACTGAGGAGTATGATGAAATGTTATGAGAATGCTTTACCTTTCCAGACAAACAAGACACATCTGCACATAGACTGTGCTTAGGAATTTTGTAAGTCTTCAAAGTTCCTATCTGAGAATCCTTATTTATAATTTCACTCCTGAATCAAGTAACCAAAGGGTCCCACTGCAGCAAAATCCTATCTAATTTCCTCCTTAGTGATAACGATCGAGTAGGCACATGCTTCAGAATGTTCCTGATCTCTGTGTTGTGTAAAGTCTGAAATTCTCTGAACTTTCCTTTCCTCTTTGCACTCTTTTCCAGATAATAAAATATATCAATTACTAGCTGATGTACCCGTGCTTCGCTGCAGAATTTTACAATGTATACAGAATTCCAGGTTAGGTAGTGTACATGTTGTGAGCAAGATTGTATTAGGGGTCTAAATTGCATAGTTCTTAACGTTACCCTAGAAACGCGAAGGGGAAGTCACCTAACGTCTTTTCTCATATGAAGACTGGGTTAGGGAATTTTTATTGTAATGGTAGGCCCAATTGCCTACCATCAGTCACAAATCAGGTTGGGGAGTTTTCATTATAATGGCAGACACTCATTCTCCACCGGCCTTTTTACATCCTCAGAAAGAGTGTCTTAGTTGTTTTCCCAACTGAAATGAATATACGTAATTACAACATTAAACTCCGAAAAAGAAAGGGTGATCGGCAGGTGTTTAATCTAAAAACCCTGGACGATGTGTATGGATTAAATGAGACTGTGTAACTTTTTTGTTTTGAGAAAAATGACTTTTAATGCAATTAATATTTACTACCAGAATGTAAGAGGGTTAAACACTAAAATTTCGGAGTTTTATGTTAACAATAGTGAATTAGAATACGATATTCTGTTGATTACGGAAACATGCTTACAATCTCATGTTGCTAACAGCGAACTGTTTAGTAGGGATTTTAATGTGTATAGAAAAGATCGTGGAGGTACAAGAAAAGGAGGAGGCGCATTGATAGCTGTTAAAGGTTCTATAGTATCAAGACAAATAACGTTAGATTTTGGTGATACTGAAGCAGTTTGTGTAAAAATTATAGTTAATGGTCACAGTTATGTAATAATGTCAGTGTATTTTCCACCTGCAACCAAATTGGAAGCATATTTGGACTTCTATAGATTGTTTGAAGTTAATAAGGACCTTTCCAATTTAGATATTATAGCTGGTGACTTTAATTTGCCATTAATTACTGGTGAGCAAAGTAATATTGTAAATTTTGGACCTGCATATAGAACCTTAGCTAAGTTTATGTCACTCTATCAGTTGCACTTGGTCAATAATATTCTTAATGCAAATGGAAATACACTTGATCTTATTATTACGAATGTTAACACATTAACAGTATATAGAGATGAGTGCCCCTTAATTAAGGAGGATAGTTATCATCCTGCAATTGCAGTCACGCTACTATTAAACAGAGAGAGTAGCCATGTTTCACAACAACCTGAACAACCTAAGCAGTTATTTGACTTTAGAAGGGCTAATTTCTTTCAAATGTATAAAAGGTTTGAGCGAATGGATTGGTCTAGGATTGTAGAATTTACAGACGCTGACCAGGCTGTTGAGTATTTTTATGCTCAGGTACACTCTGTATTTTGTGAAACGGTACCTATGAAGAATTTTCACACAAAGAAAAAGTATCCTCCATGGTTTACTAAAGACATAATAAATAACTTGAAACTGAAGGAAATCCACAGAAAGCGAAGGAAACATTCAGAGTATAGTAGGGTAATATTTAACCAGTTAAGGAGAGAAACGAAACATATGATCAGTAAAGCGTATAAGAATTATATTTCTAAACTTGAAGAGAATATCAAAAGTGATGTTAATCAGTTCTGGAGCTATATGAAATGCAAAAGAGATACCAAGGAGGGTCTGCAACAGGGCATGAAATTTAACAATATCTTACTTAATAATAATAAAAGTATAGCTGATGGCTTTCCAACCTTTTTGGATCGGTATATTCGAAACCTCCACCAACCTTTGATATTCCTGATTCATCTGATGTGTATGTTAATTATCCGTTATCTTTAGAATTAGTGGATGAAAAGGAATATAAGTTAGCTATTAAAAAATTAAAACCTAAAAGGTCATGTGGTGTTGATGGAATACCGCCGTACGTACTGAAAGCATGTTCGAATGTGTTGGATTTTCCCTTACGAGCCTTATATAACGTTGTGGTAAAAACGCAAACCTTTCCAAAAGTATGGAAGATAGCGAAAGTGTGTCCAGTTTTTAAATGTGGGGACAGTAAAAATATTGAAAACTATCGCCCTGTTTGTATTTTGTGTGCACCGGCTAAAGTATTTGAGCAAATAATGTACACGCGTATATTTAATCATGTGAGGGTCGGTATACATATCAATCAGCATGGTTTTATGCCAGGTAGATCAACTACGACTAATTTCTTAAAATTTATACAATATGCTTATACCGTTTTGAATAATCAAGGACAGGTCGATGTAATATACACAGATTTTTCCAAAGCCTTCGACAAATTAGATCACGGCATTTTAATGAAAAAATTGTCATGCTTTGGTCTGACCCCTCCTTGGTTAAAACTGCTTGCATCTTATCTTAGAGCACGGAAACAATATGTTTACTATCATCAACATGAGTCTTTCACATACAATGTTACTTCTGGTGTACCACAAGGGTCTAACCTTGGCCCTTTATCCTTTATTTTATATATTAATGATTTGCCCACTAGAATTAGGTTTTCTCAGTGTTTATTATATGCTGATGATGTCAAACTTTATAAAGAGATAAAAAATGTTGATGATATGTTGAAATTACAATATGATTTGGATTACTTATACGCATGGAGTATTGAAAACTGTTTGCAACTTAATATAAATAAATGCTGTTTCCTTCAGATTTCAAATAAGAAAAATACATTGAATTATAAATATAAAATTAATAATGAAGAACTCAAAGTTGTCCACTCTGTTAATGACTTAGGGGTAATTGTTACAAGAAATTTATCTTTCAAGGAGCATATTAATACAATGGTTAATGATTCCTATAAGAAATTGGGTTTTATAATTAGAAATTCAAGAGATTTTTCTAACACGTATGCACTCACCTTATTATTCAATAGTATTGTCCGATCAAAACTTGAGTATTCATGTATAATTTGGTCTCCATGTTATAAATCTTACCAAAATCAAATTGAAAGGGTGCAGAAACGCTTTTTAAGATATATTTATGATAAAAAAATATAAGATATTCCCCTTTAGAAATTATGTTTCATATGAAGTTTTGTTGAATGAATTTAAATATGTATCGCTAGCCAGTAGGCGTGTAATAGCCAAACAAATTTATCTCTATAAGATGGTTAATGCATTAATTGACGATAATAGTTCGCTTCACGAGTTATGTTTTAATGTTAGAAAAGGAAATTTAAGATTTTGGCAATTGTTGATTACTCCAGTCTCCAAAACTGTATTTTTTAAGAACTCTCCGTTTATCAATATGTGTGAAACATACAATAACTTAGTTAATAAGTATCATATAGATCTTGACTTTGCTTATGAATATGACACATATGTAAATATATTAAAAGAATTTTTCTCGTCGAAGTGATTTGTTTATATGTATAATATTTACATGATTTTGTTACAATTTTTTGTTTGATTTATTAACAGGCTTCTGTATACGATATATTGTTTCATCCATTTCATACAGAGCATTATCATCTCATTTACATAGCGTTTTCACATTTTCTTCTTTTCGGTATTTCTATGTTATTTGTTCAAATAATTTGTAAAAGCCACCTATAATTGGAGCGTGTCTCTGTTGGTGGCATATGCATTAAATAAATAAATAAATAAATAAATAAATAAATAAAATAAATAAATAAATAAATAAATAAATAAATAAATAAATAAATAAATAAATAAATAAATAAATAAATAAATAAATAAATAAACAATGACGCCAGTAGTAATGGCGCGATTAAAAGCAATGCTTTCATATGAAATACCGTACTCGATCAAATGAAAAACCACACACATTCTCACTTTTAACAAACAATACTATGCTGCCAATCCAACAGTCCAAAGTTCCAGAACTGGAATGACCAAGCCACAGACAGACGTGATCCCTGAACACTCTTAATATTTTTTCGGCGGGGGATCGAATATTGGAGATTCTCAGAGCAAAAACTATTACTAATCTGTTTCCAAGGAGAACCTGGTGAGTCGGCAGATATATATATATAGATACTTTCATCTGCTTTCACAGGCAAGCACGTCGCACCCTTCTCTGCAGCAAAATTAATTAGGTTACAAGAGCAGCCTACAATGATTATGTCACTATTTTCCCGCTTCAAACATCCTGCCACACCATTCTTTAATCCTACCATTACTGAAGCAATATCAGCACCCAGAGCTAGGCAGATTTTTAATGGAATGAGGAATTCCTGAAAAGTTGAGAGCAAAATATTGGCAATGTTAGCTCCAGTACCATCCCCTTCTAAATTAGGCACAGAGAGTAGACAACTCTGAATTTTAATGAGTTCAGGCCTAAAAAATGTTACAACAATGGGATATATATTCAAGTCATTTTTATTGCTACCACCAGCAGCAAGAGAAAATGCATTCAACTGCAAATGTGATAACAATTTTTGCCCTTTCTTTCGTGCATATTTCTGTAATGATAGCCACTGTTTTTGTTCTGGCACACCCATATCATTTAGTGATTTCCAAATCAGGAAATTTTTTGTAAAACAACAGGCCTGCGTGGTCGGCACAATTTACAGGCAGGTTATGTTCTACAATAAATAACTTAAATAAAGCCTCGGCATTCGTCACAGGATTTACATCTTGGTTTTTACATGGAAAGTTCAGTTTTGTTCTACACAGTGGACACTCTCCTTACGGTATGATTTTTTTGTTTGCACATGTTTGAGTATAATGCACTTCCCACCATGCGCAGCTGAAAAATCACACCTGCATATAGTACAGAATGTGAATGTTGGTCCCTTCCTGGATTCATTGAAATATGGAAAAATCTTCCCTATAAGCCCTTTTAAACACTGCATCATATTTCTTCTTTTTGACATTTTGGCCAATACAAATATTAAGACATACAACCAAGAAGCACTATTACGTGACATAACATGAGCACTTATGCAGGTCCTGCCCCAGGTAGACGTCTATGGCATGCTACTTCTGAGGTTAGGTTATTCGCTTGTGACTTACACTTCCTATTATTAAACTATTTGGGTATTTGACTGTATTATAGACCAAAGAGGAGCATATGACTGGCCACTGTGGCCCGTACTGCCATTCGGTTGTGAGTATTAAAACTACTACTGACCAGCCATACTCAGCCATATATCGATAGAATGAGGAAACAGGCGGAAGTTTAAAATAATATGAAAATTACTGAAACTGCTCTGAAAACCGGGGGGGGATTGGTCCCAGTGATCGGGAGATTGGGAAGAACAATGAAAAATCGAGAGTCTTCTGCTTAAATCACGAGGTTTGGCACGTCTGTATAAGTCTTCCACATACTTCCTGCAAAGCTCTCTCATTTTCATTCATGTTTAGAAATAATGAACCATACTAATTAAACTTGTAGAAAATCCTTTTTGCTTCCTTGATGTTATTTGTATTCTTCTGTCAGCGATATTTGATCTACTTCCTTGTTCAACTTGAACTCATGGCTTGCGGTTTACCCTTTGTACTGTCCTGATGACTTCTCCAGCTCTTTGCACATCAGTCTTGGTCACTGTCCACAGCTCTTCAGATTCACTAGGGGTAATGCTCTCAATCCCATCAGCTCCTAGTCAGTGGCAAGTGGATCTTTGTATGTTGGTCATGAAATACTGCTCGGTTCCTTTTTTTTTTTCTTCCTAAGAGGCCATCTGAAATTAAATTATCTGCAAATCACAACCAATAAGTGATCTGAATATATATCTTCTCCAGGAAATACCAGACTATTTCACCTGGTTTCTATACCATTATTTGATTAAAATGTAGTCAATTTGATAGCAACATTTATCATCTGGCATTTTCTATGTATATCTATGCCTTGATGTGTTAAGAAGTAAGCTATATTTTCCAGTATCGACTTAGTAACTGTAACTTAAAAGCTTTCTGGTCTGTCAAACACACAATTTCAATATAAATTATAACACTATAATACACCTGTAAAAAACTACATACTCTATTAAACAAAGAATGACATGTTTCGTTCTACAAGAACATCCTCAGATTCTATAAAAAATATGCACGATTTAAGTGATTTCATAGAATCTGAGGACGTTCCTGTAGAACTAAACATGTCATTCTTTGTTTACTAGTAGGTATGTATGTATATATATATATATTTTTGCTATTTGCTTTACGTCGCACCGACACAGATAGGTCTTATGGCGACGATGGGACAGGAAAGGCATAGGAGTGGGAGTATATTTTTTTTACAGGTATGTTATAGTGTTATCATTTATACCGAAACTGTGTGTTTGACAGACTGGAAAGCTTAATGTGTGCAGGTTCTTCATATTCTAAAATAGGCAAATTATACAAACAGCAAAACAGTATTGGTGAAAGCCCCAATAAGAATTGATATGATAAAGGAAAATTCCAGATTTTGTACTTCTACCTACCATAGGCCGATAGTTACTCACTGGGGTACATGGTTAGAAGCAGTAGTGTATTATGCAGAAAATGTTGATTGATGATTGATTGATGCTTGTTGTTTAAAGGGGCCTAACATTTAGGTCATTGGCCCCTAATGGTACGAAATGAGATGAAATGAAATAACAAATTAAAAACCTAAAATCCTCCACTGACCACAATTCAAAACGTGAGGATGAAGAATGAATGGATGGATATGAATTTAAAACGATCAGTGGAACTGACACACAGTGCCTCACAGGCACAGAAGCTGGCGTAAAACAATAGTATTACTGACCAAGGAACTGCTTCTATAGCACGATACTGAATCGATGATGCTTGTAGTCTAAAGAGTCCAAAATCCAAGTCACCGGCCCCTCATAATAGTACTTATCGCTAGAAAAGTGATGATGATGCTTGTTGTTTTAAGGGGCCTAACATAGAAGGTCATCGGTCCGCTAGAAAAGTAGAACCATGGTATGTGTCATGTTGCGGTACTAATCAAGAGTAGCGTAGACTCGCGGTATTCCACACATTATGGTACTACTCACAAGTAATGAAATTCGCACATGTATTACAGACCTACTGTGTTTCGCACATTGCGGCGCCTTTCACAGGCAACGCAAACCTATGGTGTTCATCACTTAAGTGTACTAACCACAGGGACTCATACTATCCCGTGGTGTTCCTCATATAGTGGGTACTAATCATAGGCAAGCCAGAACCATGGGTTCCATCATCCCATGGTGTCGCTCATATAGTGTTACTAATCACAGGTACTGTAAAAGCCGTCGCGCTCTCGTTTGCTACTAATCACAAACCTATTTGGTACCTAACATGGTACTACACGCAAGGAAAAGCGACCCATGGTGTTCCCCGTGTGGTGGTACTAATCACAAGGAGTTTCATGGTTCTAATATAATCATCCCTTGGTCGCCACTTTTAGTCGCCTCTTACGGCAGGCAGGGGATACCGTGGGTGTATTCTTCGTCTGCGTCCCCCACTCACAGGGGGTGCAGAAAATTTTAAATAAATAAATATGACACTTCATCAATCAAAATTCCTTAGAACTTGCATAAGGACAGTTCAATAAAAAGTGAATAATCTTACATATCTGTAAATTTATGTTTACTGTGTTATCCTAAAAAGAAATTAGAAACAGTAACCAACTTGCTGACTGAGACTTTTATTGAGGTGCATGGCAATGAGAAAAAAATCACAAGGACCTCAAAGTAAGAATAGAAGTTTAAAAGTAAATTTAAAATAATTTTTGATTTCATTATTATGTTTAAAGTTACCAAAGTTTTGGAAGGGCAAGAAGACATTGCTGAAAATAGGAATTAGTGTATCAGAGACATTTCTTTGATGAAAAATGCAAGACTGTCAACTTGTAATGTTCCACAATCCTTCTCCCAGTATCATGCATTCTTCTGAGACAATCAACATCAATTCATGTTGAATAAATTGGAGAAAATCTTTGTTGTTCACTGCAATAGCATTAGCTTACCAATGTCATAATATACGATTACAGAACATACAATTTTGTAATACTTAAACAAAACATTTCTATAATTTTTTTTATAATTCTTTTAAATTTCTCCATAAGAATAACTAATTTAATGCTTTCTAGCACATAAAAACCAGAGGCTGTCTATCTGAGATTGTAAAGGCGTCTTTGGTTCACGCCAAGTGTCAGTAAATAACCTGATCCCCTCATGTGACCAATGGCTTTGGACGTTTGGGTTTCCTTTAGCTGGGGTGACGGTCTCCTCAGTGTAGGAAATCACAATGGAACCCACTGAGTAGCGTCTGACCCCAGGTTGTGTATGGCTGCAAGAGAGAGTGCACTCTGTGTTAGGAGTGGCCTGTTCACCTGCTGGCAGTGGCTCTAAAATGCCTTTGGGAGTGGCACCTCTATTGTTGTAACAGCCTTTTTATGCTGAAATCAGCTCCAGAAAAGGTTAAAAGGTTAGGGCGTTCCCTGGAAGTGACGTGTAGTTCTTGTGCTGGGGGATCTGTAAGAAGTGAGCGACCAGTAGAGAACGTTATGAAGATGGCAATAATCAACCTCGTGTCACTGACTGGAAAGTCAGAAGAACTAATTTATTTTAGGAGAATGAGAATATAGCTATGATGGGATAGAGTGAGGTTAAGTGAGGTTAAGTGAGGTTAACAGGAAAAGGAAAGAATAAGTTCAGGAACAGATATACTCTCTACTGGACTGGAGGACGCAAGGAATGTAGTGGGGATAATAACCACTAAGATCTTAGATGAGCATGTAAATAAAGTGGATTATATGTGATAGCATAATGAAGATACAGTTAATACGGAAGTGACTGTCATGTGAGAATTAATTCAATGGTGGAATGCGGCAGAAAGGGAATGAAAGAAATAACTGGACCTTTTGGATATGGAATTAGGAATGAAGAGGGAGAGCAGATGGGGATTTTTGTGTGATAAACGGGTTAAGTGTGGGCAATACATGGTTCATGGTTCAGGGAGAAGATTGATAGAAAGATTACAACATATGGATGGGGAACAGAAGGACAAATACAGTAATATTTACTTCTTGGTGGAAAGAACAAATTGTAAACAGCTGTTAAATGTAACAGCCTTTCCAGAAGTAGCCTTCAATGAAGACCTTAGAGTAGCTGTAGCAAAAATGAAAGTAGGAAAAATAGAGAAAAAGAAAGAAATACGAGAGAAGAAACTAAAGTATGGAAATTAAAAGATATGGAAGTATAAGAAAAAATTCCAAAATGAATTGAAACAACACATACCCAGAAGTGGAGAGAGTGGAAGTGGAATGGGACATCTTCAAGAAGGCATTTGTAAGCTGTGCAGAGAGTGTTTGTGGCAGAATAGCTGAAAGAGTGAAAGACAAACAGATCCCATGGTGGAACGAGAGGGCAGTGCTGCAACAGGTCTGCGTTTAAACACAAAAAAGACCAAAGTAATGGTCAAAAGCAAACATGTCATTCAACTTGTTAACTTGACAGTAGCTGGCATATCACTGGAGCAAGACCTGCATTTAAACATGAAAAAGACCTAAGTAATGTTCATAAGCAAACATGTCATTCAACTTGTTAACTTGACAGTAGCTGGCATATCACTGGAGCAAGACCTGCATTTAAACATGAAAAAGACCTAAGTAATGTTCATAAGCAAACATGTCATTCAACTTGTTAACTTGACAGTAGCTGGCATATCACTGGAGCAAGGCCTGCATTTAAACATGAAAAAGACCTAAGTAATGGTCATAAGCAAACATGTCATTCAACTTGTTAACTTGACAGTAAGTGGCACATCACTGGAGCAAGTTCAATGCTTTAAGTATCTCGGCTGTGTACTTGATCACAGCTGGAACAATGCTGTTGAAATTAGGTCCCGGATTGAACAGGCAAGGACTGCATTCAAGACAATGAGCAAACCTCTCTGTAACAGAGACTTTAAGATTGCTTGATGATGATGCTTGTTGTTTAAAGGGGCCTAACATCTAGGTCATCGGCCTCTAATGGTATGAAATGAGATGAAATGCAATGACAATTTAAAAATAAAAAAATCATCCACTGCCCAGAATTCAAAATGTGATGATGAAGAATGAATGGATGAATATGAATTTAAAACAATCAGTGGACTGACCCACAATGCCTTATATTCCCAGAAACTATATGACTGACCAAGGGACTCCTTCCAAAGCACAATCCTGAATCGATGATGCTTGTTGTCTTCAGGGGGTTCAGTATCCAGGTCAATGGTCCTTCATAATGACACTTATCGCTAGTAAAGTAGAATCGTGGTATTTTTCAAGTTGCGGTTCTAATCAAAGGTAGCATAAACTCACGGTGTTCAAAACATTATGGTACTACTCACAAGTATTGTACGTCGTACAGGTAATGCAGACCTATGGTGTTTCTCACATAATGGCGCCACTCATAGGCAATGCAAACCATGGTGCACCTCACATAGGTGTACTAACTACAGGGATTTGTACTATCCCATGGTGTTCCACACATAGTGGGTACAAATCACAGGCAACGCAGACCAACAGTGTCGCTCATACAGTGGTACTAATCACAGGTGCTGCCTCTGTGGGTCCGTGGTAGAGTGTCGGCCTCCGGATCCCAAGATAGCAGGTTCAAACCCGGCAGAGGTAGTCGGATTTTTGAAGGGCGGAAAAAAGTCCATTCGACACTCCATGCCGTACGATGTCGGCATGTAAAAGATCTCTGGTGATACATTTGGTATTTACCCGACAAAATTAATTAAATCTCAGCCATAGACGCCCAAGAGAGATCTGGTTTACTCTAGGTCCGCTAGGTGGCAGACAGAGTAAACTGGAACGTCGAAATTGACGAGCAGACAGCCAGATGGCGTCAGATCGAAATGTCTGCAAACGGTAGCTGAGGCCATGCGATTATTATTATTATTATTATTATTATTAATCACAGGTAATGCCCAGACCCGTGGTGTTTCTCACTTAATAGTACAAATCAGAGGCAACGTAAGTCCATGATATTTCGCATATAATGGTACTAATCACAGGTACTGGAAACACACAGTGAACCACTCTCTGCTGCCACTAATCACAAACCTCTTGTGTACCTAAAATAGTGGTAATACTCGCTAGTAAAAGCGACCTATGGCTTTTCCCACGTGATGGTACTAATCACACGTAGTTTCATGGTTCTAATTCAATCATCCCTTGGTCACCCCTTTTAGTCACCTCTTATGACAGGCAGGGGATACCATGGGTGTATTCTTCATCTGCGTCCCCCACCCACAGGGAATAGAGAAAGAAAAGAAGAAGAAAATTAGGGATCCATCACTTCGAGAAATAATGTAACGGATGAAGAAAGGCAAGGGTCATGAAGGGCGTGAAAATGAGACTCCCTAGGCCTCGAATGATTTAACACCGTCAGGGTCGGAAAAGAACAAGAGTTGAGCAAGGGAGGTCAGACAGGATAGTTGAAAGTGAGGAACCTGGCACAAGTAAGTGGAAGCAATGCCAGGACTCAGCTAAGGGCCCCATGATCGCCAACCCACGAGTCCCTGGGGCCCCTTTTAGTTGCTTCTTACGACAGGCAGGGGATACCGTGGGTGTATTCATCTGCCTCCCCCACCCACAGGGGGTGACTTTAAGATTAATTCCCATCTCTGTTCACTTCAGCGTTATATATTCTCTGTCTTACTTTATGGTGCTGAGACTTAGACCCTAACAGAGAACACCACCAAAAATCTTTGATCCTTTGAGATGCAATGCTAATGACGCCTGCTCAGAATATCATGAGTTGACAGAATATATAATACTGAGTACTTTGCCTGTAAAAATCTTACCGCACCATCTCCTGTTTTTCTTTAGTGCAATAAGATTGTCACTGTAAGTAGTCAATACTGATCACTACAGGCCATTAATATGGTCAAGTTCATAGATTCTAATTTGACCATATCATTCAAAATGATAAATATAGACTCCTTCAGCTTATCTTACAAGGTAAAATTGAAGGAAGGCGAAGTAGAAGAAAGAGGAGAATACCCTGGCTACAGAATCTACAAGAATGGTATGGGCTCAGTACCCCCACTCTTTTCTGAGTTGCTGAGAACAAGAATCAGACTGCCCTAATGACAGCTGACATTCAATGAGGACAAGGAAAAGGTGGAAGGATTACTCTGATGAACTCCTGAATGTGAGAAGGGGGTAGATGAGATGATAGAGGCAGAGTGTGAGGAGACAGAATCTGAGAATGAAATCACAATGGAAGAAATAGAAACTGAGGTCAAACTAATGGAAGTGGGAAAAGCAGCAGGATTGGATGAATTGTGTGCAGAAATGATAAAAGCAGCAGGACCTGTTTGTTTACAATGAGTGTATAGGCTATTTAGATCTATTTGGAGAGATAGTCAGTACCAAATGACAGGAGTAAAGGAGTAATATGTTTTTTTATCAAGAAGAAGGACAAGATACAGTTGAAACTGGTTAAACCATCCCTCTCTAGTGTATTTCTCAGTCCATGTCCTATTAAATACATGCTGAAGACTATACTATTGGTTCTAGAAAATAGAGGACTGCCATTACAGTGGCAAAAACTTGGCTAGGTCCAAATTGTGGATCAGATCATGAATTGCTGATGTGTAAGGAAGTCAAACTTAGACAGAGACCTAAGGGTAGCTATCTCCGAAGACACGACCTATAAATTCACCAAGTTTTAAAATATCACTTAAAGGTCATTTTGAAGCCTTAAATATTCACCCCCCAGGAACCGGATGAACTGCGGTGTGAAATTAGAGGCTTCATTAAGGAGGAAAGTGACTATAATTTACCAAGGGTTACTGTGAAGAAGAAATCAAAATAGGTAAACGGAGAAAGGAAGCTAAAATTAAGAACAGAGAACTCATGTCAAAGTTGAACCGGGAGTTTCAGAGAAGTGTTCAACGAGATAAAGAAGAGTACTATAACAACATCTGTACTGATTTAGAACTGGAGAACAAAGATGGCAATAATTATGATAAGAGTTATTCCAGTATACATCCAGTTTGAAGAAAAATGTCGACCAAGGGTAGCATTGGTCAAGGATGTCAATGGTCAGTTAATAAATGATGAATCAGGGATTGAACAGAGATGGAAAGAGTATACTGAGGACATGCTTGGAATGGTGGAAGAGAGTTGAAGATGAGGATAGCCAGCACTGAGATGGGCAAATATCATCAAACTTGCAATGAATATGTCCTTGCAAGATTTGAAAGGTCTTGTAGACAACAGAAGCCTCTGGAGACACTCCAATACAAAAGAACAGCAAACACTCAAAAACGAGTAGGCTGGTCTTCCAATCAGAACTCCTCTTCAGCTGCGAGTCCATAGGTGACTGAACAGCCCAATATGGGAGGCACAGAATTTTCCGCAGAGATGGCAGATAGTCCCAGGTGGAGCAGCCATTGTTATCCTATTTTGTTCTTCTTCCTTCCTTTGTTGCCTCTTATAGTTCGCTATTCGCCTACGGTTTGCTTCATAAAGTAGTGTGCCGTAATGAACTAAAGATCTCCAGGATGAACGGTTGAGGGCTACGGTCTCCCAGTTGTTAACATCAATGTGGCACATCTTCATGTTAGCCTTAAGTACATCCTTAAATCACTTCCTGTGACCTCCCAAACAGGGTTTACCTACTGTTAACTCAGAGTAAAACGCTTGCTTGGGAATGTGATTGTTGGGCTTGCGTATTGCATGCCCTGTTTGTCGTAGCTGACATCTTAAAATCATGGCTTCTATACTGAAACTTTTCACCTTCAATAGTCTTTCACCCTCAATAATACCCACGTTCATTCCATAACTAATATTTTTAAAAGACGTAATCTAAAAATAGCACTGCTACTGCTAAGTAGCACATAGCAGTGCCAACATTTTATGCAATGCCAAATCTGTTAATGATAATAATAGATACAGTTGTTCAGGAGTGTATTGAATGAAATGCGACAATTGTGAGGCTAGCTATATTGGACGTACTGGAAGAAATTTCCTTATCCGTTACAATGAACATATTAACGCCTTAAAACATAATAACTTTTCGTCTATAGCTCAACATAATGAGGATTATAAGCACAATTTTGTAAATATTGAAAATGATATGCAGATTCTAAGTATGATCCCCAAGGGCCCTCTACTCAATATAACAAAAGATTTTTACATTAGTATGGACCAATATGGTAACTCAAATTTTAACTCAAATGAAATTACAGATAGAGTTAATATCCTCTTTAATACAGTTATCCCGTTTAAAAAAAAAAAAAAAAAAAAAAAAAAAAAAAAACACCTACTTAAAAATAGGTAAGAAACAGAATCCGATACATATGAAGGAACCTCCAGAAGACACGCACCGCTCTACTTCACCTTCCCCAATCATTACCCCTCTTGCCCCTTCACTTCCCTTCTCTGTAACCACAAGTACCAGCCCTAGACGCACATGGAGCAGTGCACGACGTGCTCCCTAACAGTACACATCGATTAGTCAACAGCACAATGTAAGTAAGCACTCATCAATCCACATGCTCAGTAGACATTCTAATAGGCAAAATTCTTATACTTAGTTTCTTTTCTGTTCTCGCAGATTACTAGCATGTCCCTCAACACAATTACAAAGAGGGAACATCTGCACCTATTTAATATCATATAATGAGATTAGTATTAAAGAAACCAATAACACACTACAATATTACGATGTAAACTATTCAACATCACAACTGTATGAATGCACAAGACGAACAATCCACATCACTGAATATTCTAGAATACTTGGTACAAACATACCTGTGAGCGCATGCAACGCTTCACCAACATTAATTAAACTCCAAAGTGTACCTTAAGAATACTGTGAACATTTCATGTTATAGAAATTGTATTTTAACGAATTATGTGTTACTCACAAACAGTACACCAGAATTTTAAGTAGCATATACTATACATGTCACATAAACATCGATGCTTGTTTTTTAAAACCAGAGGACACTTAATATCATTGTATATTTTAATATCATCACTCATATCATATGACATTCTACATTAGACTCAGTAATGTTTTTAAATTATGTGTTAACTTAGATCTCATGACCAGCTGAAGATGACCTCTGAGAAGGTCGAAATCGGTACTGCATAGTAACAAGATATAGTACTGATTAGGTGAGATACATCTTTTTCGAGAAATGTACATGTACTGTTTCTTCCCGTGAACTGTACAAGCCATCTCCAACCGCTGGACAAGGGCATCATCCAGTGCATGAAGCAGAAATATAGAAAGATGCTTCTGCAGAATAGACTGGTTTTCCTGGAAACAGCTTAACGTAAAATCTCAATTCCATGCATTTCTTAAAATGGGCTTGAGAATCTGTAATCAAGACCACAATTCGAAATTATTTCTGCAACGCGGGCTTCGTTTGTTTAGCCACCGATGATATTTTAATGGAAATAATAGAAAGCATGGATCATATGAATGAAGAATATAGCTAGCTTGGGACAGATGAAAGAGAAGTGAAATTTGCCACGTATATTGACTGTGATGACAATGTTACCACCCAATGTTACCACCTACAAAGTGCAGACGGTAGACGAAATTCATGAACAGCTGATGATTGATAGAGACAGTAATAAGCAAGAACATGAGGATGAAAATAAAGCTGGTGAGAACTATGCAACAGTACCAATGTATTCAACAACAGCAGTATAGAAGTTATGGACACAGTGCGACGTTGTTGTCAAGTTTTGTTGTGGATAACAGTGTAATGAATTATTATAATACCAATATAATGGTCCGTTATTGGACATTATAAATTTTCCAGCTAACTCATTCTTGGTTGCCTGCATTTCGCCCTCGTGTGCTAAGTTAGGCTCGTCAGTTGGGACTTAGCACACCACCCAAGACGCAAGGCTAGTTCATACTGTGGAGGCCACTGCATAAGCTACTTGAAGCCACCAGCAGTGCCAATGCACTATGAGAGCTATGTCTCATTTCCAAAAAATAGATGCCTGCCTGGCCATCAAGTGATGTAGATGTTGATTCCCTAACTTAGCACACGAGGGCGAAACGCAGGCAACCAAGAATGAGTTAGCTGGAAAATTTATAATGTCCAATAACGGACCATTATATTGGTATTATAAATTTACTCATTCAGGACAAATTTTAGGTTCCCTATGGGAATCAACATCTACATCAGTGTAATGAATTGTTACCAAACTCGATATTCTTGTAACTTATATAATTTGGACTGAAAGAAGAAGCAGTCTACTTTAGACATGTTTATTACACACAAGTAGTGATGTGCAGTTACTCTGTGTTTCTTCATTTTCAATCAATTCATTGACAATTTTTATGCATTTTAAATTTTTATGCAAATACTGACATGCATAATTTGTGTTTCTAAGAACATTTTTCCTTGATGTACTACTATGTTCATGCTTTTAAAATGTACTATTTCTTTATTCATTTCATTAATTATAACAGTAAACACTCGTTTCTTTGTTTCTATCGTGCCGGGCTGAGTGGCTCAGATGGCTGAGGCGCTGGCCTTCTGACCCCAACTTGGCAGGTTCGATCGTATTTGAAGGTGCTCAAATACGTCAGCCTCGTGTCAGTAGATTTACTGGCACGTAAAAGAACTCTTGTGGGACTAAATTCCGGCACCTCGGCGTCTCCGAAAACCAAAAGAGTAGTTAGTGGGACCTAAAGCCAATAACATTATTATTAGTTTCTATCGTAATTATTTTAATGTTTAAACCACACCTTAAATTTAACAGTGTATTTTTTTTCTTTTTTCTTTTAGCATGTTTTCTCTTTATGATATTATTCTTTTTCAGTCCTTATAAAAATGTCCTAACTAGTTTTGGCTATATGTGATAATTATCAAAAAATCACTGTCATATATCAGGTACCAAATATATCTGAAAGGGTACTAGAAAAGAGAATGAGAAGAAAGGTGGAAAGACATACATGAAGAGCAATATGGCTTTCAAATTGGAAGATCAAAACTAGACCTGATCTTCAGTACGAGGCAGTAAATGGAAAAACATTAGGTATACGGAACAGATATGGTGATGACATTACTTGATTTATAAAAAGCTTACAATAGTGTACCCAGAGCAAAGGATTTGGAAAACACTCGACATAATATCTACAAGCAATGTACAACAATTGTTGTAGCAGTGTTCAGACACATGTGGGGAGAACAAGAATGGTTTTGGAGTGAAACTGGACTACGACAAGGAAGTGCGCTTTCACCACTGTTATTTGCAATATTTATGGACAAAATTGTGAAGGAAACAAAGGTAATATACAGAGACAGGGAGCTGAAGGTAATGCTGTTTGCAGATGATATTGTGGTGTGGGGAGCAAACAGAGAGGAAGTACATGGGTAACTCTACATACTGAGTGATATTATTGAAAATTATGGAATGAAAATCAGCATGGAAAAGAGTAAGACAATGGTGCTGACTAGAGGAGAAAGGGAAGGGAAAGGAATCATAAAAATACAGGGATAAAACATTGAAATATTTTTTTTTTTTTACAATTTGTTTTACGTTGCACCAATACAGATAGGTCTTATGGCAACGACAGGATAGGAAAGGGCTAGGAGTGGAAAGCGGCCGTAGCCTTAATTAAGATACAGCCCCAGCATTTGCCTGGTGTGAAAATGGGAAGCCACGGAAAACCATTTACAGGACTGCCGACAGTGGGGTTCGAACCCACTATCTCCTGGATGTAAGTTCGCAGCTGCGTGGCCCTAACCTCATGGCCAACTCACCCGGTAACATTGAAACTGTGAAGAACTTCAAGTACTTGGGAAGCAAACTGATGCAGGGCTGGATATGGAGATCAGTAAAAGGATTCTAGAGTGTAAGAAACCTGGTGTGGAGGAAAGAAGTAGTACCAAAGAAATGTAAAGATGTGATGATAAAATGTACTACTGCCCAATACTGATACATGCAGCAAAGAAATGGATTCTGACAAAAAGACGGGAATAAAATCCAGGCCAGTGAAATTACATTTTTAAGATGGTAGAAAAGACAAGAAAGGACAGAGTAAGAAATGAGGACGTCAGGAATGTAATTGGAGTAGAAAAGCTTTTTGACAAAATGGACACGGATAAACTTGATATAATGAGAGAATGGAAGAGGGAAGGATGCCAAAGTGAATGAAGAAAACCCAGATAGAAGGAGGGAGGACAAGAGGGAGACCCAGACTAACGTGGTTGAAAACAATCAAAGACAGTAGAATTAGAAGAAGCCTGGATTGGAACACAGTTAACAATGGTGGTCGGATAGAGGAAGATGGACAAGTGCCATAAACATCCCAACCCAGCAGGAGTTGGATGAGGGAAATGGATGTTGATGATGATGATCAACATATTTTCTACTCAATGAAGTCAAGGATTTCAATAAAATCTTACAGGAAGTCATTCCCAAGGTATAGAACAGATACACAACGCTTCAGCAAAATTAGAAATGGTGGATGACATAGTATGGGTGAATTGAAATGGACTGCCCCTTATTTTATCCATGTAAGTTTACAGTGTTCGCTAGTCCTGAAACATTTGTATGCTTATTCACTTCAAGTAAGTTTTCAGTTGTTGAATATTAATGACACAGAGTCCGGCTCCATGGCTAAATGGTTAGCATCCTGGCCTTTGGTCACAGGGGTCCCATGTTCGATTCCCGGCACGGTCGCGAATTTTAACCATCATTGGTTAATTTCTTTGGCACGGGGGCTGGGTGTATGTGTCGTCTTCATAATTTCATCCTCATCACGACGCGCAGGTCGCCTACGGCTGTCAAATCAAAAGACCTGCACCTGGCGAGCTGAATATGTCTTCCGACACTCCCGGCACTAAAAGCCATACGCCATTTCATTTCTTTTTTTTTTTTTTTTTCAATGACACAGATCACAAAGAAGTCTGCATCTATGCAAAGAAACGCACTGAAGGAAAATAAAAATAGGATCCGGGGTTTTAACTTTGTCTGGTTAATTCCTGTAGCTCACGAGCTGTGTGTTTGTGCCCATCTTACCACACACCTTAATTTACATTCAACACATTATGCTACAAGCCACCACAGAATCATGCAAAAGTGAATTCCTCCACATAGGGTTGGAGTGAGGAAAGGGATCCAGCCATAAAACTGGGTTAAATCCATACAATGTGCCAGCCACAGAATTGGAAAACGATAAAGATAATAATAATACTCTGAATACAGCACTTACCTCACAGGTTTAAATAATTCAAAGTCAATCAATCAATCAATCAATCAATCAATCAATCAATACTGATCTGCATTTAGGGCAGTCGCCCAGGTGGCAGATTCCCTATCTGTTGCTTTCCTAGCCTTTTCCAAAATGATTTCAAAGAAATTGGAAATTTATTGAACATCTCCCTTGGTAAGTTATTCCAATCCCTAACCCCCCTTCCTATAAATGAATATTTGCCCCAGTTTGTCCTCTTGAATTCCAACTTTATCTTCATATTGTGATCTTTCCTACTTTTATAGACGCCATTCAAACCTATTCGTCTACTAATGTCAATCCACGCCATCTCTCCGCTGACAGCTCGGAACATACCACTTAGTCGAGCAGCTCTTCTTCTTTCTCTCAATTCTTCCCAACCCAAACATTGCAACATTTTAGTAACGCTACTCTTTTGTCGGAAATCACCCAGAACAAATCGAGCTGCTTTTCTTTGGATTTTTTCCAGTTCTTGAATCAGGTAATCCTGGTGAGGGTCCCATACACTGGAACCATACTCTAGTTGGGGTCTTACCAGAGACTTATATGCACGCTCCTTTACATCCTTACTACAACCCCTAAACACCCTCATAACCATGTGCAGAGATCGGTACCCTTTATTTACAATCCCATTTATGTGATTACCCCAGTGAAGATCTTTCCTTATATTAACACCTAGATACTTACAATGATCCCCAAAAGGAACTTTCACCCCATCAACACAGTAATTAAAACTGAGAGGACTTTTCCTATTTGTGAAACTCACAACCTGACTTTTAGCCCCGTTTATCAACATACCATTGCCTGCTGTCCATCTCACAATATTTTCAAGGTCACGTTGCAGTTGCTCACAATCTTGTAACTTATTTATCACTCTATAGAGAATAACATCATCCGCAAAAAGCCTTACCTCCGATTCCACTCCTCTACTCATATCATTTATATATATAAGAAAACATAAAGGTCCGATAACACTGCCCTGAGGAACTCCCCTCTCACCTATTACAGGGCCAGACAAAGCTTCACCTACTCTGACTCTCTGAGATCTATTTTCTAGAAATATAGCAACACATTCAGTCACTCTTTTGTCTAGTCCAATTGCACTCATTTTTGCCAGTAGTCTCCCATGATCCACCCTATCAAATGCTTTAGACATGTCAAAGAGTTCATCCATTATCAACCCTATTTTTACACTTTCTAAGTGTAGAGATGAATAATCTAATGCAGAGGTATTAAAATTCCTTTTTCTGAAAAATCGTTCATCTGATCCTTATTTTCCTTTTATTACCAGGAAATAAACACTAAAGTTGAAAGCATCACAGTACCCATTTTTGTAACATCCATTTGGCAAAATATAATAATTCCATTTGTGCAGGGCTGTTAACATGGTGGGTGTAGTACATCATCCAAGATAATCTTGTGATCTTTCTGCTTTTGACCACAGATATGTCTTGAAAACAATACTTGTTCTGTTTACTAATTCTGGTCCTTCTGACAAATGCTTTTGGTGCAATTTCTCCAATTGGCTGCAGTACACATTTGGACTGAAAATCTGATTTTGTGAAGTAGCTCTTAGTAAGGAATGCCTCTGACATCCTACCAAAAAGGAGTAAAACCTCCTTAGTACGAATATTCTGCTTTGATCTTCCATTCTGTGTTTCTGTTCCCAGTCAATTAATTTGGTATAGGCCTACCCAAGAACACTGTCAATTGATATAATGGATAATCAGCTAAATGTTATTTGTTGTGTCTATAGACTCATCAATTTGGTAACCTTTGTTGCTTTAAGATGTATGGTCAAATTAGAAGTTGGGATAATTTTATTGTTTTTGAATACAATGATCTAATATTTTATTGCCCATACTCAGCATTACAAGATTGAGACCTTCCTCTAATGCATTTGAGTTCATATAGTTGGCTGTTAGCAGAACTATTTCAAGTGAAGTCTCCACAGCTTTCCTTTGCGGCTGAAGGTATTTAGGAATTGTAGGTATTTAGATTTCTATTTAATTGTACCTTGCTTAAAAAATAAATAAAAATACCAAGTGTCTATTCCTCAAACTCACCTTGATGGTTCAATAAATGACACTTTAATAACAATGACATTCCTAGATTGGCTATCTGGGGTCAACATGGCCCCTCCTAAGAAATACATAAAAGCTTCTAAATTAGATTGAAATAATGAATAACAATTTTATAACACTTCAATGGTAGAGAATCTGACATTCCCAGATCAGCTACTTGACGTCAACATGGCCCCTCCTAAGAAATGCATAAAAGCTTCTAAATTAGATTGAAATAAGAGCTATATATTTTATTCAGTTTAATTTTCTATAATTTGTCTTACATGCTAAGATCTCACATGATATTACTGAGGCTTAATGTTGTTGATATAAATGTAGTTTACTTGCACATCCTATCGTGCTTCTGATTGTTTTAAGTGTTTTCATAAGATGAATCACTTGAACACATTTAGTTTGTCAGTTTTCAAACTTCCCTGATATACTTTAAGGAGAGTACCAACAACCAAAACACATTTTGCACACATTATTTCTAGTTTCCACACATATTTTCTGCAGATGGCTTTGAGAGATTTGTTGCAGTAATGATGGTCTTCTTCTTCACCATAAATTTGTTCCAAACTTTATAGACAGGTATGAATTTGTCAGCTGCCAAGTGTTCAGTCTGGATTGATTTCTCATTGAAATTCAGGATTCCATGGAACTCCAGAAATCTATTCCTTGACATTGCATCCGTGAAGTACTGTCCTCAGGAAAGACACCTAAGATCATCCGCAGATGCACACAAAGAATATCCTGGGTATACACGAGGGTGCACATTGCTGATTCCAACCCTTAAGATCTACAGTTTGCTCGTCCTTTTAGGTGTTTCCAGGCATTTGATTCCAAATGATGATACTTCATGAGATGAAGCACTAATTTATCAAAATGTAGGTACTAATGACAGTCAATGAATCAGGCATAAGCATATGTAATGGGATCTATGCATTCCTTCAAGACGTTCTCAGCAAGCTGCCTTCCACAAGATGAATTGGAAGGTAAGACTTCCAACTCTGGTGCCCATCTTCACTAGTTAAATACTGAACAGAAAACAAAGCAAGCTTGAAGTTTTACGTGACTGTTGATCTCGGGATCACAGCCAAGGGACTTTCACTTTTACATGGAATTCAGACTAATTCAAAAATCCCATTTGTGTTGGCCAGTACTCGAACCATGGCTGATTTGGTGAGAAGCCAGTGACTATGTCATTCAGATAACATATCCTCATTTAGCTGAGATCAAGACTTTCGAGTGAGTGGAGATATATCTTTCCCTGATGATAATCCAACCTTAGTCACATTATGACATTCGTCCACATTTATCTCAAGCACAGAATCATCTCCTGAACGAGATATATCACTTTTTGATTCAACATCTGAATTCTCTAGCACACGAAACACCTCACTACTAGATAAATTAACTTAACATGACATGATTGAAGACATCTATAATGGGCAAAATAGGCTGTTTGAGATGTCCGCAACTAAGTCCACTTGCTTAAGGTAAGAAAGTAATAACAAACTTAATTAAAGACCACTAGAGGACCCGTGCTACTCTGCAGCGTTAGTTTTAAAAAGGTCAAATAACGTGTCTCGATATGAAAATGTTCCGTGCGCTACCCGGGTACTTTTTGATGTCTACTTTTAGGAATTTTATTAGCTCTTAATTATGTGTCAAGTGAATTTTTGTAGAATTTTCATTGTCATTGATTGATATCTTACAAACTATTTTGTAGTTTTAGAGTTATTGTTGTGTGTTAAATAAAAAGTTTTTTCACTTGGAGTTTTGCCTTTGTTGCAACCCATATTGTCTGGGAAGTAGCTGATTCTTTCAAATAAATATTAAAAGTAACTTATGACTGTATATACCTATTTATGTGTTGCCCTATAGATATGATGTTCACAATTCCAGTTGATAATATCACTAATCAGCCTAGTGAACCTGAAAACTGTACATTCAACACTAATCTCGATCATTTTCTTTTTCAACCTCCTCCCCATGCTAATGGAGGTTGAACATGGACTTAAACGGCATCCAGAGTGTAACAATTCAATTTAGCGACCCGAAAAGTATGGATTTGACAATAATATTGGTTGCAAGATAATAGATATTAGAAGATATTGGAATAAATAATATTGGTAGTTTTTGATGGCACCTGTCCGTCCAACCATAATCTCGGTCATTTTGGACATTTACTTTTTCATCTCTTCTCATCCCCCATAGCGAAAGTGGCATCCAGAATATCACTACAGTTGTACCTGACTTATACGTATATCAAGGGGAAGAGAAAAAACTACTTGTAACTCAGAATTACTTAGAAATCAGACTTACGCAATACATCACATATTTACTGAAAAACCAATGGAATAGACCTACATGTATAAATCCTTGCAAATAATAAATACATTAAGACAGAAAATATTATTTTGAACTTGGCCCGGCCTTAAAGAAATCAGATAGTTTGGCTTGTTTCACTTTTCTTGCATTAAGCATATAAACCTCCTTTAGCAAACTTGGTAATGCATTCAAAGCATTTTCACTACAACTTTTCGCACTGATGTAACGCCTACACACTTCGATTAACACTTCACTCAGATCAGGTGTCAAGATTCAAGTCGTTATCTCCATCTCCAATATCACTATCGCTTGTAGCTGGCATCACCGCCGCGTTGTTGGCATACATCAGCAATAATCTCTTCATCCGGTAGTTCTCCACATACAGCCAGATTGTCATCAAAATGCACAAAAGTATCGAATTTATTTTTATACACCCACCGGTAGCGTTAGCTCATTACCAGACAAAACTTCGTCCACATAATCATAATTAGAGGCAGCCTCTTCCCGTAAGACACCAGTTTTGCAGGAACAGTTGCTGATTGTGGAGGATGACACCTGTTCATGGCTTGTAGCAAATTAATGTAAATGTAAATGCCTTTATTTTTTTCCCTCCGATCTACAGCATTGAAGCCTTATTGATCTATTAAGGAGAAAAATAATAATGCCCAACCTAGGCAGCTTAATCTAAAATACACATATAATAATTCCTGTAACATAAACATATCTGGCACCAAAACAAGTAAAAAAAGCCATATTGATATAAATAATAATAATCAAATGGCAACGAGGCAGAATGGTCTGTTGTCCCTAGTATAAGACAGTATGGTAGTATGGCAATGAAAAACTAAACTGGTAACATATTGCTATGTAGAGTACGATGTGTGTCAGATTTGCATCTGCACTTCAAACAAGACAGTATGACAGTATGGCAATGAGAAGCTAAACTGGTAACATATTGCTATGTAGAGTACGATGTTGTGTCAGATTTGCATCTGGACTTTAAACAAAGAGTATATCACTTCCAGCCTGGTTCGCACTCAGCATATTCTTTCTTGAACACTGACCTCTCTGGTTTTCTACTTAAGTTGCAAACCTGGCTTCGTATTTCCTCCACTGTAGTGCCGGTGTGCAATTTTTCACCTTACGTTTCGTTACTGTTGACCACTATTTGAAATCTATTGTCTCACTATATTTATTATCTTTAGAATCCAGACAAATCACCACCTTAACTGAAACCATATTCATTCACCATTAACTTGGACCCTCAGCACATATACCAAACATCTCCACATATTAGTTTTATCCTTAACACCTATCCAATTTACAATCACTCTCTTCCTCATTCACTGCACACTTTACCGCCTACGAATTTAACTATTTAATCACTCTTGTCATAGTTATACGAATAACAAACTCCGCTATTCTCATATGTACACCAATTTACTTTTTACTGCAACTTGCCTTTTTTTGCTCCTTGTCACTATGCCTTCATCCAATTTGTTCTTCTTACCCCATATCTCCCTTAGGCTCAAACTTCTCCCTTTCGCCAGGGAACCTCTTGCTTCTTCTTACTGCCTCCCAGCCGTATTTTCACTTCCTTTGTGTGCTCATGTCACATCTTGTGTTTCCGACCCCCACAATCACTTCCTGTATCTTCCTTTCTTCTCTCCCACAGGCCTTTGTCCTCAGCTCCTTAATTAATGCCCTGGTCTCCCTGGTTTCCTTCCTTATTTCCCTCCTCATCTCAGCTGTTACCTCTCTGGCTCCTTCTTCGATCTATTTGTAAATAGCATTCATGTCTTCTTCTGTCAAGTTAATTTCGTCTTGCTTCGAACTTGGGTCCAGTGTCGTATTTTCTTTGGTTCTTTCTTTATCTCCAGGTCCGTCTTCACCCACTTTACTGTCTCTGACTTGCCTTTCTTCCACCCTCTTCCCCACTACCCCTTCGTCCTTCCTATTCTCTTCCATTTCCTGTAATTTCTTCGCTGTCCACACTCTGGTCCATAGTCCATTGGATACTACTAGTTGTTGACCCTTAATGTAGGCTCTTAACCCTTGTATTTTAGCCCTGACTAGATGTTTTTCAGAGTGTTTATATTCTTTACCCCTTCTCTTCCCATGTCTCTTTTAATCCAAATTTTTATGCTATGTATATTATCTGCGCCTCTTATCACTACTTCCGCCATCAGGGTGGAAAACAACTTCAATTTTATCGGCCTATCACTCCGTTTTTTACCTATCCTTTCCACATCATCAATATCAACTTCACCAAAGTTAATTTTCATCATTTTCTGAATAACTTCCACAACTTTGTAGGTTGTCAGCACTTTGTCTTCCCCTTTGTCTTCCGGCACTCCATATATAAATAAGCATTTCTTCCTGCGATCTCGGTTGCTGTCTTCAATTTCTGATTTCAGCTTCACCACCTCTTCCTCCATCTCCTTTATTTTTGCCTTTAGTGATATCATTTCTCTCTCGCTGATTTCCACTTTGTTCATTGTCACGTCTGTTTTTCCCTGTATCCAACGCCTCATATGTTCAAATTCCTTCATTTGTACTTTCATCATAATCTGCTCAAACGGACATACTTCTTCCACCACTTCTTTCACCACTCTTCTTATGACCTCCACGTCTTCCCAGTTCATGTTGCCACTGGAAGTCGGGCCGGGGTTCACCTCCAAACCTCCTATGGCTAACTACCATAATCACAGGTGCCACCAGTATCATCTCGCCCATCATTCTTGTTTCCACTTTACCTCCTTTATTTCTAACTGTTTCCTTTTTCCATCTCCCCTGCCATCTTCCAATAGCTGCACGATATTGATCCACACCAATCATCTTCCTCTTCCCTCGCGTCTTACTTTTCCACTCACCGGCCACACTCCACACCGGCTCTACCGGCACCTCACTCAGCACGTCTGTCACCGAACGCTGACTAGGTTAGACTGTAGCAAATGGATGGAGAGAGGTTCATTTCCTGCATCACTCAGTGTTATTAAATGTTGAACCAGCATTTTTCTATAATGCACTTTGAAATTTGCAGTGATGCCCAAATCAAGCGGTTGTAGAACACTGGTACAGTTAGGAGGGAAAAATTCCATTCGGACATTCTCTAGAACGATTTGAGGTGGATGTACTGCACATCGATCCATAAGATGAAGGATCTTCTACTGTTTCTTTTTCATTTTAATGTCCAGTTTTTTCAACCACTGTTCCATTGGATTCAACTTCCTTAGGTTTTGTTTTCACACCCTTAAAACACCTTGGATTCTTTGATTTTCTTATCACAAGTGGAGGAAGTTTGTCAGATCCACCTGCATTGGTGGTGAGATGTACTGTTGCACGAATTTTACTTTTCTTCCCTCCGTGGCATGAGTCACCTTTTTCAGCTAATGTCTTATTACGAAGGAAATTGTAGAATAGGCCGGTTTCATCACAGTTGTAGATGTTTGGAGGCTGATAATCGCTTACGATACCCGGCAGAACCTCCTCTTTCTAGTGTTGCACAGTGACGTCGTCTGCAGATTTTCAGTCACCGCAAATTGTTCTCCCTGTAATTCCATGACGATATTTAAATCCTTGCAACCACCCCAATGAAGCCTTGAAAGGAGCAGTGATACTCATCATTTTAGCTAAATCTATACCCTTTGCCTTCAGCATGTCTGCACTAATTGGTAGAGCTGCAGCCCGCTTTTGCTGGAACTATGTGAAAAGTGCTTTCTCCAAATCTACGTACCATCCTTCTTGCTGACGGCTGCGCTTTGCTGATTTTGAACCCAGTTTTAAGAACTCATCCAAAATAGCGTTTCTTTTACTGATGACTGTACACAGCGTGGTATAAGCAATGCCTAAGTCTGAAGCGATTTCAGTTTTTGTTTTGTGTGGATTAGCGACCAATTCTCGTATAACTTTTCCCTTTTCTGTTCTCCATGGTTAATCAAAAGCAACTGAATGACAAAACTACTGTTCAGCAGTAAACACCAGATACCGGCATCGTGGACATTTTATTCTCCGTTGTTCCCACAAAAGAAATTCTCATATTCAAACAAATTTACTGTATTTTCTTTTGTTTACGCACCGAAACCGCCCATTTTGCTTACAATGTACCTTAATCTTTGGCGGAGTGTTAAAAACGACGAAGGTAGAGGAAAAGCGAAGGGGGCTCGTCTTTGTTAAGCCGCCAGTAAGTAAGGGTCAACAGTGTCACTCGGCGAAACTCTTTGTTTCAGCACCGAAACCCGACCGCTCTATTTCCGCCTATGCCGGCAAAGAGGAAACTTCGTAAACACAGTAGTTTCTTTTAAAAAAGTACATTCTCATTACAATTACGCAAAACTCAGTTATATTCCACTGGCACTTAATACGTATAACAGTGAATTACGTATAAACGGATTACGTATAAACGGATTACGTATAAACGAGAGTTAATTAATACGCTTTTAAATTACGTACAAGTACGAATTACGTAGAGCATAGTTACGTATAAAGCAGGTTTAACTGTATTCATCTCAGCGACCCCAAAAACTTTGGATTCAACACTAACATAGGTCAATTTGGATTATTTTTACACGCCACTCTGTCCCCATTCCACTCTTAGGGGTGCTAGGTTTGTCTTATTTTGACAGTATTTCTCTCAAGATTCACATGTGTACCAAGTATAGTTGAAACTGCAGGTTCGCCTATAATCGTCAATTTCAACCTTACTAAAAATGGCTTTCACGGCCGCAGATCTTACGATCACAGGAATAGAACCAGTTTTGGGTGGTTAGGCCGTGTGTGTTTGCAGAGTTTCGCCCAGACGTGCCATTTGGGCTCATCAGTTGGATTGGCACACCCCTCCAAGACTCTGCTTAGCAGTGGAAGACCAACCGTGTGGTCCCGCCATGTTAGCAAATAGGGATTGCTAACCTGCTAAAGGAGAAGTGAATTCCCCATTTTCAAAAATCTGTTCTCTCAATGGAGATACAATACTAAAAATTGCTTTCACAATCGCAGATCTTACGATCCCAGGAATAGAACCAGCTTTTAGGTGGTTAGGCTGTGTGCGTTTGCAGAGTTTCGCCCAGACGTGCCATTCGGGCTCATTAGTTGGATTGGCACGCCCGTCCAAGACTCTGCTTAGCAGTGGCAGACCAACCGTGTGGTCCCGCCATGTTATCAAATAGGGATTGCTAACCTGCTAAAGGAGAAGTGAATTCTCCGTTTCCAAATATCTGTTCTCCCCATGGAGATACAATACTAAAAATGGATTCCATACGATTGCAGGAATAGAACCAGCTTTTGGGTGGTTAGGCCGTGTGCGTTTGCAGAGTTTCGCCCAGACATGCCATTCGGGCTCATCAGTTGGATTTTTACCAAAATCTTTACGTAAAAAATATTGTTCCTTAACTGTGTGCTACCCGTTAAGTAAAGAATGTCTTGTGGGCTAGGGTAAGCCTTAACCTGAAATTATTGGAGTGGTCATTTCTTTCACCATTCCTTATATATCATCCCAGTAGCATGGTTTTCTTCCTGGTAATTCCTGCCTTAATGCCGGTTCTCAGCTGGACATGTGCTATATTGATATTTAAAGGCTTTTGATACCGTATGCCACGCACTTCTTTCCTATAAACTCTAATAACGTTTTAACATCCATGGTCGCTTCCTAACTCTCTTACAGAGCCTCAATACCAGAACACAGCATGTGGTTCTTGATGGGTTCAGTTCGACTCCTTGTAATTCTGGCATCCCACAGGCAGTGTCCATGGTCCCCTTCTTTTTGTCCTATTTATTGATGATCTCATTAATACTATATCCTCCTTTTCTTGTGAAATTCTACTATTTGCAGATGACTGTAAATATTTAAACAAATCGATTCTTTATCGGATGTAAACTCCATACAGAGTAGGCTTAACTCTCTCACCAAATGGTGCTCTACATGGCGTCTTAAGCCTAATCCTGCAAAGTGCTCCTCTATCTCGATCACACTTCATAACTGCCCTATTCTTAGTAAATGCTCCCTCCTCGGTAACCCATTTACAACTCTAACAGAACAAAATGACTTAGGAGTGTTGTTGACAGCAAATTGTTATTTGTCCCCCCCCCTATACAAAAGATAACCTCACGAGCAATGTCACTTCTCGGTTTGTTGTATAGATTTTCTGACATCACCGATATCCATGCCCTCAGAGCCTACTATGTATCTTGCATCCTGCCGATTATTGAATTCACGTGTTCCATTTGGTCTACCTCTTCATCCACTAATCTGAATCACAATGACCGTGTGCAGTCATTCTTCTGTGCCACTGTTAGAGCCAGAGTATCCGATTGTCAAAACTTGAGCAGCTATCAGATACTGGATAACTTAAACTGAACTTAGATCCCTATATAACGCTGTTAATGGTTTATTTCGTTCTCCAGAACCTGCATCCTTCTTTTCCCTACATGTCCCAACTCACAAAACGGGATAAATCCACCACACTCTGTATTCCTGCCTCTTACTTATTCAAAACACTTTATTTATCCTCATTCCAACCCTCCTTAACTATCTTCTGACAGAAACTTGGACATTTTTTCTTCGTATGCCTCCTTTAATCGATTCTTTCTTAACTTAACCTAGCTCATTTCTTTCATAATCCTTTTTTATTTTCTCATTGCTGTCCCCTCTATTGTACATAATGTAATATTTACTTTTTACTGTACTACACCATTACTTACATGCTGACATGTCATATCTGTATTTATCTTACTGTGCCTAACTGTACGTACTTCTCTTCACTTTCAATCTTTAATTTTTCTCGTTCCTTTCTTTTCCTGTATGTTTTATTATTGTTATTTTTTAATTTTCTTCTGCTACTTTATCATTAGATGATTTTTCTTCATTGCTCTTTCATTTTTTAATGTTTGCATTGTGCTACTCCGTTGTATTTTTCATTGTGGAAGTCTGTAATTCAACATTTTGCTGTTTTAAATAAATAAATACAAATAAATAGTGATTTGATTTTTTCCTATCGGCTTTATGTTGTGCCGACACAGATAGGTCTTGTGGCGATGATAGGATAGCTAACGGCTAGGAGCAGGAAGGAAGTGGCCGTGGCCTTAATTAAGGTACAGCCCCAGCATTTGCCTGGTGTGAAAATGGGGAAACTATGGAAAACCATCTTCAGGTCTGCCGACAGTGGGATTCGAACCCACTATTTCCCGGATGCAAGTTCACAGCTGTGCGCCCCTAACCACATGGCCAACTCCCCCCGGTATTTGATTTTAGGATTACTCGAAGTTGACTGAACTTAGAGCCCTATCAATGACTGATGATTTACCAGCAGATAATTTTGGAGTGAATAAAACAAAAATGAAGCAACTCGGTCCAATAGAACGGGTGGATGGACTTGCCAAAGCTGTTTTTAGTACCATTATAATAATTATTTGGGGGTATTAGGTCTTGCAATATTAATAATCAGCTGGCGCATTTCGATCCTGCAATTAGGATCATCTTCAGAGCAGTAATAAAGCCTAATGGCAACTGTCACTCCATAGTAAGCAGGCTCAAGATACAGACACCCTGTTAGAAATATAGTTCATTCCAGGGCCTCCAGAGTCACGGAGAAAGATGTTGACGAGTTAACTATGGAGGGTAGCCATGATCTACTCAGTATAAAGCCGTCACCTTCGTTAAAATTATTCGGGCGTTTAGCAATTTCTATCACCTCACGAATGATTCTAAGAATAAAATGTTTCTCTTTATAAATGACAGAAGTTGCATCAAAAATGTTTTGATGGTCATTATGTATGGCATGTTCTGCCACAGCAGACTTCTCTGGCTGGCAAAGACGCAAGTACCTGCGATGTTCTTTAATCCTTGTTGCTACGTTCCTACATGCTTGGCCAACATAAACCGATCCACAAGATCAAGGGATCACATATATTCCAGCACAGTTTAAACCAATAGGATCTTTGACAGATCACAAAAAATTGCCTATGATGATATTGTGCTTTCTGAGAATATTGCCAATCCTATCCATGACAGATTGTATGCATGGCGAGAAGGCCGAACTCAAAGGACAAGAATCGCATGACAATCTGTCTTCTGGCTTAGGATGTAGCACTTCGTCAATCTGTTTTCTTGAGTAGCCATTGCTCAGAAATGTTCTGGTTAGGAACTTAAAGTTCACCGTTTAACTTATCCTCCTCACAAACCTCCCTTGCTTGGCTGATAAGGGTGTTACGCACAGCACGCTTTTGCCAAGGATGGTGATGAGAGGACCCATGAAAATATCTATTAGTATGGGTGGGTTTACGGTAAACCCAAATGACCTAAAGTTCCATCTGATTTCCTAGAAACCAAAACATCCAAGAACGGCAAACATTCTCCACGTTCAGTCTCCATGGTAAATTTAATGTTTGGATGTACGGTATGATATTTAAGTGATCCAAAAATATGGATAATTCGTGTTCACCATGGGGCCAGATAACAAATCTGTCATCGACATATCTCAACCAGATGGAAAGCTTGAGCGTGCAAGATTGAAGACAACGCTCTTCAAAATCTTGCATATGGAAATTAGCAATGACTGGTGCCAATGGCGATCCCATGGCAACACCATGTATTTGTTCATATATTGTACCGTGAAAACTAAAATATGTGGTGGTGAGAACAAGGTGAAACAGATTAACAATGTCACAGGAAATATTTTATCCAGTAGAGACAAGGTGTCCATCCCTAGTGAACAGAGACACAATATCAAAACTGACTAGAATATCACCAGGAGATGATGATGATGATGATGATGATGCTTGTTGTTTAAAGGGGTCTAACATCTAGGTCATTGGCCCCTAATGGTACGAAATGAGACGAAATGGAATGACAAATTAAAAGTCAAAAATCCTCCACCGACCAGAATTCAAAAAGTGAGGACGAGGAATGAATGGATGGATATGAATTTAAAACAATAAATGGATCTGACCCGCAATGTCTCGCATTCACAGAAACTGATGTGAAACAATAGTATTACTGACTAAGGGACTGCGTCTATAGCATAATACTAAATCGATGATGATTTTAGTCTAAAAGGGTCCAAAATCGTCATCGGCCCCCCTTAATGGTACTTATCATTAGGAAAGTAGAACCATGGTGATTGTCATGTTGCAGTACTAATCAAAAGCGGCGCAGACTCGCAGCATTCCACACAGTATGGTACTACTCACAGGCAATGATAATTCACACATGGAATACAGACCTATGGTGTTTCGCACATTGCGGTGCTATTTACAGGCAACGCAAACCTATGGTGTTCATCACATACGTATACTAACCACAGCGACCCGCACTATCCCATGGTAAGAGAAGTAACTTGAAGGGTCCACCTTTTCAATACAAATAAATGTTATAATGTTTAAGTTACAACATATTTTTACTTGGAACTAGTTTCAATGCTATTTAGCGTCATCTTCAGCCAAAAATGTGAGAAAGAGGCATAGGCATATACATGCAGACATGTACATTACACAAAATGTTACAGCATTACTGACAATTTCTGACCTTATAATTCAATATTTTATGTCTCTTTTACTCTTATTTAATCATAATCATACGCAAGCCAGAACCATGGTGTCGCTCCTAAAGTGGTACTAATCACAGGTACTGTAGAAGCCGGCAACGCACTCTGTTGCTACTAATCACAAACCTATTTGGTACCTAACATAGTGGTACTACGTGCAAGTAAAAGCGACCCATGGTGTTCCCCGCGTGGTGATACTAATCACAAGTAGTTTCATGGTTCTAATACAATCATCCCTTGGTCGCCGCGTTTAGTCGCCTTTAACGACAGACAGGGGATACGTGGGTGTATTCTTCGTCTGCGTCCCCCACCCACAGGGTTTGTGTGTTTGGTCTGCGGAAGGTATTTTATTTCCCTCAAGTCCACCGGCAAGTCAGTTAGGACATCCCTATTCGCCACCTGGGACGCGCTAGTGGGAGTTTCACCTCTCCCTCTGCTATGCCAGCGTAGTAGGTTTGTGGTCCCCAGGAGAAACAAGCAGATTGGATAAAATGCCAATAAACTGTGATGAATTCCTTATGGATGCCGCATTACCTATGTATGGCTTGAGAAGTTGTCCAAGGTATTTGGCCAGGTTGTACATAGGGGAACCTATACTGTTAACAATATGTCTAGAGGGAACTCAATCTTTATGGATCTTAGGAAGGCCATAAAGTCGGGGAACTGTAGAAGCCTGCAGTCGCAAACATCACTCGGAATCAAGCTAGCTTTAAGAAGAGACGCTGTTTTCCTATCAATGACGTTGGTAGGATCATTCTTTAGCACCTTGAATGTGGGATCACTGAGAAGTTCCTCAATCTTGCTACTATAGTCAATGGTGTTCATAATCACAGTAGCATTGCCTTTATCAGCCTTCAACACCACCAAGTCCTTGTTCATTTTCAGTTGTTTAAGAGCATACCGCTCTTTACCAATAGAAATGGTCCGTTATTGGACATTATAAATTTTCCAGCTAACTCATTCCTGGTTGCCAGCGTTTCACCCCGTGTGCTAGGTTGGGCCCATCAGTTGGTACCTAGCACACCTACCAAGACACTGGCTAGTGCATACCGTGGAGGTCACTGCGTGGGCTACTTAGAGCCACCAGCAGTGCCAATGCACTACAAGAAAATGTGTCTCATTACTAAAAATTGATGCCTGCTTGGCCATCAGATGATATAGATGTTGATTCCCATAGGAAATCTGAAATATTTGTCCACCTAGCACACGGGGACGAAACGCTGGCAACCAGGAATGAGTTAGAGGGAAAATTTATAATGTCCAATAACAGAACATTTCTACTGGTATTATAAATTTACTCATTCGGGACAAATATTTCAGAATCCCTATGGGAATCAACATCTATATCATACCGCTCTTTGAAAGTAAGATTAGGACGAGGGAGTTTGAAATGTCTGATGATGGTGGCGGTTTTCAGACAAATCACCTCAGCGATATGATCCGATAAAGGGTTTAAAGAACCCTCAACAACAATGATGATCTCCTTCATCAGAAGCTGAAGAGGTGAAATCACAAAATTTAATCCCTTCTCGAGCACAGACATAAAAGGAGTATCCAAATTAGTGGTGGGAAAATTAACCACTACTTTAGAATAATTCAAGTGTGGAACAGAATTTTTTCTCTGACACTTCGATAAAGGGAAAAATTTGGGTACATGTCTAGCCCTTGAAGAAGATGAAAGCAATAAGGAAGCCATGTGAGACACAAGGTCCAGATTATTGAAAGTGTTCACCTGTAATGAACAACTTAAAGAAAGATGAAGCTTATAAAGCTCACCTGAAACAGAATCCAGTTCTCTTCTCAAAGCATGAATCTGCTCTCGAATGAGAGCGAAGCTCACCCTACGTAGAATTCTATGAGTATACGGCGATTCAATCGAATGCTTTAACACTGCAAATTTAGCGATCATGTTATTGTCCCGACATCTAACACACAATGTTAGAGATGACAATATACGAGCCTTTTTCAGCCTCAGATGTTCAAAGTGTTTCATGTTGTAATAAATATTCTCCCCATAGAGTTTAGTTATCTTAATTCGTAGACTTTCATGACCACTAAACGACATTATAATAATTATTTGGGGATATTAGGTAGTGTAACATTAATAATCAGCTGACGCGTTTCGATCCTGCGACCAGGATCGTCTTCAGAGCAGTAACAAAGCATAATGGCAACTGTCACTCCATAGTAACCAGACTCAAGACAGAGATATCCTGTTAGAAATATAGTAAACTGTTTTAATATGTAGATTATCAGAGACCTTACATCAAAAGTTCAAAAAGTATTTTAGAGAGTATTCAAGATTTCAACTGCATTCGTGATCCATTTGTTGTGGATTTAAAAACCTTTTCCAACTAACACACAAGAGGCAATCGGAAATTTAAAAGCGGACAGAACACTGGAATTAAAACATCTCACAGTTCCTTTGGACACATTCTGGTTGGCAATAAGGAATGACTACCCAACTATCTGCAAGATGACAGTTAATGTGTTATTACAATTTTCAACTACACATGAGAACTGGTCTTCTTAACATTGACTGAAATGAAAACAAAGAGAGGGAGGCTCAAATCTACCGATCAGGAAAAATTAAACTTGCAGCGTCAACAGTAAGTATCACACTGAAGGTATGAGTAGATTTATTTCCTTTAATAATAAGGTAATGGAACAGTGTATTTTCTTGCATCTTCTACAGAGAATTAAAGTTGAAAAATTGTTAATAAATGTGCAAGTTAATTTTTATTTAATATTATATAATAATAAGTAAATTAAATCACATTTGATATTAATAATGCTGTATGTTTCTGAGGTAAAATAAAAGGTTTGGAACTCTATCCAATACCAAAATTAGTCATTTTCATGCTATGTGTAAAACACACAAGTCCTGTTAGATGATTTATTTCTACCGTTAGGACTTTCATTAACCCCCACATTCTACACAGAACTATAAATGTTAGACTGGACATTCAATGTGTGTAAATAAAATCTAACACAGCAATATATTGCAAGTTTTGTCCGTAAGAGTGTAATGAAAAGATTCTATAACACTCAGAAAGCTACTATCTAGACTAACCAGACACCACTTCCAGATCAAAACTGGACCTTTTGCTTCTAGGGGCTCTAAAACAACAAGCTTACAGCACAAGAAAAGGAAGGAAAGCAGTGTGATCAGTGCATAGTTCACACTACACACTGAAAATTTTGGACTTACTGTATGGTAAGTACAGGTTTTTTTAACATAGATTTTACCATGTAACTTTTAATTATCGCTCAAAAGACAATTTAAGAGTTTGAGAATATTACTTGATAATTTTAATTTTCTGCAACAATCAATCAAAAATATTAGCCTGGTGCACAAAGATTAATGAAGGCACAGCCCCGACATGTTCCTGACAACAAAAGGGGAAACCACAGAAAATTATTTTCAGGGTTGCCGATAGCGACGATCAAATCTATCGTCCCCTGAAAACAAGCTTACAGCTACAGATCTAGCCAACGTACTTAGTATTGGTATGTGATGAATACAATGAGACCTTGACTGAGACAAAAATACAGTCACCTGGAACACAGGTGGTTTTCTGACAATGAACACAGAATAGGCCCACAAAAATACGGGAGCCAAATAACTTTCTACTGATTGAAAAATCCATTACAACTTGAACACTATATCGGAATTTGTTTTACGTCGTACTGACACAGATAGGTTTTATGGCGACGACGGGATAGGAAAGGCCTAGGAGTGGGAAAGAAGCGGCTGTGGCCTTAATTAAGGTACAGCCCGAGCATTTGCCTGGTGTGAAAATTGGAAACCACAGAAAACCATCTTCAGGGCTGCCAACAGTGGGATTCAAACCCACTATCTCCTGGATGCAAGCTCTGCGCACCCCTAAGTGCACGGCCAACTTGCCCTGTCAACTTGAACACTTACTTCTAATTTATTATAACAAGGACAAAAAAACTAGGAAAGTAAGAATGACTGCAAGGCATTTTATTTTTAAATAGTACATTTTTATTTTTAAATAGTAGGTAGCAGGTAGGTAACCTCTTCGGAGGCAGCCCTGCCTAACGAATGGTGCCCCTGTCTATGCGAGTCCCAGAGCACAATGACCCAGTGTGAAGCATCTGGTAAGTGTCCCAGCTCAGGGTTACGAGCGAAGACCTTAATGGAATCTACAGCGGAGAAGATGGACTTTGGAATGGTGGAGAGGGCGGAAGAGGTAGCCCAGAATTAACGTAAATAAATATATGAATACTGGATTAAAGCCAATATGTTCATTTAATGAAGCCGAGCTTTCAGCCAAATTGGATTGGCCTTCATCAGGGCAAGTTAAATTATGCTTCCGGCAGTGAGAAAAGAGTATAGTAGAGCAAATCAAGAAAAGAAATTTCAGAAAATGGTCCAATGCAAACCACCAGAATTAGATTATATAACAAGGTCATAATAAATATGTCTGATAAGTACTAAACCACAACTCAATATCAGTGCTAAAGAAAGGTATGAACTTTGCTGTGGCACTGAGAAGAATTCCAGTAGAGAAGATTGTTTGTGGAGTAGAGTGTGCCATCAGAGATTTACCTTTAAACAAGACGGAAGAAATCCGTCAAGATGAATCTTACGTGCTGAGAAAAGCAAAGCCACCATGTCAAAACCTGACCAAAGGTGAACTTAAAGAAGCTAATGAATTTCACAAAGACGATAGTATAATTGTAATTCCAGCTGACAATGGTTTCAGTCATCATGAATACAGCTGATTACGAAACAAAAATGAACAACCTACTAGAAGAAGAAACATATAAGAAAGTAAGAAATCCCACTAAGAAAATTAATACACAAGTCACCCGACTAGTGAAGAACTCAACACAACACTTGCAGAAGACCTTACTAAATTCAGACCCAGTACCTCCAGTCATTTATGGCCTCCCAAAACTATGCAAGAATGACATGCCACTAAGACCAATCGTGAATGCCATTGGTTCTGCGACCTATGAGTTAGCCCGCTATATTTCATCACTGTTACAACCAGAAACAGGGAAGCTAGAACATCACGTTAAAGATTCGGAACACTTCTTGCAGAAGTTACGTGAGCTACGAGTGGACGAAGGTGACATCCTGGTACAAAGTATAGATAAGTCACTTTTTACTAATATACCAGTAGAAGAAACGCTTGCTTACATCAGACAATATCTATCTGAGGACTTGACAAATCTGGCAGCAGTTTGTTTAAAATCTACTTACTTCTACTGCAAAGGGGATTATTATGAACATGATGATGATGATGCTTGTTGTTTAAAGGGGCCTAACATCGAAGGTCATCGGCCCTTATTATGAACAGACAGAAGGAGCAGCAAAGGGTTCACCTCTGTCACCAGTGTCTGCTAATATTTTTATGGAACACTTTCAGTCTGCTGCATTAACAACAGCGCCATTGAAATCTAAGTGCTTCTATCGTTACGTGGATGACACATTTTCGGTCTGGCCACATGGAAGGGAAACATTAAATGAATTTTTGGAACACCTCAATTCCATTAACAGTAAGATCAAATTCACGATGGAAGTAGAAAAGGTAAATTACCTTTTCTTGATGTGCTAGTATACAAGTAAAATGATGGTACACTAGGCCATGCAATGTACAGGAAACCTACACATTCTGAAAGACACCTTCATAAGTACTCACATCACCACCCTTGCCAAAAAGCAACTCTCCTTCGAACGTTATTTACAAGGGTGAATAACACTGCAGATGCTGATAACCGCTCAAGCGCATTAAGAGAACTGACAACATCCATGAAGGTGCGACGTAAAGCCCCTAGCAAAAAAAAAAAAACATCCATGAAGAAAAACGGCTATACGTCAGGAGACATAGCACGAGCTGTGAAGATCAAGCAGCCTAACAGGGATAGTACCAACCAGGACTACAGTAAAAAGAAGAAAGTATTCCTTCCTTACGTGGCAGGTATAACTGACAGAATAGGGCGCATTCTTAGGAAACACAATATAATTCCAATTTTCACCACAGACCGGAAGCTCAAATCCCTGTTTTGACCATTCAATGAAAGACCACATCTTGAAACACCGGGCATGTATGAAGTTCCATGTGGTTCTGGTTGCTCATATATTGGCATAACGAAAAGGCTTGTCAGCACCAGGGTGAAAGAACACATTAGATCAGTAAAGAATGTCGCTCTTTCATCCTCCACGGAGAATGCCATAAGCCAGTCTGCCATAGCAGAACATTTCTACAGTACAGATCATGAAATCCTCTTTGACCAGGCGAAAGTCATCATCGTGCCTGTAAAAGACTTCTATGCTCGACTGGTAAGAGAAGCCATAGAGATAGAGCTGCGCCCAAATAACATCAACATGGAAGATGGCTTCAAGTTATCAAATACATGGAGACCTGTACTGCAGAAATACATGCATAACACCACCATGGAACAGTGGGACATTCTCATGAAACCATCGACAGAGGGCGATGAATTACAGCACAACGATCCTCGAGACCTATTAGTGGGGCAGGCCGTGGATAGTACAGCCATGACTTCCACGTTTCTTTGAATTTCTTTGCTCACTGTCGGAAGCATAATTTAACTTGCCCTGATGAAGGCCAATGCAATTTGGCTGAAAGCTCGGCTTCATTAAATAAACAGTGGCTTTAATCCAGTATTCATTTATTTATTTACGTTATTACTATGAGCCACGAAAACCTACGTTCATTACTTACGTAGCCCAGTACTTGGGGAATAGTACGAGTATATTATTAATCAGCAGCATTTGTTTCCCATGTTAGGGGCAACTTCAAGAGCGTCTGTTCCCCATGTAAGGGGTCGATAAACTGAATGTGAGAAATGATGCAGAAGAGAGTGTGGTGATAAATGAGGATGATCCAAAAATGGAGAGTGATATTGCAATGGCAGAGGTGGAAATGACTGTTAAACAAATGAAAATAGGAAAAGCAGCAGGAATGGATGAAATATGTGTGGAAATGATAAAGGCAATAGGACTTATTGGTCTACATTGGTTATAGAGGTTGCTAAGGTGTATACAGAGGAAAAAGCTGATGATGATGATGATGCTTGTTGTTTTAAGGGGCCTAACATCGAAGGTCATCGGCCCCCAGAGGAAAAAGAAAGTACCTGGCAATTGGTGTAAAGATCTAATAATACCAGTATTTAAGAAAGGTGACAGGAAGGTATGTGATAATTATCGAGGAATTACACTGTTGTCACAAGTAGCCAAAGACTGGAGAGAATAAGAGAAAGGAGGATGAGAGGAAGGGTGAAAAAAAATTTAGAAGAAGAGCAGTACAAGTATGGATTTCAACAGGGCAGGTCAACGATAGGCCCTATATTTACCATGAGATTACTGAAGGAAAAACAGTGGGAATATGAAAAAAATCTGGTGATGGTATTCCTTGACTTAGAGAATTCATACAATAGTGTTAATCAAGAAAAGGTGTGGGGAAACCCTGGAAAGAAAAATGTGGAAGGCAATCAAGGGAACTACTGAAAGCAATGTAGGCCTATAAGAATTGTTTCAGCTGTGTCCAGACTCCAGTGAAGAGAACAGACTGGTTTAGAAATCAAACTAGATTAAGACAGGGAAGCGTATTATCTCTACTTATGTTTATAACGCTTATGGATGAAATTCTAAAGGAAACAAAGGCAAGAAATGGAGGGGATATGAAAATATTATTGTTTGCAGATGACATAGTGATCCAGGAATCAACAATACAGAAGTGCAAATCCAACTAGATGCTTTAAATGACAATATTGAGAAATATAGAATGAAAATCAGTGTGGAGAAGAGCAAAGCAGATGTGAAGACAAGAGAAGAAAGAGAAGGAATCATATCAGGGAACCTTGAGATGTTGAATACTTCAAATATTTGGGAAGTGAAATAATGCAAGATGCAAGGTTGTGTAAGGAGATCAGAAGAAGGGTACAAACGGGAAATATGTTCTATCAGAATGTAAGGAAATGGGTGTGGAATAGAGAAATTCTTATGAAATGTAACATATGTGTCAGAGACTTGGATTTTGACAGCAAGAAATTAGGGTAAAATTTCTGAGTGATATGGTAGGGAACAAGGAGAGACAGAGTGAACTGAAATACAATTACTGAAGACAAGTGGTGAAAGGAGAGGCAACGGTGGAGAAGTGCTATCAACACCCCGACCTGGCAGGAGCTTGACAAGGGGAAATGAAAATGATGATGAGTACATTACAAAAGAAATACAGTAATGAGTTAGGGTTCATATTAACCTACACTTGTACTTCACAACTCTAGTGTGAAAATGAAATGTCGTATGGCTTTTAGTGCCGGGATATCCCAGGACGGGTTCGGCTCACCAGGTGCAGGTCTTTCTATTTGACTCCCGTAGGTGACCTGCATGTCGTGATGAGGATGAAATGATGATGAAGTCAACACATACACCCAGCCCCCGTGCCATTGGAATTAACCAATTAAGGTTAAAATCCCCGACCCGGCCGGGAATCGAACCCGGGACCCTCTGAACCGAAGGCCAGTACGCTGACCGTTCAGCAACGAGTCGGACACTCTAGTGTTAGCCTAATGCAATTATTTGACTATTCGCTGCAAATCACGACGAACTAGCTTCATCTGTGGGTTGGTAGCAAACTGTCAGACTCCAGATTCTAAGAACATGTGTTTATACAGAGCGATCCATATATACGTGAACTACTTTAATGAATCATAACATTTGAATCAATAATAGGATACGTGTGCAACTTTGGGAGATGATAACACACAATTGGGAGATAAAAAACACACACACACACATACACGCACGCACAAGATAAAGTCTGGTGATCCAGGGCAGCACAAAATTTTTTGAGATTGTTCGGTCAGCAAAGAAACTGGTTACAATACTTTGTTGAGAGATTCCTCACAACAAATGTTGTAAGTGCTTTCCATCAGCGTCCATACACAATTGTACTCGTTTCATCATATTCTGCAAAGAGTACCCTCGTCAATGTTGTTTATTTCATGTCTAATGGCCTCATGGAGTTCAGCAGTTGTCTGAAGCCTATTCTTGTACACTCTGCTTTTAAGATACCCCCATAAGATAAAGTCCTGCGAGGTCAGGTTAGGTGATGGGAGGGGGTCATAAATTTTTGGAAATTATTTGGTCATTAAAGAAGTTGGTTACAAGTTGCATGGAAATGTTAGACTGTAACATGTTGCTCCATCTTGTTGGAAATAAACTTCTGTCAGTTCGACATCATTCAGCTGCTCCACAAATGTATTGAAGATGCCCGTATAAACTGCAGTGTCTATATTTGTGTCAAAGAAAATGGAGCCAACAATCCTGGAAGCTGACACCGCACACCACACTCCAACCTTTTCATCATGCAGTGGTGTTTCGTGGGTGATTTGAGGGTTTACAACAACCCAATATATACTATTTTGTGTGTTGATATAACCTAACAGATGAAGCCATGCCTCATCTGTAAACCAAGTTATGGAGAGGATGTGTGGACGTTGAATAATAAACCCTAAACCATCGACAATAATGCATTCATTTCTCATAATCTACTTCTTTCAATGCTTGAATCATATACACTCTGTATGGTTGCAACCCCAATTTCTTCATAGCTCTCTGACATGTGCCGTATGAATTGTCTGTCTCCTGGCTCAATCGACGCAACGATTTCTTGGGAGAGATCTCGAAGCATCTTCGAACATTATCAATAGTCTCTGCACTCAATGGAGGTCTATGTTTACTACTGTTACTGTTTAGTACACCAGCTGTCTCCAACTTCCTTACAATCGATAAAATTGTTGCCTTTGTTGGAACATCACGCACATTGAAGTCTCTTCAGAATGCCCGTTGTGTTGTAACCAAAGATTCTATCTTCCAGTATGTTTTCACAATAAAAACACACTTCTGAAGTGTGTATAGCGGATTTCCGTTATGACTGCCAGCTAAAGACTCCGAATGAATTATTCGTTTGCGAACAGTGCTCGTTATTGTCACCACAATCACCAAAAAATTGTCAACAATGGGCAGCTGTACTGATTCTTCCAGAGCCACTGAGATCATTAAAACAAATTTCCAGTTCCTAATGGCTTTCAGAGGAAAATTATGACCTACTGTAAAGTAGTTCAGGTTTATATGGATCACTCTGTACTTAGCAAAGAAAGGCTGGTTTTTGGAAGGGCAGACCAAGGTACATTTAACATTCCATGTCATATGGTGATGGTATAAAAAAGATCTCAACACATTCCATGTTTATCCCAACAAATGAGTAAACCAAATAGGCTCTGAACTCTATGTCATCAAAGAGTAAAGTCTGGAATCTTGAAATTGACATGCAGACGGTTTAAATAGTCAAATGAAAATGTCTGCACAGGCTAAATGAGATCACACAATAATAATTCTATATTCCGTAGGTATTCGATTTTGGGACTTATGCCCATTACAGTATTTTTGGTATCATCATCATCATGCAATCAGGCCCTCTGGATTGTGTACAGCTTCAAGAAGTCTCCTCCGCTGTGTCCTATCCTTTGCTTTCTCCCATCATCTGTCTCAGGTCTTTGTGAAGTCAGTCACTCCACCTTTTCCTTGGTTTGCTCAGTGATCTCTTCCCACATGGGACTAAATTCATCAGCTTCACAAGCCATCTACGTGTACCCATTTTCATGACGTTAGCTAAAGTGAATTTAGGGTCACCTTTGGTTATTGGTATTCACACCATATACAGTGACATTGATCAATAGGTGATGCCGCGCTACCCAATACTCATTACGTTTAGCTGCACGCAAAGTGACTGTCGTTTGTTTATTTCTTGCTGAGGTTGTGAGTACGTGCTCGGGCGGTCTAACAATGCTGCCAACCTGTTCATTTGGGAACTAAGACTAGTGACACTGGACTGTGACCAAGCAAAGGGAGTCTGGGGGCGTAAGCCTCCAGGTTAGGGCCACAAAGTGACTTTCAGGTCTCTAGTATTCTGTAGGGCGATAGCAGTGCATTCTATGGAAAAGTTTAATTAACCTATATTTCCGGTTAGTGAGAAAGCGACTGGTCTGGACTGGTTAGGTCCGGCTAGTGACAAAACGATTGGTCTGGATTGGTCAGGTCCGGTTAGAGACAAAACCAGTGGACTGTGACCAAGCAAAGGGGTATGCTCCCAGGTTAGGGCCGCAAAGCAGCTTTTAGGTCTCTAGCATTTTTAGGGCGATAAGAGCCTATTCTATTTCGCCTAAGGTGATACTGCTGTTGTGTATTTCATATTGTTTTCTTTACATGGTGTTTCTTGTTTGTGCTTTTATTCAGAAGGGGTTGTTAACACATTGATGACAAAGACATCACATTCTGTTCACGTTGACCAATAGGAATGCAAGTAGCTACTTTAGCCATGGACGATGGCGGGTGCTGCTCTTTGATAGGTTATAAAAATAAATGTACTTCTGGGGCCAGGATGGTGGGTTCCTAGACATCGCAATGAACAAATCTCTCCTCTAAAAGGAATTCCAAGTAAGATTTGCATTATTTTCACTTCCTTATAATGTTACAAGCTCTGGGTGACGTGATCTCAACTTTTACCATTGAAGTGCTGGTTGGTTTTGAATACACATTATAACAATCTTCTGCGACACAATTTCTTTTTTATAGTACTCACATACAGTAGCCTAGAAACAAGAACAACTTTCTCCTAATGCATGAAAGAACAATTCACAATAATTTAGCACAACTACTTACACCATTTCAAACAAAAACTGATGACACATAAGAAAATTATTTCTTAATACAAAATCCTCCAGAAACTCCCTAAAAGTGTGGCAAGAATTAGTGACAGGACATTAACAGACAGGGATTATTATGAGTACAGTAAGCATATTCATTCCTTTCATGCTGTACCCACATGAGCTGGACATACTTAAGAGACAGGGAAATGGGCTAATACCTATGTCAAATAAGTAATCACATGAATGAAGACTTCTCCTTATCTGGTCTCGGAATTTGGCTAAGAAACTGACCATAAAAAACACAATGGAGTTACACGGTAATGAAACAATTTTACATACCCCTTGAAACAAAAGCCCAGAAATTTGCATATGGTGCCACTGATTTAGTACCACTGACCTAACAAATGTAAAATGAATATGAATTAGCTAATATTATACTAACATAGAAATTTAGCCTAAGAACCACTTGCCACTGTTAGTCGTTCATTTCTCCTTGGAGATTGTATTCCTTATTCCTGAATCCCTTGGTTGTTTTTTTTTTTTTTTTTTTTTTTTTTTTTTTTAACAATTTGCTCTAGCCTCCGTAGCTCAAGTGGCAGTGTGCCGGCCTCTCACAGCTGGATACTGTCATTCAAATCCCCGTCACTCCATGTGAGATTTGTGCTGGAAAAAGCGGAGGTGGGACAGGTTTTTCTTTGGGTACTCCGGTTTTCCCTGTCATCCTTCATTCCAGCAACACTCTCCTCTATAATTTCATTTCATCTGTCAGTCATTAATAATTGCCCCAGAGGAGTGCGACAGGCCTCAGCAGCCCGCACAATTCCTATCCTCGCTGCAAGTGCAGGGCTTCATACATGCCATCCCTAACCCGGTCATTGACTGGAAAACAGGTTGTAGGTTTTCACAATTTGCTTATGTTGAACTGGCACACATAATAGGTCTTATCGCAACGATGGGATAGGAAAAGGCTAGGATAAGAAGGAAGCGATCGTGGCCTTAATTCAGGTGCAGCCCCAGCATTTGCCTCGTGTGAAAATAGAGAACCACGGAAAACCATATTCAGGCCTGCCAACAGTAGAGTTCGAACCCACTATATCCCTAATGCAAGCTGACAGTTAAGTTATGTGAACCAAATCACGCGGCCACTTGCTCGGTCCCAGAATCCTGTTACATATCAGTGCTACACTAGCTTGAGTAATAACTTCAGGGCTGATGACCTCGATGACGCTGTCTTTGTCAAAGTTAAACATATATGTGTTAGAAAAGAATGTTGTAAAAGTAGGACTATTATGCAACATCATGTGGCTGATAAGAGGGGAATGGAGAAATTTAAAAAAGCAATTATGATCAATCATCATCATCATCAATGTCATACTCCAGTCGCCATAAATGGAAAATAAAAATTTAAACAGTCTATGGGATGGGTTTTAAGCAATTGTTGTGGATGTAAAAACAGATATGTACTGGTACCTTTAAAAGGGGTAAGGAATAGTAAGGACTCATTATATTATAACAGGGATTTTTTTTTACGTCGCACCGACACAGATAGGTTTCATGGCGACAATGGGATAGGAAAGGCCTAGGAATAGGAAGGAAGTGGCCGTGGCCTTAATTAAGGTAAAGCCCCAGCATTTGCCTGGCGTGAAAATGGGAAACCACGTAAAACCATCTTCAGGGCTACCTACAGTGGGGTTTGAACCCACTATGTCCCGGATGCAAGCTCATAGCTGAGCAATCCTAACCGCACGACCAACTCGCCCAGTAAAAGGAAAATAACGAGATTAAGAAGGAAGTGCAGATTAAAAAGAAATAGAGTTAGGAATTGTTGTGGGAAGAAGGAGAGACTGAAGGAGCACACTAGGAAATTGAATTCAGCAAAAAAAAAAAAAAAAACCAGCTAAGGATAACATGATGGCAAACATAATTGGGAGCCACATGAATTTTAGAGAGCAATGGAAGGACATGTATAGATACTTCAAGGCAGAAACAGGCTCCCGGGAGGACATTCCCGGGATCATTAATGAACGAGCTGACTGTATATGCGAGGACTTACAGAAGGCAGAAGTATTCAGTCAGTGATATGTTAAAGTTGGATATAAAGAAAATGTCCTGATAGAGATGACTAATAATGGCGAAATATTGAAATTTACCAAAGGTAATAAAGACATTTTTTTTTTGTTAGGGGCTTTACGTCGCACCGACACAAATAGGTCTTATGGCGACGATGGGATAGGAAAGGCTTAGGAGTTGGAAGGAAGCGGCCGTGGCCTTAATTAAGGTACAGCCCCAGCATTTGCCTGGTGTGAAAATGGGAAAACACGGAAAACCATTTTCAGGGCTGCCGATAGTGGGATTCGAACCTACTATCTCCCGGATGCAAGCTCACAGCCGCGCGCCTCTACGCGCATGGCTAACTCGCCCGGTAAAGACATTTATAAAATGATACAAAAGTTGAAAGCTAGAAAGGCAGCTGGGGTTGATAAGATTGGGTTGGGATATAGTGCCATATCTGAAATACTTATTTCATTACTGTTTGCATGAAGGAACTATACCATATGAATGGAGAGTTGCTATAGTAGTCCCTGTATACAAAGGAAAGGGTGACAGTCATAAAACTGAAAATTACAGGCCAGTCAGTTTGACATGTATTGCATGTAAGCTTTGGGAAAGCATTCTTTCTGATTATATTAGACATGTTTGCAAAATTAATAACTGTTTCGATAGAAGGTAGTTAGGGTTTAGGGAAGGTTATTCCACTGAAGCTCAACTTGTAGGATTCCAGCAAGATATAGCACATATTTTAGATTCAGGAGGTCAAGTGGACTGTATCGCTATTGACAAACCCAAAGCTTTTCATAGCCTTTGGTCGTGGTACCATACACAAACATTAACCCAACTCAAGGGAGATAGGGCCACCTTCCCTATTCTCCACTTGAGTAACTCCTGCCTGGCGCATCCACGTTGTGGGGGTGGGCATCCTTAACTCCAGTAGACCGGTCTAAAAGGATGGCTAAGTTCAGGTGGGGACCCAGTCCCATGGCGTATAACGTGGAACCCATGTCCAGAGTTACGGGTGAAGACCTTAACGACGGATCCAGCAGAGAAGGAGACCTTCGGAATGGTGGAAAAGGCAGATGAGGCAACCCATCCTCACTGGGGTTAATTAGTTGAGGACATAAGACGGGGTAGACGGGACTCCTTAGTCGTGGTGAAGACAACCTGTCTAGGAGTAGGATGCTCCAAAATCAATGGTCATAGCCAGTGGATAGGGTTGAGCGTGGGGTTAACAGCCTCACCTTGTAAAAAAAAAAAAACATTGTTCAGAAGACTTCTACGAGAAAACCGGACAGAAATCAAAGACGACAAAAGCATAAGAAAAGGACACAAGTAAGGAAAGCGGATATAAACATGGCGACGTGGAATGTAAGAACAATGTTGAAACCGGGAAAATGCAAGAAATAGTAAATGAAACAAAAAGATTTGGATATGACTTAATAGCAATTCAGGAAATAAGATGGAAAGGGCAAGGATGTATTGAAAAGAAAGATTATAACCTCTATTACAGTGGGCCGGAAGAAAGAACAGGGCAGTTCTGTACGGGATTTATAGTAAATGGGAAACTGAAGAAGAGTGTAATAGGATTTGAACCTATCTCAGATACAATATGTAAGCTTCGGATTAAGGGGGAGTTTAGGAACATAACTGTTATATCAGCACATGCAATAATTGAAGATGTGGATGAGGAAAGGAAGGAACAATTTTATGATGAGTTGGTACAAGCCGTTGAAGAGGGACCAAGATATGACATGGTTATTGTTTTAGGAGATTTTAATGCCAAAGTGGGAAAGGAAGAATGTATGAGACCAATAGCAGGGAAATATACACTACATGAAGAATCAAATGAGAATGGTTTTCATTTGGGACAGTTTGCAACTATGAGTGGTTTTATAATTAAAAGCACCTGCTTTGATCATAAGAAAATACATAAGGGAACATGGAAGAACCCAGGAAGCACAGTGGTAAATCAAATAGATCATGTACTAGTGACTGCGAGGCATGCGGCATCCATTATTGACATAAAGACATGCAGAGGGCCAAATTGTGATTCTGATCATTATTTAGTAAAAGCAATAGTGAGACAAAAATTGGCAATAGGACAGAGGAGACAACCTACGGAGAGAAGGAAATGGAATTTGGAAAAACTACAACAACCAGAAGGAAAACAAGAATTCCGGTAAAAAAATTAACAATATTTTACAGACGACTGGACAAGTATCTGGAATAGAAGAAAGGTGGGCAAAAGTTCAAAGGCACATACAAAATGCAGCACAGGAAACATTGGGTATAGCTAAAAAGAAAAGAAATATTTGGTTTGATACAGAGTGTGATGAAGCGATTGGAAGAAATAATGCACCAAGAGCCAAAATGTTACAGAGAGATACAAGGTCAAATAGGGAAAAGTATGAGAAATGTAGACGTGAAGCTAATAACATCTGTAAGAGGAAGAAAAGAGAGATGCTTAAGAAGAAACTAGAGAGTATAGAGACACAAAGGTTACAGAAGAGGACAAAGGAATTCTATAATGAAATTAATTATTTCAGGAAGGGGTATAAGACAAGATTGAATGATTGTAAGAATAAAGAAGGTAAGCTACTACAGAATGAAGAGGAAATAAGTGAAAGATGGACCGAATACTTCTGAGAGCTCCTTAACAAGGAAAGAGAAGAGGTAGAAGAAAATGAAAGGCATATGGAGTAGATCGGGCCAGAACAATGGATAAATGCCCCTACATTGAAAGATGTAGAAAATGCTATTGCAAAATTAAATAGCCATAAAGCAGCAGGAGAAGATGTAATAACAAGTGAACTGATTAAAAATTGTAGCAAAGATATGCTACATGAGATACATGAACTAATTATTAAAATTTGGGAGGAAGAACAGATACCTGATGAGTGGAATACAGGAATAATTTTCCCAATATATAAAAAGGGAAATAAATATGAATGCACTAATTATAGGGGAATTACACTACTGAATATCATCTATTTTCAAATATCCTATTACAATATCTGACTCCATATGCTGAAGAGAGATTGGATGAAGCACAATGTGGCTTCAGGTGAAATAGGAGCACAGTAGATCAAATATTTGTTGTATGTCAAACGATGGAAAAATGCTAGGAGCATAATATAGATCTACATATGTTGTTTGTAGATTTTAGACAAGCATTTGACAGTATATACAAGGATAAGCTATATGAATATATGGAGACAATAGGAATACCACAGAAAGTGATTAGGATGTTCAGGATCACTTTGGGAGAAGTAAGGTGGATGGAATAATTGGAAATGAGTTTGCTCTTAATACAGGAGTCAGACAAGGTGATGCACTCTCAGCTACTTTGTTTAATCTGGCAATTAACCAAGGCCTTGAAAAAATTATGGATATTGTATATAAATCTAAACAAATTTGTGCGTATGCAGATGATGTAGTGTTAACGGCCAGGAATGATAGATATTTGAAGGAAATGTTTCTTGAAATGGAGGAAGCAGGAAAACGAATGGGACTGGAGGTGAATGACAGTAAATCCAAGTATATGCATGCGACTTTTATAGAGGGCAGAAGAAGTCAAGATAATTTGACAATAAATGGGCATAGTTTTGAGAATGTATGAAGTTTTGAGTATTTGGGAACCAGGTTGACAAACAATAATAGAATAAGTGAGGAGATACATTGTAGAATAATAGCTGGAAACAGGGCCTATTATCCAAATCTTGGATTATTTAAATCTCGTCTATTGTCTAAAACTACAAAACTCAAAATATATAAGACCCTTGTTAGACCTGTAGTGACATATGGCTCAGAAGCCTGGAACCTTTTAGTTGATGATGCAAATAAATTAAGAATATTTGAAAGAAAGATTATTAGACGAATATATGGCCCAATTCAAGACCAGAATGGTTGGAGGATAAGGACAAATGCTGAAATACAGAGCATAATAGACCAGGAGGACATAGTTAGATTTATTAAGGCACAGAGACTGCGATGGCTTGGCCATGTGGAATTGAATGGAGGAAAATCGAATGCCAAGAAAAGCAGTTAAATCCCGAATAGGTAAAAGACGGCGACAAGGAAGGCCCCGTAATAAATGGAGCGATGAAGTTGAAGCCGACCTGAGGGCAATGAACATCTGTCCATGGAGACCAGCCGCTCAGGATCGAAGTAGATGGCGGACTATCGTAGAAGAGGCCAAGGCTCACACAGGGCTGTAGCGCCGGATAAGTAAGTAAGTAAGTAAGTAAAGCTTTTGATAGGGTAGATCGTGGGAGATTACTGACAAAAATGATGGCAATTGGACTAGACAAAAGAGTGTTTGAATTGGTGGCTACATTTTTAGAAAACAGAACTGTAATAATTAAGAGGTGGGGGTCCCACTGGGCAGTATTATTAGACCTTTATGTTTGAGTTATATCTATATTTATATGAGTTAAGATCTGGAATCACAGATAAGGATATTTGTGGATGATGTTATACTGTATAGAGTAGTAAATGAGTTGCAGGATTGTGAGCGACTGCAGGGGGACTTAAACAATGTAGTGAGATGGACAGCAGACAATGGTATGAATGTAAATGGGATGAAAAATCAAGTTGTAAGTTTCACCAAGAGGGATAGTCCTCTCAGTTTTAATTATGTGTTAATGGGATGATAGTATCTCAACAGAAACAATGTAAGTACCTAGGTGTCTATATATAAGGAATGATCTTCATTGAGGTAATCACATTAATGAGGTAGTTAAGAAAGGTTACAGATCTCTTCACATGTTTATAAGAGTATTTAGGAGTTGTAGTAAGGATGTAAAGGAGAGGGTGTATAAGTCTCTGGTAAGACCACAGTTAGAGTATGGCTCCAGTGTATGGGACCCTCACCAGGACTACAGTATCTGATACGAGAACTAGAAAAAATTCAAAGAAAAGCAGCACGATTTGTTCTGGGTGATTTCTGACAAAGGTGTAGTTGTTACTAAAATGTTGCAAACTTTGGGCTGGAAAGACTCGGGAGTATGAAGATGAGATAGACTATGCGGCATGTTTCGAGCTATCAGTGGTGAGTTGGCGTTGAATGACATAAGTAGAAGAATAAGCTTCAGTGAAGGTTTTAAAAGTAGGAAAGATGATAATATAGAGTTGGAATTCAAGAGGATAGATTGGGGTAAAATATTAATTTATAGGACGAGGAGTAAGGGCTTGGAATAAATTACCAAGGGAAATGTTCAATAAACTTCCAAGTTCATTGAAAATATTTTTAAAAGTAAAAGCTAGTGTACCAGTAAAGCCTAGGTCCTGGTCCATAGTTATCAAAAGAAATGTTGTTCCAGCATATAAGATCCGTCCGACGTACGAACATCTAAGTAAAAGAATGTTCCAGTATGTACCAGACTCCACGAGTGCGCTAGGCGGAGTCAAGTGACGTCACCTGTCGTTCAAAGCTCACCTCCCCTAGAGATATTTCTCGAAAATATCTTTCTTTTCGCAAATTTTCAACGCCTGTACCAATTTTAATGGAACAAACGCTAAATGGTAGCGGACGTCATGAAAATTAACCTCTATAAATTCCAAATTAATCCATCCTATGGTTGCTGAGTTACAATGATTTAAAATCTAACAGAAATTACGCACTCACGGTCACATGACCGAGAGAAACTACCCCTCCCAGCGCCAGCTATATATGCCACTGGGTCAAGGCTAACAGGTAGTTGTGTGTTGAGTTGAGTTGAGTTCAGTTCATTGCAAGCAGTCCAGTCTAGCAGTGCAGTATGTGTATGAGTAAGAGAGAGGGGAGACTGGCCCTCACATAGTATGTTCGTGCAGTCTCGAAGACAGTACTTTTCATCGTGTTTCGCGGAGACGAAATTACGGGCTAGTAAATCGCCATCGTACTTGAAAAAAAAAAGACGTCGCACCGTAAGTAGTCTATTGCGCCGCGACTACGATATAACCTACAGACATTTCGAAGTATAACACGTACGAAATCAGTGAAGTTCGAAGTTATATATTGGACATTCACAACATGACGTGTGGACTTAATTAATTGCACACAATATTAAATTACCAACAGAAACTGTCGTGTACAGTAACTTTAACTACTCTAGAGCTTATTTTCTAACATAGCACATCCTTGGACTATGTCTTTTTATTTATGTGCCATATTAGGACATGACGTGTTACAGTGATAAACTTAGTGAAAGTTAAGAACTTTTTCTAAAATAAGATAGTTCTATCAACATTAGAGAATCAGTGTTATCTGTCAGGACAACGATTCAAAGACTGTGGTTAGAGACGGTAATGAGAAATATTACGTGTTTGCACTGTTGGACGTTCTCAGTGACAGTTTAAAATAGTGGTTTTTTTTTTGCAACAAGGACTGTGATCACTCATTGGACGTCCTAAAATTAACATAGTATCTGTAAATACTACTTGCATGTTCCGTGTGTTAAGATCATTTCTACGAGCAGCAGAAATCTTCAGAAAATTCTACAAGATCCAACTACCTTCAACATCATTTCATCTATGACGTCAACGTGGTTTCTTCGTGGAACTTCAAGTTCGAGTCATCATCTGCACCCGCGGAATGTTCCAGATTCTCATCAGTATTCGTAAGCCAAGTTTTTTTTTAAATAAGTGAGTAGTCACAAACTGACTTTCTTTTTTTTTTTTTTCCCCTTTCTTACCAATCGTGACCAGTGGTTTACCCACTGCTGCGTGTGACGATACTTCGTAGTTTTCCACCATTACTCAAAATTCATCTTTTAATGATAAATCTATTTTCAAAATCTATTTCACATAAGAAAGACTCTAGGAGTTTCAAGTGTTCTATGTTTCAAGGCTCACAAACTGAGAAACTCTCAACAGAAGTTCAAATTCTTATTTTCAATTATAAGTGTGTTCATGTCATGTCATAATACTTAGAAAGACTTTAGGTGAAAAAGTGACACTTTATGTTTTCACAAAAGACTATTGGATCTGTGAGATTTATTTATTTTCACAAATTTCATTCAAGAAGATTTACGTTAACCCTTTTGATTTCAACAAATTATTTGCATTCTATATCGACATTGCAGGGTGGTGAATTGATTAACATTATTAATAAATTGTTTGAAAAAGGGTATAACCATCTATTATTCGCCCTGCGAGTCTATCCTGCTCTGTACCGGCTCCAAAAACCAACTTCCACTACCTGAGATCCTTCTCATGCCTTACGTCCCGAACTTTTACTGGTACACTAGGAAAACAATTGTAAGTAAATGTAAATATGAGGTAAACAATTGATAAGGGAATCTGCCACCTGCACAACCACCCTACGTGCAGATCATTGATGGTGATTGATTTGATATTAGACCCCATTAAACAATCATCATCAGCAATAACTTCAATTGGATGCCATTATGCATCATTAGACCAAGCACCAAAAGTTGGTTTTGAATATTCGCATATAACTTCAGGTTTGGGCCTATGTGTAAATTCGAGCAAACATAATGTAATAGTTATAGCGTCCGCCATGCCAACTTGCTACGGGCCTGGCTCATCACCGTATTCGACCCACCCCCTTACTTCAACTGCGCGAATCACGAGCAGCACTTAAGTGCTAGGCCAGCCCCACTCGCTTCCGCCCGCGGTCCCGCAACAAAGGAGTATGGAAATGACTCCACGATTAATCTGGAGTGTTCCATCTCGCGAGGTTCCTGGATACATCTAGCATCCGGACTGTTCTAGAAGGGTCGTCGCAGCAATATAAGAGAGCAGTTACTTGCCTGCAGGAGTGAGTGAGTGAGTGAGTGAGAGTGAGATTGAGTTCGCTGGTGTGAGTTAGCGAAGAGCGCAGTCAGTGATAGCCTGGGCTGAGGTGTCAGCCTGATGGAGTATCTGCCTGTTGGAGCCGAGGACTCGTTCCTGTTTCCTTGACGTCGTGTGGGTAAGTCTCTTGGGCCGGCTGCCGGAGAAGAATCTTGGGTGTTCTGGAGCAGCGAAAAGGGAACACTGGGTGACGACGTGTGCAGACTGCGAACGGAGTTCGACGGATTGAGTGAACAGTGGATACTACCCCGACCTGCGAGACTGATGTGCAGGCTGTGGACCGTGACAGCGCTAACGAGCGTGACTGAATGGCTGAGTGAGTGTAGTGTAAATAATCGATGACTCTGTGTGTGTGTGTGTGTGTGTGTGTGTGTCATTGTAGAAGGAACCTGAGAAACTAAGAGAGAGAAAGCACAAACCGTGTAAGTGTACTTGTGTAAGTTGTAAGCTCGGCAATCGTGTGCGTGCGTGTGTAAATGTGTAACTGTAGTGCTTAGTTAATAAATCTTAGAAATAGAATGCTACCAGGTTCTGTACTCATTTATTTACTTATTTACCCCGCCAACACATTACAATAATTTTGTTAAGCATGGTATTCCTGGTGTTGTAGGATAGTAGATTGTACCTTCTCACCAAATTTCAATATTTTTATATTCGCAGTTCATAGATTTTCTTGAAAAAATGGCGCTTAGTCTACTGATGCAATTTAAGGTATTTCTCATGTGCGAATAATGCATCACAATGCTACACCAATGACCCCTTACTGTTGAGTATCTGCTGAGTTAGACTTCAAAAAATATGTGACCGCAGCCCTGATTAAAACCTGAACCTCCTACCACACTAAGTGCTTGAACCATCGCAAGCCACACCACAACACTGGCACATTATTCAAGTTTTAGATGGAGAAACTCTAGAAGGTGAGCTATTTCCTAAAGTCATTGCTGTAACCACTTACTGATTTGACAAATTTCAACTGATCTGAGTCAAATACAAATGGTAAGAAGTGAGCCATTGTAGTCTATACAATGCATATCTTTATGGATTTTCCTTCACAATAGGTCTATTATGTTCTGAGAGTACAGTACTGATGTGATATTTTGAAGCCTATGGGTAAGTTTTGTACTGCTTTAGACACACATTAGTTGCTAAGTAAAATAGCAGTCTCTCATACCATTAGAGGCTGCTGACCTAAATGTTAGGCCCCTTTAAACAAGTATCGTCATCATCATCATCATCATCATCATCAGAATGGCAGTCCCTTAAACTAAGTAAAAGATATGAAGTTCGGCAGTATATGTGGTTATGATTACCTTATTCCAAGAAAAATAAAGCGATTCTGAGAGAAATTACAGAATTTTAATTACTTAACTCAGTCGAACAGAACAGGAACAGAAAATGTGATTTAAAATATTTGCTCCCACAAATTCATATAAAACACAGGACAAGTAATAAGACTGTTGTTACTCTGAGTTCATTCAATCTCAAAATCAGGATCTCCATTGAATCCATTTACGCTGTCCACGATGTCGGAATCTCCTTGAAGTTTCTGGTAAAATTGTTTGGCATCTGCAAGTATTAGGTGCATGAGCGACTTAAGGTCTCCAAGTTTGGCTTCAGAGATAGGCCTTTCATTTGTCCACAAAGGGATTAAAAGGAACTCTAGTTTCCCGTGGTCATCCCAGTCTTGATGTAATTAGATTAACTTCCATATATTCACCATCAAATGTAGTTTTGACATACGTACTGAACAGCTGTGAATTCAAGAACTGGATTTCTTTTAGTTTATGCCAGTTTATCTTGCAACCATGGACATCCATTTCCCGATTCAAGATCAGTTTTTCAACTTCTGCTGAACTGAAGAACGACGTGTTTTCCATCTGGTGAACAACAATGGAGTTTTTCTGCCTGCAGTTTCTCATTACATTTACGTAGTCCTCTGCAGTGGATAAATGCTGATGAAATTTGAGGGCACCGCTAAATATCTTTCATTATTCCGATCTGGAATTCACTGATTTGGCGCGTATTACCTAGCATAACATGTTAAAATAATGTTACAGTGAAGCCTTCACAGCTTCTTCAAACAAATATATTGATACAAAAATATTACCTACATTGCAGATTACCATATTAGATAGCGTACAACCATCTCATTTTGATCCTAAACTTAGAAAATTCTTCTACAGAATGATGCTCCGTCGTAACAATTTTAGCAAGCTGCATTAGTAGCATTGTCCTTCTCCTTACTTTCAGAGGTACTTAATACATCGCTGAACTTCGCTAATTGATAAACCACTCAATGTATCACCACGTCAATAACTTAGCACTATCGAAAATGCAGGCTCCCTCACTGTCATCCACGACGCAATGTGAGAAGTGAGGTGCCTGGTCTAATGATGCAAAACGGAACGTCACATACCTTAGAGGTGAAGCTTCCACGGTGTGAAGAATTATTTAGTTTAATTTCCATGTTGTAGTTGTCTGTACATCACGTACAGTTTAAAAGAAATAAGTTTCATAATGATAGATCCGTATTGAACTGTGATTACAATAGAGTAAAATAATATATTATTGGTCCACCTTTTCAATACAAAATGAAAATTACATAGGGACTAGTTTCGACCTAGTAATAGGTCATCATCAGCCTGAAGTAAATTAAAGCGTAAATATCGAAGAAAACATAAACAATGTAAACACAAGTACAGTCTTTTTAAAGGTACATACCATGTGGGAAGTTGAGTAGAGATATATTAAAAATAATAACTCTTCCAATTGACGAAGCACTGAGCGGAAGTTATGTAAAGTTCGGTGCGCCGTATATTATAAAAGACCACTGTGCACTAAATGATGTAATAAAGAAGAATAGTAGGTTGAATGCTGGCTTCTTCTTAGCTGTTGTATATTCGAAGAAGATTACGTCGTATTTTATAAGGTATTGAAAGACGTCAAAATACATGGATGTTGGAAAGGCTCTTCATTTTTTGGAACAAGGCAATTGTTGCGCGAGGAGGCTTAGGAAACCAGAGAAGCGCTATATTATGTTAAAAAATAGAGATCCTTAAAAAAGTTCCGTGCGTCGTATAAATTGTGGAAATGGAAATTGAAAAAACTTGGTTCTTAAGCGATAATGTTGTTCATTCAGAGATCAATTGAAAATAAAGAATCGTAACATTGTCTTCTTAAAGATGTTTATAAACTAGAATTAATAGACGATGCGAAGTATGATACTAGGAGAAAGCTCTTCTGCTTCTGGAATCTTGAAGGACGATGGATGTTTCACGAGGTGGAATAACATATATGGAGTTAAATAAAGGTGGATATAAATTCGCAGTTCAATGCGGACTATAAATTTGATTCTGAACAGTAAGAATTTTTTTTTTAAAAATATATAAATATGCCAAAAGGAAAATTTAAGCATGATGTGATGAGCTGAAGAGAGAAACGGATGTAGGAAAGGATCAAAGGAAATTTTGTTTCTGAATAAAAGACAGTAAGATTTTTTTTTAAATTTATTTTTATTTTTATTTTTTTATTCAGAAACAAAATTTCCTTTGATCCTTTCCTACATCCGTTTCTCTCTTCAGCTCATCACATCATGCTTAAATTTTCCTTTTGGCATATTTATATATTTAAAAAAAAAAAATTCTTACTGTTCAGAATCAAATTTATAGTCCGCATTGAACTGCGAATTTATATCCACCTTTATTTAACTCCATATATGTTATTCCACCTCGTGAAACATCCATCGTCCTTCAAGATTCCAGAAGCAGAAGAGCTTTCTCCTAGTATCATACTTCGCATCGTCTATTAATTCTAGTTTATAAACATCTTTAAGAAGACAATGTTACGATTCTTTATTTTCAATTGATCTCTGAATGAACAACATTATCGCTTAAGAACCAAGTTTTTTCAATTTCCATTTCCACAATTTATACGACGCACGGAACTTTTTTAAGGATCTCTATTTTTTAACATAATATAGCGCTTCTCTGGTTTCCTAAGCCTCCTCGCGCAACAATTGCCTTGTTCCAAAAAATGAAGAGCCTTTCCAACATCCATGTATTTTGACGTCTTTCAATACCTTATAAAATACGACGTAATCTTCTTCGAATATACAACAGCTAAGAAGAAGCCAGCATTCAACCTACTATTCTTCTTTATTACATCATTTAGTGCACAGTGGTCTTTTATAATATACGGCGCACCGAACTTTACATAACTTCCGCTCAGTGCTTCGTCAATTGGAAGAGTTATTATTTTTAATATATCTCTACTCAACTTCCCACATGGTATGTACCTTTAAAAAGACTGTACTTGTGTTTACATTGTTTATGTTTTCTTCGATATTTACGCTTTAATTTACTTCAGGCTGATGATGACCTATTACTAGGTCGAAACTAGTCCCTATGTAATTTTCATTTTGTATTGAAAAGGTGGACCAATAATATATTATTTTACTCTATTGTAATCACGTACAGTTTGCCGAAGTTTTGAATACATTGCAGTATTCTTTGTCAAGGCTACTGAAATACCCCTACTCGATCTGACTGAAATACCCCTACTCAATCCGAGGGGTATTTCAGTCACTTTGACAAAGAATACTGCAATGTATTTGAAACTTCGGCAAACTGTACGTGATGTACAGACAACTATAACACGGTTCAACCCGGGAATTAAACTAAATAATGGAACGTCGAATAGTCTAATGATGCAATTTACACTTTAACTGATTCCCGCTATGTCACTTAGGTTTTCAATTTACTGACAACTAATGCCCTCTTGTAAGACAGTGGAGAATTTATTATATGTAGGCTAGTTCAAGCTTTCCTGTACATGATAGTGCTAAAAATCTCAATTTTCATCAAATGGCGCTTAGTCTATTGATGCATAACTCCATCCAATTATAGTACAAGAGAGAGAGGAGACTAAAAAAAAATCTGCCATCACTGGTATGGCTTCTTGGCAATATTAAACATCAGAAAATAATAGCTCACTGCATTAAGGGCATTGGAGGCGAAAATAAGACATGAAAAGAATGGGGTACATCCCTCTAAGTTCCCGCAAAGGCAGCACTGCAGTGACAAATGACATGAGGTTACCACAATTTCTAACTGATCGTGAGCACTTAAGGATGTAGCTGAACTGACAACATGCTGAAAATATAAAGCAGAAGTGAATTATTCTATAAATTTGCCTTGTAGGGAAGGAAATATCAATCCTGAGTAAAACAAAATGGAAAGGTAAAGGGAAGAAAGAGTTGAGGAAAAACTATACCCTCTACTGGAATGGTAAAAACAGAGAGATGAGAAATGGAGTAGGATTGATTTTGTCTAAAGAGTTAGATGGTATTACAGAGATCCAGTACATCAATAAGAGGATTATAAAGGCAACAGTTCACCTTGGGAAAGAGAAACTGACACTGGTGCAAGTATATACCCCTTAGACGGGTTACAATCAAGATGAAAAGAACAAGTTTCGAAGAGAGGGCAATAATCATCGGGGACCTCAACGCACACCTTGGGACAGACAGCAATGGGTATGAGAAGGTGATGGGACCACATGGCTATGGGAGAAGGAATTTAGAAGGTGAACATCTCCTAGACTTCTGCATAAGAAACTGTTTGGTAGTATAAAACAGTTGGTTCAACAAAAGAGTCAGTCACAAGATAACCCATTACAGCTGGGATGGAAAGAGCAAGACAGTCACGACTATCTCATTACAGATAAAGAAAGAAGTAGACTTGTGACTGATGTCAAGGTGATTCCAAGAGAGAACCTCAATAGCGACCACCGTTTATTAGTAGCAGATCTGAAAGACATTAATGTACCAAAGATAACGACCAGGAAATTACCTAAGATTAAAGTGTGGGAACTACAACAGATTGGAAAAAAGAGCGACTATAAGGACCGTATAAGAGGACAACTGCCTACAGAAGAAGTGGAGAGTGGTGACGTCTTGATAAAAGAAGCAATAGAAGTTTACAGGAAGACAAGTGTGAGAGTAAGGGAAAAAGAGACATCCTGGTGGAATGAAAGAGTAAGATCTTCAATAAAGGAACGGAACATGGCAGAAAAAGAACGAGATAGAGAGAAATCCAAGCCAGAACAGTTACGGGGTGAGGGGAAGATCAGAGACCTCGAGCAAGTTTACCGGGACGAGAAATTGAGAGTTAAAAAGAGTAGTGAATGAGGAGAAGATAAAGTGCTGGGAGAAATTTACTCAAAAACTGAAGGAAGACAGCAGAGGTAATATGAAACTATTGTTCACAGATTGATCAAAAACAAAAGGAATTCAGTTGAAACCATCAAAGCAATTGAGGATCCTAATGGAAACCTGGCCAGGAAAGAAGAGGACATCAGAGGGGTTCTGAGGAAGCATTTTGATCACCTACTGAACAGGACAGAAGCAGGAGAACAAAAGAACCAGCTATTGAAACCTGCACAGAGGAACCTCCCATTACATGGGCAGAAACAAAAGCAGCCCTTAAGAAGATGGCGCAAGGGAAATCCCCAGGAATCGATGAAGTCAGCACGGACATGATTAAAGCAGCAGGAGTCCAGGGTTTACAGTGGCTACACAGAGTGCTCAATGCAGTTTGGAAAGATGCGAAGATACCTACTGATTGGAGCAAGGGTGTTATTATTCCCCTGTTTAAGAAAGGAAATCGCCGAAATTGCTCCAGCTACCGGGGAATAACACTCCTTTCTCATGGACTTAAGATTCTTGAGAAAATCTTAGAGAGCAGATTGTGAGTCATCTTAGAGCCACAGTTTGAACAGTATGACTTCAAGCCTAACAGGTCCACAACAGACCTAATTTTCAGTGTCCATATGTTAATAAAAAATATTGGGAAAAAGGCAAAGATCTGTTTATGGTTTTCCTTGACATTGAGAAGGCATATGGCAGCATTGCAAGAGAGAAAAAGGAATGTGCCACAGGGACCAGGGAGGAAAGTTCAGATGCTGTATGAGAACTGTACCAGCTGTGTGCGATTGGGTGACGGACATTCACACTGGTCAAACCAAAAGTGGAGTCCAGCAAGGCAGTGCACTATCCCCATTGCATTATTGTTTATCACCATCATGGATGACATAATGAAGAACATCAAGAAAACCTCTGGTGAACTAAATGCAATGGCCTTTGCTGATGATGTTATGATCTGGGGAGAAACTGAAAAAAAGTACAGTCGAGACTCAATGAATGGAAGGTTAAGTTCCAAGAGTTCAATCTCAAGATAAGTGAATCAAAGCAGTAGTGATGGCAATAAACAGAAGGGGATGACCAGCGAACATCATGCTGGGAAACCATCCACTAGAAAGTGTGGAAAATTTACATACCTCGGCAATGTAATATTTCGAGATACACTAGCCACAAAGGAGGTGGAAAATAGAGTGCAGAAGAGCTCTCACTTTTACCAGCAAGTACGAACACTCCTCTGGTATCCCAAAGTACCAACAAAATCAAAGCTGGTGATATTCAATCAGTACTTCATACCAATCTTAACCTATGGTATTGAAACCTGCACCCTCACGAAGACTCATCAAGGTTGCAGGCATCCGAGATGATGAAGTTCCTTAAGTCCACAATTCAAAAAACCAAGTTGAGGAATGATGTGGTTAGGAAGGTCAGGTCAGCATGTTCAGACTGAGGTGCTTTGGGCATGTAATGAGGATGGAGCCAACAAAGACAGCATATGTTAACTTGGAGAGACATGTGGCAGGAAAACGGATGGTGGAAAGACCAAGAACCCACTGGATGGACATCATAAAGATGGACATTGCAGATCGGGAAAGGACACTGGAGGACGTCATTAACAACAGAACCTATCTCAATAAGACAGAATCGAAGAGGCTCACCAACAGTAACCGGAAAACTGGAACTGTAAAATGATGATGATTACTTTTTTTTTTACACCGCAGTGACACAGATAGGTCTTATGGCGACAATGGATAGAAAAGGCTTAGGAGTGGGAAGGAAGCCGCCGTGGCCCAGCATTTGCCTGGTGTGAAAATAGGAAACCACGGAAAACCATCTTCAGTCCTGCCGACAGTAGGGCTCGAACCCACTATCTCCCGGATGCAAGCTCACAGCTGCGCGGACCTAACCGCACGACCAATTCGCTCGGTAAACTCGCCCTGTAGTTAGGTGATGGTGAGTGCATAGCTCAGCTGATCAAATGCTCTAGGTTGTGCGATCGAAGGAACCCTATTTCTAAGAAAAATCCTAGTACTCCCAAAGTCTCGTTACACCGATAACAGCTGAAGGAACGTTAAACATCTTCCATAATTATTATTCATGTCACAGAACGTTTTTCACTCAAATGTCTTTATTTAAACGAAAAGTCAGCGACTTTGATTTACGAATGTGCTGATGAGAATTACACTGCGACACTTCTACGGACATCACACTGTACTAGACCACACATGCAACAAGCAGAGAAAAACCCATACCACACGTCGTTCATTACATCAAGTCACTTACACAAATTCGGAAATTCACATGTTCATTGGCAAACCAGAACAAATATTTTTTCCATGGAGCTGGATTCATTTTAAAATTCCCTGTAAATTAGAATCGCGGCCAACACCATTTGGAAGCAACGATACTTCTTTTGTCCGTGGGTTCCATGCTCACCAACCTAGGTAATTGAATAACAATCTTTAGTCATTAAAGAAAAAGAACCAATATATCTAACAACAGCGCTTAAGACTCACCAACTAAGTGGTATTTATATTATATATTTAGTACATTTATTCCCTAAATTAATGGATTGGTTGTCAAAGTAGGATTTGTATTTTGTCTATACTTGTTTGCTAGTATGGTTCTAGCTGTCATGTTTGTTGTGTGGTGTCAGAATCAGAACACCACCACGTGGGTACGAACAGGTTAATGTTTCCTTCGGCAATCTGCTTGTGATTACTAATTTGATATTTAAGACCACAGGAGGGATAAAACGATATCATTGGTAAGAATAAATATAATAATAGAAATGCTTTACGTTGATTTCCATATTGATATCAGGTGCTTTGCTGTTTTTGTTCATCCTTCACCAAGAAGGTTAAGTTCCAAGTTTTTTTTTTCTCTTTTTTTTTCTCTCCCTAAAGTTCAAAACTATTTAGATGCTTTTTCTTTACATAAGCACCTTACTAAGATATAATATATCTTTCACGTACCCCTGCATAACGTATAGACCTTACATACAGGGTACGGATTCCAGTTCAGATTCGTGCATGTTAACTGGAAGCTTTCTGTACATTGGAACTAAATTACGCGGATAATTTCCATCTAAATGAAACTTTCCTTATCAGTTAGTTCCTTATAGTTAGTTACTTGTGTGTGTGTGGTATTCTTAAAAGTGTTTGTTTTATGTTGCTATTAAAAATGTACACTTAAATACTCTAGTTTTCCTCTGCGTTTGTTACCAACATTTTGATTAGAAAACATTTTTATACAGTTTGGACGTATGGTTCACGGTACTTGAATTTGTACTAGAAAATGTTGGCACGTTGATATAATATGTACCTAGCCTATCTATAGGCCTATTTCATACGGTATTATTTCAGACTATTAAGGGCGTGTCGTTTAGAGTTCACGTGTATGAGCAACTCTTCATACCATCTAACACTCTTGGAAGTTCTTCACATTCATACTCATATTGTACAGACTCTTGTACCATATAGTTTTTTTTTTAACATGTCTGTTGATATTGTGATTTTAGCCACGGAATCTCCAGTTTTATATGGACTCCAAACCATAGAAACAGGATCAGAAATCCCACATAGCATAACCTGGTGGGCACTAATTTATGTAAGGAGTTCTTCAGGGAAGGAGTCATAGGGACTGCTCTATACAAGGCATTCTGCTGGTTCTGTTATATTGATAACCCTTTCATCCCCTGGAACCATGGAGAAGAAGTACTTGTCAGTCTTCTTCAACACCATAGTAACATCCTCTGACAGATCTAGTTCACTGTGATGAAAGGTGAAGAATGGAACACTTATCTTTCTAGATTTACTGATACTGGGTGAGTTTGACCATGCGCTTAGTGGCACGCAGCTGTGAGCTTGCATCCGGTAGATAGTGGGTTCAAACCCTACTGTCGACAGCCCTGAAGATGATTTTCCGTGGTTTCTCATTTTCACACCAGGCGAATGCTGGGGCTGTACCTTAAATAAGGCCACGGCCGCTTCCTTCCCACTCTTAGGCCTTTCCCATCCCATCATCGCCATAAGACCTATCTATGTTGGTGTGACGTTAAAACAAATTGTAAAAAAGAAAGGTATACTGATAGGGCCTAATAATAATAATTTTGTGTGGCTATTTCTAGCCGAGTGCAGCCCGTGTAAGGAAGACAATCTGATGAGGAGGGAGGTTGTGTGTAGGTAACTGCGTGTTATTGTGGTTGAGGGTAGTGTTTTGTGTGGTGTGTGAGTTGCAGGGATGTTGGGGATAGCACAAACACCCAGCCCCTGAGCCATTGGAATTAACCAATGTAGGTTAAAATCCCCACCCCGGACGGGAATCAAACCTGGTATCCTCTGAACCGAAAGCCGGTATGCTGACCATTCAGCCAACGAGTTTGACAGATGTACTGATGAACAGGAGAAATGATGGAACTCTCAGCCACACAGTATTCTGTAAACCTACCCACACATATCATTATTTCCAAGAGATGTTTAATCATTATCCTGGGTGGCAAAGACCTGTGATGAAAACCTCTCAACTTAGTTCTTGAAACTTGCATTTGTGGACCTGTCAACCTCGAGAGCAAGCACCGTATAGACCTCGCTCGTCATGCCAGCAGTTACCAGTATGTCCCCAATAAGTAAAGAGAACTAGACCTGTAACTTTCAATTCATCCGCAGAAAAAAAGAAAAACAAAAAGGAAAAGGGACACTGTGTTCCTGCCGTACCACAAGATCAGATAGGATAAGAAGTGTACTCTACCACCACAATGCTGCATACTGACGCTGTAACTCCAGTACAAATTCCACGAAGGATCCACGAGACTGTCTCGCTTCAATCAAAGAAAGAAGAAATTTGAATGAGACTGTTTTAGGGTCACACAGCAAGTTTTGACATAGCATACATACCATGTGAATAGGTACTGTTGAAATAAATAATATTGTGGTGTCCCGTGGCGTATACTGAGGGCTACTGAGGCTATCGGTGATGCCCAAATCTCAAATGAGAACGATGGAAATCTAAAGCACTTTATAATGTAAGCATCTGACACATTGTTCCATTTAAAAAATTGAAAGCAATGGGAGAAAACGTCACACGTATTTCCGAGAGCAAGGCATTGGAGACTGATATTTCAGTCCAAGTGCTTCGTCCCTCTACCCTCACCGCACCTCGCGCAGCATGCAGCTGAATGTCATATACGTGCTTATACCGGGGGGATAGGTGTGCTAGGCTTCGCTCCGTCAGATCGCCACTGCTAACGAACAAACATGCATTACTCATCGCATATACTTCCTCGCCTCATACTTCTGACTTAATTATATAGATGACAGAGTGCTGGTATTTCATTCCCGTTTACTTCTACATCCATGTAGGAAGACACTGCAGAGCTGCTGTTACAGGAGTAATATATGGTAGTTTTCTTTTTATAGGTAGATCTAATAAAATAAAATGCAATCTTTCAGGTTTAGTGTTCTCTTTTGTTGGTTGGAATAGGACCCTTGATCATGGGTCGGCATCTGTATAGGCTTGGTGGTGACCTAATGAGGATGAAATGAATGGTGAAGACGTCATAAACACCCAGTTCCCAAGCCAATGGAATTGAGAGTACGAGGGGGTTGATCGGAGAATTGAACCAGGGCTATTGGACCAAAGGCAAGTATTCTATCCATTTAGCCACAAAGCCGGACTTGCTAAACCTTAGGCTACCATCTCCACTGATCAGGTGTTGATTATTGACAGCAGCAGAGGCCAGGGCAGTAGCTTGTGAAACAGCCTTGACAATATAGCAGACTACTCCGTTGGCTACTGGCTGCAGCTAAAAACGCTTAAGGCTTGATATTCACTAAACCATTTAAGGTTAAAAACTTCATAATTGATTGGTATTGAACTGAGAATCAATACACCTATTCAATACAATGATAAACTGTTGCACAAATTAATGTCACAACATATTTAATTTGGTTTGGGACAGGTTTTGACACATATCTATGTCATCATCAACCGATAGAACAAACATGGCAAGAAGTATACAATTATCAACACACACAAAAACACATTAGAGGATAACTGTCGAAGTTCATGTAGCACTTTTCCATGAAAATTTTTGTAGAGATCATAAGCAGTGTGATGTCCTTGAGCACTCTTGCTGCAGATATCCTTGCTGCATATCTTAAGGTTAAAAAGGATCTGTTAAACTAAAACTTTTAATTTTATGTGCAATGTATACTGTAACCGTATCGACAACACCCGTACTTTATTAAGTGGAGAGCATGGGTTTGACGCCAGGGCGTGTGCGGTTCATGCTTAGGAAACATCAGAGAGAGGGTAGTACAATAAGTTCTTAATAGTTTTGAACTTTTGTTTATTTAAAAGAAACGAGCAAATCATATCACCTTGTCATAGATGAACAGCTGAATTTACAGAGTCCAGGTTGGGAAATGAGGACGCCATCCCCACAGCGTCGGCGTCGAGGATGGCCCGTGATGACGAGCTCCTTCCCCTCACCATTGAACACCTCTATGCACGATGGAACCACGTAATCCCTCGGTGGTCGACTGTTCTGGAAGTTCTGGTAGAGGCTCGAACTACGGAGTCTGATGACGGGTGAAGTGCAGCGAGGAATGTATAGTTAATGATTGAATTCCACTTAAGTCCCAACAAGGGAGTAAAGAAGCATGTAACACTGAACAGAATGTCAGTAAAATCTGAACGGCACTTGCTTACAGTACTGCACTGGAGATAATTGCGTAACACTGTTCATACGAGTTACGAGTTCTGCTGTTCGTAAACTTTAGCACACATAAATAAGTTTCAAGTGATGCTTATATCAAAGAGATTAAATCAGTTTTATAATGTACGACGAAAGGTAAATTAACATAGTTCAAAAGTGAAATAATAACTGTCCAATTCATTCATTGGAAAAATAGAAATTAATGGAGTAGTGTGAAAAACACAGATCGTAACCTTCTCCATCACTAAGGTTAATGCAGTGAATTAACACTTTTTTTTTCTAGCCACAGTCGAATGAAAATCAAATAATGTCACACTTGAAAGTATGACAAGCATCGTAATGAAGTAGCCTGAAGTCCCATTAACATACTACAGCACTGTTCTTAAAATAAGAATATGGAAATGCCAGCCAGGCAGGCAAGAAAGCTAACCTTTATTGCAATCTCAAAATAAAGGTTGCCATAGGGCAAGACTTACAATTCTTGAAAAAGTGCTTGATCAACAACTTAACCCCCAAATTTTTAAAATTCACCAGGAAAACTCATAGGAACACGGCAAAAACTCGTGCGACTCAGCTTAAAACCGATAAAATTCGGATTAAAGACGAAATGAAATTTCTCCATAAAAACAATCTTCTGAACCACAAACTATATGAAACTCATTTACAAGTTTCCACACTCCTTTGCCCCTTCAAATGGGCATCCTTCCAATTACACGTCACTAACAAACTTAACCTTACTTTGTTAAAGAAACAAAACACACTTGACAAAAAATGGAATGCTCTTTCAAAAACAACACTTAGCAAACATAACACCCCAAACAACATAAAGCCAAATGATTTTCACCAACCTGTAGTAAACATAAGTAAAATCAATCTCGATGTGCTGAGCAGGGGACCTAAACATAATTAGGGTAATCCTTCTAACCGTGAAATTTCCACCATAGCTGAATCGGAATTAGCCTTAAATAAATCACCCATAAACATACAAAAAGAGGTCCAATATGAAGTCAAACGCAAGCTATCTTCTATCCTTAATCAACAACAAACCATTAAACCCACCACAGAACACATAGCTTAAGTCCACAATCTAAAGAAAAAAGTCAAACACAATGACTTAATAATAACAAAAGTCGACAAAGGGAATGCTAGCGTAATCATGGGCAAAAGTGACTATATCAATAAAGCATAAAAGTTTGTTACAGAAAACAACTTCAGAACCTCTAAAAAAGATTCAACTAAAAAAAATACATAGAGACCTAAAAACCATAATAAAGAACGTTTTGTTCTTGTTTAATGACCTTGAAAAATCCAAAAGGATTATTATGAATCCAAAACTTCCCACAGCAAAAGCGCTACCCAAGATCCATAAAGCCGACATCCTCATAAGGGCCATCATCAGTTTCAGAAATAGTCCGACCTATGAGGTATCTTGGTTCATTCACAAATTCCTCAAATCACACTATCGTTTTCAAGCCAATACATCGGTAAAGTCCATAGAATTTTGCAACAAAGTTAAACACCTTAATTTATCCAAACACCACACTCTTCATTCATTTGGTATTACTAACATGTATGCTAATGTGCCCATTAACAACACCATACAATTGATCAAGAACAATCTTTCCAAATTCAGCAATTTAAGTAAAGGCGGAATAGATGAATTTATTCAGATTTTGACGTTTACATTGAATAACAATTTCTTCACTTTCAGTAATGTCATTTACCAACAGATAGGTCTTCCCATGGGGTCACCGGCTTCAGGGATCCTTGCGGATATTTACATCGATCATTTAGAACATTCTCACATCATTTGTAAGATTAACGGCATTCAACACTGGACTAGCTTTGTAGATGACGTTTCTTATTTTAGACTCCCGTGTTATTAACAGCAACACAGTACTTGATTCTCTCAATTCCATTGACCCACATATAAAAATCACCATAGAGTCAGAAAACAATAAAGCCTTCAATTACCTGGACTTAACAATTATGTGCAACGGCAACAACCCTTTAATATACATAGGAAACCCGCCCACACCATCAATACCGTCCAACAAACTTCTGTGCACCCAAACATACATAAGAAAGCAGCTTACAATATCATGGTACTCAGAGCATTAACTGTTCCTTTATCTTGCAAGAATTACAAAAAAAGGAAATTGATACTATTTACAGTATTGCAGAACACAACGGTTTCAGTAGAAACTTCATCAGCAGAATCATCAATAGATATAAGAGCAGACCCATGACTACCCTAGAAAAAGATTCCGCTCCTAAAGAAACGTTTTCCTCATTCACTTTCAGTATTAGTAACATTTAGCAAATTTCCAATATTTTTAAAAAACACAACATCAAAATAGCATTTAGAACCTCCCACACAAACTCCAAACTCATTTTTGAACCACACGCTGTCAACAATAACAATAATAACATTAATAATAGATATTTGAACTGCGAAGTTTACAAATTAGAATGCCAATCCTCTCATTCCAGCTATATAGGTCAAACGGGCCACAATTTTGTCATAAGGTATGCCGAACATCGCAGCGCTCTCAAATATAATAGTTTTTCAGCTATGAGTGAACATCATAAAGCATCCAGCAACGAGTACACATCAGTAGATCTTAAGATCTTGCATTACGAGCAAAACGGCACCTTGCTCAATGTTCTCGAGAGCATCCACATCGATTTAGATCAGTTTATGAACCCCTCTCACAATTTAATTGAAATCAACGAAAAAATGAACATTCTACTTGAAACATTCATTCCATATATTTGTCAGAACTTCTATAATAAAAACAAACCCCACCTCCATCTCTCCAACTCACTACCACTGCTCCCTCCCCACCTTCACCCTCTCCCCACCAGCCCTGCACCGCCCTTCCCCCTCCGCTCCTCCCATCCTTGCAAACACAGCTGAGCCAGCAATAGACTTGATCGTACGCACAAGACATTGAGAAGACCAGGCTGGTTTCGAGAGGAAACCACTAACACCTCAATTGTTTAACATCTATGGTGAATATATCATGAGGCATGCCCTCGACAGTTGGGAAGGAGAACTTTCGATTGGTGGGAAGAGAATTAATAACCTCCGTTTTGCAGATGACACCACACTTGTAGCCAGCAGTGTACAGGAGCTTGTCGAGATAATGGATCGTGTACAACAGGAAAGTCACAAACTTGGCATGGAAATTAATTGGAACAAGACAAAACTAATGATTGTCAAGAAAGGTGCAGAAATTCAGCTGCCACAGCACCTTAATAATCTCCAAAGAGTCTGTCACTTTCCTTATCTTGGTTCAACAATCGAGGATAAAAGTAGCTGTGAAAAAGAAATCAAACGTCGCATCATTCTAGGACATACAGCTATGGCAAAATTAAACAAGATCTGACAAGATAGAGCAATATCTATGAATACGAAGAAAAGATTAGTCCATTCGCTTGTGTTCTCGATCTTCCTGTATGGATGCAAAACTTGGACCATAAAAGCTAAAGACAGGAACCGAATCACCACTTTGAAATGTGGTGTTGGAGAAGGATGTTGCGAATACCGTGGACAACCAGGCGAACAAATGATTCTGTCATCCGGGAAATTGGAATACAAGAAAGTTTATGCCAAGTTGGGTACCAGAGAATCCTGCAATTCTTTGGTCACATTATGTGAAGAGAGGATGACGATCTGGAAAAGTTAATTGTCCAAGGAAAAGTTTCTGGTACAAGAACATGAGGACGGGTTGCAAAAAGATGGGTTGATCAAGTAAGAGAGATCATGGGCTTACCATGGAGAGTTGCTGTCCAGAAAACGCAAGTACGTACAGAATGGTATCGGCTTATAAAAGAAACAACAAAGTCCTTGGGTCACGATACTCAGTCATGAGTGGAACGACTGGAGAGAGAGAGAAGTACTCTTATGATAAAGTCTTATAATCAAACCTTATTGTAGATCTTTACGAATGTCTTGTTTTTTAAATGTGGTAACAAGTAGTTAGTTAAAAGTTCAAAAAAGAATGCGTAAATTGCTGCGTTGAAATGAAATCTGGTAAATATGTTGCCTTATTCTGGAGATGCCGTAAGGAGCTTATAATAACTTAATATTTAGAATAAGAGTCACTTTAGTGATAGTTAAATTTAAATCCAAAGTTGAAGTTGTTAATTTTATATGAAAAGATCAGGATCAGTACTTAGGAGCGAGGACAAGTACTTGTCAGAAAAGTAGCTATTTTTATAATTAGCTGGTAGGCGTGGCTGTAGCTTCTTGTATTAAAAGTCGTAAGGAAAATGTGCGAGGTTGAGTAGAGCTTGTGGTGTTATGTCTGAAATAAGAAGAGAGTGAAATGTTAAGGAGTAGCCTACTTATAACTACTTTTTTTTTTTTTTTTTTTTTTTTGCTTTACATCGCACCGACACAGATAGATCTTATTGCGACGTTGGGATAGGCAAGGCCTAGGAAATGGAAGGAAGTGGCCATGGCCTTAATTAAGGTACAGCCTCGGCATTTGCCTGGTGTGAAAATGGAAAACCATCTTCAAGGCTGCCGACAGTGGGGCTCGAACCCACTATCTCCCGATTACTGGATACTAGCCGCACTTAAGCGACTGCAGCTATCGAGCTCGGTACCACTATATTCTACTTAGGCCTACTGGTCATTTTATACACATTTGTACCTGAAACAGTATCCTCTTTTTTATATTTTAGACCTTCATTAAAAACTACATATAAGAACAATAAGGATCCTGATCTATCTTTCTTTCAGGTATGAGATTTTTAGACTGATGATGTCCTCATTATGGGTGAAACATGTCCCTATATCTAATATGTTAAGAACTATTTCATAAATTTAAATAAAAATCTCTTATGTATTGAACAGGTCGAATTTATAATCTAGTATTATTTTAACTTTAAGAACTGCAGTATGCCGATGACACTGCATCTCCTGCTCTAACACCTGCAGAACTACAACAATCAGTCAACTGCTTTAAAACTGCATATGATCGCTTTGGTCTTGCCATTAATGCAAAGAAAACGAAGGTACTTGCTCAACCTGCCCTAGGATTAACCTTTCCTGAGTTCAGTATTTCCATCTTAGACACAACACTGGAACAGGTTGATCACTTTTCATATCTTGGAAGCATCTTGTCTAAACCGTGTACCTGTGAACAAGACATTGATAAAAGAATTGGGTCTGTTCATGCAGTATTTGGATGTTTAATGCACAGAGTCTTCATGAATGACTTACTTGACTTAATTCCTATTACTCCTGAGTGGAGCATAGGGCACATACAAGAGCTCTCCATCTGACTCGATTTGCTGCCACAGTTTTGATGTTCTTCCAGGACTTCCCAACTGACGCCGCCTCCCTTCCACTGTTCGACGCCATGTTATCCTTGGTCTCCCTCTTCTTCTAGCCCCTTCTGGGTTCCATTCAAGAGCCTGTTTTGGAATGCTGTCAGGACCTTTACGCAGTGTGTGACCTATCCTATTCCATTTACGTTCTTTTATCTGGACTTCAGCCTTGCGTTGTTGGGTACACTCCCACAATTCCTGATTTCATATAATATCTGCCCATCGCACTCCTAGGATGGTTCTCAAACATCTGTTAATGAAAGTCTGGACCTTGTGTGTTATCTCTCCAGTCATCTTCCATGTCTCACACACGTAGAAGAGCACTGATTTCACATTTGTCTCAAAGATCCTCAACTTGGTCTTTGTTCTCAATTCTCTGGACTTACACACCGACCAGAGCTGGGCAGAGGCCCCTTTGGCCTTGTTTACTCTATTTTGGACATCTTCATTTGCCCCTCCACTTCTAGAAATAATACTTCCTAGGTAACAGAAGTTGTCAACTCGCTCTATCCTTAGCTCCTTTGTCTTGGCAAAGTTTATTTTGAGTCCCACCTTTTGTGGTTCCGTTTTGAGGTCTTTCATTTTCTCAGTCGTATGTGAGTGTGAGGGATTGTTTCAAGGAACATGTTGCACAAGGACTAAATGAAAAGGCTGAAGGAAACACTATAGAGGAAGAGTGGAGAGTCATGAAAAATGAAGTCAGTAGAGCTGCTGAAGAAATGTTAGGAAGCAAGAAAAGATCAACTAAGAATCAGTGGATAACTCAGTAGATACTAGACCTGATTGATGAACGACGAAAATACAAGAATGCTAGAAATGCAGAGGGCAGAAAAGAATACAGGCAATTAAAGAATCAAGTGGATAGAAAGTGCAAGGTAGCTAAGGAAGAATGGCTGAAGGAGAAGTGCAAGGATGTCGAAGGCTGTATGGTCCTGGGAAAGGTAGATGCTGCATACAGGAAAATCAAGGAAACCTTTGAAGAAAGGAAATCTAGGTGTATGAATATTAAGAGCTCAGATGGAAAGCCACTTCTAGGGAAAGAAGACAAAGCAGAAAGATGGCAGGAGCATATCCATCAGTTGTATCAAGGTAAAGATGTAGATAATTTGGTTCTGGAACATGAAGAGGCTGTTGATGCTGATGAAATGGGAGACCCAATTTTGAGGTCAGAGTTTGACAGAGCTGTGAGTGACCTCAATAGGAACAAGGCACCTGGAATTGATGACATTCCCTCTGAATTACTGACTGCCTTAGGAGAAACCAGCATGGCAAGGTTATTTCATTTAGTGTGCAAGATGTATGAGACAGGAGAAGTCCCATCCGATTTTCGGAAGAATGTTGTTATACCTATTCCCAAGAAAGCCGGTGCTGACAGGTGTGAAAACTACCGCACCATTAGTTTAGTATCTCATGCCTGCAAAATTTTAACATGTATTATTTACAGAAGAATGGAAAAACAAGTTCAAGCTGAGTTGGGAGAAGATCAATTTGGCTTCAGAAGAAATGTAGGAACACGTGAAGCAATCCTGACTTTACGTCTCATCTTAGAGGATCGAATCAAGAAGGACAAGCCCACGTACATGGCATTCATAGATCTAGAAAAGGCATTCAATAATGTTGATTGGACCAAGCTATTTATGATTCTGAAGATGATAGGGATCAGATACCGAGAACGAAGAATTATCTACAATCTGTATAAAAATCAGTCTGCAGTGATAAAAATCGAGGGCTTTGAAAAAGAAGCAGCAATCCAGAAAGGAGTGAGGCAAGGCTGCAGTTTGTCCCCTCTCCTTTTCAATGTTTACATAGAACAGGCAGTAAAGGAAATCAAAGAGAAATTTGGAAAGGGAAACACAGTCCAAGGAGAGGAAATCTAAACCTTGAGATTTGCCGATGATATTGTTATTTTATCTGAGACTGCAGAAGATCTCGATAAGTTGCTGAATGGTATGGATGAAGTCTTGGGTAAGGAGTACAAGATGAAAATAAATAAGTTGAAAACAAAAGTAATGGAGTGCAGTCGAACGAAGGCAGGTGATGTAGGAAATATTTGATTAGGAAATGAAGTCTTATAGGAAGTAGATGAATATTGTTACTCGGGTAGTAAAATAACTAACGATGGCAGAAGTAAGGAGGACATAAAATGCAGACTAGCACAACCAAGGAAGAGCTTTCTTAAGAAAAGAAATTTGCTCACTTCAAACATTGATATTGGAATTAGAAAGATGTTTTTGAAGACTTTCGTGTGGAGTGTGGCATTGTATGGAAGTGAAACATGGACGATAACTAGCTCAGAAAGAAAGAGAATAGAAGCTTTTGAAATGTGGTGTTACAGAAGAATGCTGAAGGTGAGATTGATCGATCGAATTACGAATGAAGAGATACTGAATCGAATTGGTGAGAGGAGATCGATTTGGCTAAATTTGACGAGAAGAAGAGATAGAATGATAGGACACATCTTAAGACACCCAGGACTTGTTCAGTTGGTTTTTGAAGGAAGTGTAGGTGGTTAGGACGGTAGGGGTAGACCAAGGTATGAATATGACAAGCAGATTAGAGCAGATGTAGGATGCAGTAGTTACGTAGAAAGGAAAAGGTTAGCACAGGATAGCTTGGCATGGAGAGCTGCATCAAACCAGGCTATGGACTGATGACTCAAACAACAACAACAACAACATGTCTAAATGAGTGAGATAATAGACATATCTCATCCGCAAAGTCCAAATCTACCAGACAATCTGTCATCCCCCATTGTATTCCCCTCTGCTTCCCTTCAACCACTTTTCTTATGACCTGATCTGATGTCAACAAGAACAGCAAAGGTGAGAGCAGGCACCCTTGTTTCACTCCCGACTCTATTTGAAAGGGCTCTGAAAGGTCTCCATCATGTTCCACTTGGCAGGTGTAACCTCTGTATAACATTTTTACCATGTTCGTTGAAACCCCATACCCCTGCATCGCTCTCCAGATTGCTTGGCGCTGTACGCTATCAAAAGCTCTTTCAAAGACAATGAATGCCAAGTACAGTGAAGACTGATATTTCATGGACTGTTCTACTATAATTCTTAAGCTATTTATTCCATACCTTTGGGTATTAATGCTATTCTAACTAATGCTCCTATGTTATTTCGGGATATTGAAAAATATCAACGTGAAGATCCTGTGCTGGCTCCTATTATGGAAACCGTTTCTTCTGGGGAACAGGTTGTCCCTTATGTAATGAGAAATGGGGTTTTGTGTTGCCCTTCGAGGCATGATCAAAAGATGAAAGTGGTAGTTCCAGCTGTGCTTGTACCTATGATCTTAAACTACTATCATGAAACCCCATTAGGGGGGCATTTAGGCATCTTCAAAACTCGGGAAAAGATCCTAGAGCTGTTTATTTGGAAAGGTATGGATGGTGAAATTAGAGAATTGGTCAAAGCTTGTAAATCTTGCTTGCTTAGTAAGCCCACCTTGTCCACTAAGCTAGGCCTATTGTCATATCATCAAGCATCGCGCCCCATGGAAGTCTATATATAGACTACGTCGGACCTTTCCCACAATCAAAGGGGAACGCAAATAAATTTATTCTGGTGTGTGTAGATGACTTCACTAGATTTTCTTGGTTATTTCCGACTAAGCTGGCAACCGCTCAGTCTACAATATCTTGTTTGAATACTATTTTTGCTTCTTTTGGTCCTTGTCAATATATAGTTTCTGATAATGCTAAGGCATTCACATCTAATTTATTCCATAAATTTTGTTTTGACCTGTCAGTCTCACATGTAACCACGTCAGCTTATTACCCTCAACTGTCTCTGGCTGAGCGGGTCAATCGTAATCTCTGATTGGCTTTAATTGCATTCCATTATGAAGATCATTCCAGGTGAGATACTTCCCTGCATTGGTTGGCTTTTGCTTTAAATTTGGCGGTTCATGAGTCACACAAGTTCACTCCAGCATCTCTCATGTTTAGATTTGTACCTAACACACCGCTCTCTAATCTTTGGTCACTTAACGACATATTACCAGAGACAATAGAACCCGATAATCTTAGAGATCTATGGAAGAAGGCTATAGTTAACCTTAAAGCTTCCCATGAAAAGGTTATAGAAAGATATGATCGTGGACGGAGTCCCACCAATTTAAAAGTCGGAGATCAAGTCATGATTAAAAATTTTGTTCCTGCGGGCAAGCTTGCCCCCAAATTCCATGGGCCATGCTTTGTTTTAGATTTTCGAACACCGGTTACATTATTGGTCACTAACCCAGCCACGGAGAGGATATTTAGGGTTCACCTCTCTCAGGTGAAACCTGTGTAAATTCAGGGTTGTTTTTAATTCGCCATTCCTTTTTAAGAAGCGTCGTACTGCTTAAAATTTATGTAATTTAATAGGGTGGCTTCCTGCCCTGATTATAATAAGTATGTAGCGAGATTTCTGCTGTAAAACCTTCCGCTCTGATTATTCCTGTTGTCTTCTCCCTGGTGGCCATTACCTAGCCCCCGTCTCCTTCATCCACGCATTGCTGTCACACACTCACAATCTACGCCGCCCGCCCCTCTGCCTCCAACAAATAAAAATTGTACTCACATGCTCCAGCAAAACAATTTCTGTCGCCCAGGTATTATTGTGTCAGTACCCCCTCAGCCATCGGCGCCCGTGTCTCAACATCTAGCGAGCGATACCGGAGTGGGGAATGGGCCCACTCCACTCTAGTGAAGACTCCTTCTGAACGGCGCGCTGGAGCTCCATCTTTCCGGCAAGGGCTGAGGTGCGGTAACTCTACCGCCAACCCATCTGGGGACTGATCATGTACCTGTAATCTGCGGCGACCATCACCACGACTACCTCTCTCATAGTAGCGGGAGAGGTGTATCTGAGGATACTTGGGGGGTCCGGGCGACCTCTCCTGGGTATCGGCAGCGGTGGCATGTATTGCCGTCAAACTTAATCGGCATATAATTAACTTCTGCGATCACAAGAAAACTTCAAATATTGTTTTCCAAGTTAATTTTCTAACAAAGACTTTAGCAAGAAATCTTTCATCATCTATAAAATTTAAACGTGAAAATTTTATTCTTTCAAATTTCTTCTGTGTCACCCCAAGGAAGGACCTTGGGGGGGGGCTGTACCAGAAGGTACACCTCAACTCCGCACATTCAAAAGAAGTGCCTTAAAGAACTCTATCTATCAAACAAAACGTGAAACTACTGCATGAAGTTGGGATATTAATCAGAAGATGTCACTACTGAATAACTGAGAAGTTTGTCATTTCTAAGTTTCCTAAACTGATTGGATTTGTTTTGTTTTTGTGTACATCAAGAAGTTTGAACTTTTCTCCATAGATGTCTCTACGAAACTGAGGTCACGCACTCTGGTGCAAAGTGGAATAATTTGTTATTGAAAGAAATTTTGTTTTCTCAAGTAAATTAACTTTCTTTTATTTTTTTTTATATATTTTAAGGTTTGCAACACTTCCTTCTCTTCCTGCCAGCTTTGGTGTCTGGCCAATCAAAATTTTTCTGTAATTATTTTTCAGCCTATCACAGGCTTCTTGTTGGTTTTTGGGTGTAACTTTTGATTCTGCCAATAAAATTGAGAGGGTGTGTCCGGATTGGTCCAGAACCTTTTAGAACTGTCCCCTCGCGTATATAAGCTGCGGTCTTTCAGGCTACCTTGTCTTTGGATCAAACAATTTCTGAGAGTGTGTGTGTTAAGTCAGGAGGCGGGGCCTCATTCTTTGCCAGGCAGTTCAACCGCCAAGGTAATGGCCATCCGTCTTATTTTTCTGTAGCTACCTTCGCAGACTTACACGAGGTGAAGCTTCTAATTTCTAACTATGTAACCTCCTGTTTTTTTTGTTTTTTTTTTTGAAATGTAAACCCTCTTTCGGCTAATGTAAAATTTCATAAAATCTTAAATTGTAAATCGGGGATAGAGAGTGTGTTACCCTCTCAAGTTCCCCTTCAGCTTAGTTTGAGGTGATTGTGATTTTGTAACCTTTTTTCTTTTCTGTAAAGTGTTAAATTAACCTCCATTCTAGTCATCTCAGTAGCTTGGGATTAGCCTCTGCATCATCGGACCAAGAGCTCAATTAGGATTTTTAATTTTCTAGGAGTGCACGTGTACTCCTCCATTAATTTTGTGTTTGGGCCAGTAATTTAACCTGTTCTTCTTTCCACGAAGGTCCAGTAGTTTGGGTAATAGATACCCCTGTGTACAAATTGTAGATGTTAGGTTGGACCTAGAGAGGCCGGAAGGTGTTAGATTTTGTGTAATATTGCCTTGAATAGGCGGTAAGAAATTGGGAGCGCAGTCTCCTTGGCTAATGTTGGAGAGCATGTAAGCTCTTTTCTGAGATTGTGAATTTCCTGTATTAGGGAGGCGTGCCTCAGGAAGGCTATAGATTTGTACCATTTGGAGCAAAGTGCTCTTGAATTTGGGAGATTTTTGTCCTTATCTAAATAATACCACTTTTGCAAAATTGTAAATTTATAAACTAGGGGCTTGAAGCCCAAAACTGTTAAATTCCCTATTCTTGGGTTCTCTATTTTAATATCCAAATTTGTCATTGTTATTTCACTAAGAGAAAAGTTAAGTTTGTTTATTTGAAAAGAAATATAACCTATGTTAAAGTTTTTAATTAATTTTTGATATTGTAGATAGACCCATTCAAACCTTCTTTCACCTCTTTCTGCTCCACGGAATCTCCGTAACAATTATTATTATTATTATTATTATTATTATTATTATTATTATTATTATTATTATTATTATTATTATTATTATTATTATTATTATTATTGAAATATGGTGGTTTAATTTTGAATTCACTAGTGAATAGATGTTTATTAATGTTTTCTCATATTTATCGTTAGCAAAAGTATCATTGGAAAAATCTTTAATATCAATTTCATATAAGGGGTCATCACCATTATTACTTTTATCTTTGCTTGACATCCAGAATCAGTGTAGTGTAGTTTATTAATTTCATTTTATTGTGTACCTTTTTTGTATTGTGCATTTTATGCTGCCACCGGTTGTAAGCCACTTGTAGCATAAATAAATACTTACTTACATCTCTAGCAATCAAACCTCTTATGAGCTCAGTTCCAAAAATTTCTCAGAAAAATTCAAATGTGACGACCTTGTACATGGTCCTGAGGGCTCTGGTTTGGTGTTTATCTACCCTATACATTTTGTAAAATCAGTGTTGGCTAGATTCCTCGGAAACAAACCACACACTCAGAAGCCACTTACAATGGAGCGTTTTAGCCTTTTTTTGTTTAAAGCTGCTTGTAAGACTAAATAAAACCATTCTTTGGTTAATATGTTGTCACGGTTTTCTTTGTGCCATTCAGAACTACAGCTTTCCAACCAATTTTAAGTGATCTGAAGTTCATAGCAGAGTTCACTCAGGTGGTATGTTAGGTGGGTGCGATGTCGATCTATAAAGAGGATCACAGGGTACGTTACTTTCTGCTTTTGAAGAAATGGGCAAAGACAATACTAATACATACATTATCATTATAGACTGTTATGCCTTTCGGCGTTCAGTCTGAAAGCCTCTGTGAATTTACTAAACGTCGCCACAATCCTCTATTTGCAACTAGTGCTGTGGCCTCATCTAGTTCTATACCTCTTATCTTTAAATCGTTAGAAACTGAGTCTAACCATCGTCGTCTTGGTCTCCCTCTACTTCTCTTACCCTCCATAACAGAGTCCATTATTCTTCTAGGTAACCTATCCTCCTCGATTCGCCTCACATGACCCCACCACCGAAGCCAGTTTATACGTACAGCTTCTTCTATCAAGTTCATTCCTAAATTAGCCTTTATCTCCTCATTCCGAGTACCCTCCTGTCATTGTTCCCACCTGTTTGTACCAGCAGTCATTCTTGCTACTTTCATGTCTGTTACTTCTAACTTATGAATAAGATATCCTGAGTCCACCCAGCTTTCGCTCCCGTAAAGCAAAGTTGGTCTGAAAAGAGACCAATGTAAAGATAGTTTCGTCTGAGAGCTCACTTCCTTCTTACAGAATACTGTTGATCAGAACTGTGAGCTCAATGCATTAGCTTTACTACACCTTGATTCAATCTCACTTGCTATATTACCATCCTGGGAGAACACACAACCTAAATACTTGAAATTATCTACCTGTTCCAGCTTTTTATCATCAATCTGACATTCGATTCTGTTTAATTTCTTACCTACTGATATCATTTTAGTCTTCGAAAGGCTAATTTTCATACCATACTCATTACACCTATTTTCAAGTTCCAAGATAATAGACTGCAAACATTAGGCACAATCTGCCATTAAGACTAAGTCGTCAGCATAGGCCAGACTGCTTACTAAATTTCCACCTAACTGAATCCCTCCCTGCCATTTTATACCTCTCAGCAGATGATCCACGTAAACTACGAACAGCAAAGGTGAAAGATTACAGCCTTGTCTAACCCCTGTAAGTACCCTGAACCAAGAACTCATTCTACCATCAATTCTCACTGAAGCCCAATTGTCAACATAAATGCCTTTGATTGATTTTAATAATTTTAATTTTAATAAGGATTCCTTAACTGACAATTGGGTATCTAACTTCCTCTTAGGAAACCCTTTCTGGAATCATTCAGCTGTCCCTTTCACAAGCAGTTGTTCCTCATTCTCAGTAAGAATGGGAGATGATGCCATTGAGGATTTAGAAAATTTGTTGCTTAGACAAAATTGCATTCTAGACCATGGAATATTGTATTTCTGTGATGCCACCTTTTTTTGTTAAATCCCCTTCAATGTCTTGTAAAGCAAACTCTAATTCAGCAGGGTAATATGCACATTTCCTTATTCTTTCTTTCCTCCTCCCAGCCCTCCCCAATATGATGCAATTTATTTTGATGTTCCTAAAATAAAAGAATATAATATCATGTATTAGCAATGCCATTAACCATAAATATGACTAGAACCTGGAGCTGGATACACTTCTCAAACTTTGCAAATATTCATTTTATGACTTAATGATTCTAAATAACCGTTGTTTTTCCCTGCGTGTTTGCATGTTTTGTCCTTTTTAGGAGAAAATTCATGCATAATGCTTATTTTGATAATTTTGGATTTAATGGTGAATATTTTGACATTTATTTATTGCATAATATGACTCTTCTTCTGACTTTGGCGCATGTATAATGTTAAGTTGCATGATAGTGCCTTTTATGCATATTGCTGTGTAGAGTTTGGCACCGCTTTCCCAGGTTATACAGTATGTCTATTATTGAGAGACAAAGAGAATGTATTCCTGGCATCCTATCTGACAGCCAAAGTTAGTACATACAGTAGAGGTCCTATAAACCAATTAACCAAGCACTTTCTAATCTGTTGCTTGAGTAAGCACTGAAGTAAGCTGAAAGGCCCCACGTCGATTTCTGTAATTGTTAGAAATAAGGTTTCCCAGTTATTGAACCGTAAATGGTGCATTACTAAATATTACTGATTTTTCGTCTATATTAGATGAATAAAACTCTTACCACACTTCTGTGATGCTGCATTACTGAGATAGCTCCTTACAAACCTTGGTTTTGCACTGAACCCTCTTCTGTTGTTATCCTAGAATTTCCTACCCGGAACTCTCACTCATCACACGTCTTTGTTATTGCAGCTTCAGTCTTTAATAGTTACTGAAGACATCGTCATCTGCACTCGTCACATGGAGTAGTAGGTGCGGCAGCTAGAGATAAGGTGAACAAATTGGGCCGTTCAAATCCTGATTTTGAGTTCGTCAAGCTTATAAAAGACGTATTGTGGTGAAAATTCAAAGACGTACAATTTGACGTCACTTTGTCGCAAATGTCTCTTTAGTTATGCACCTGTTACTTCTTGTGAGGCAAAATGGTCATTTTCTATGCTTAGGAATGTTCTGACAGATAAACAGATGAGCTTAAATTAAGACAATTTGGAGAAATTAGTTATACAATGTTTCAAAAGGAACTGAATTTTGATAGTGCATATTTTTCAGTTTATTGTGCATGTTTTGCTATATGATAGTGCATGAATGCATGCATGAGATTTGATAGCGCATGGAAATCCAGGCTCTACATATGACAATGATTTGCACTGAATAAGGGCATTTGGCACCCCTTGCCAACAACTGTTAAATTTAATACCAGGCCTTTCAAAAGAGGATCATTGATGACTAATTAGTAGTGAAGTTGTATACTACTAAAATAAAAGTAGAAGATAATGAAACAAATTAACACAGTTACTCAATTTCGAATGAGCCTTCATGGCTCAGGCGGCAGCACGCCGGCCTCTTACCGCTGGAGACTGTGGTTCAAATCCCAGTCTCTCCATGTGAGGTTTGTGCTGGACAAAGTGGAGGCAGGACAGGTTTCTCTCCGGGTACTCTGATTTTCCCTGTCGTCTTTCATTCCAGCAACACACTGCACGAACATTTCATTTCATCTGTCAGTCATTCATCATTGCCCCAGAGGAGTGCAACAGGCTTCGGCAGCCGGCACATTTCCTATCCTCTCTGCTAGATGGGGCTTCATTCATTCCATTCCTGACCCAGTCGAATGACTGGAAACAGGCTGTGCATTTTCATTTTCCTTCCATTTTGAAACACAATTGTTGGCATTCCACCATTATGTGGCAGTTGTATATATCAAGCTTTTATTTTTACAGGTTACACATACTGACAAAGTAAATTTAACGAAATTGATATTGACGATGTGACATCAATATTGCGCATGTAACTTTTCCAAAATTTTACAGGAACAACAAAAAAACTTTTCTCTGCTAAAAAATATACAGGGTGAAGCAAAATTTGCACACTTGGGCGTCGCAGCGCAACTCCTCACATGCCAGCAAAATTTAGTAACTCTGAACACGTTGTAACGCATCTAGTAGATGAAGTGGTTCGAATAAATTCACACCCGTGACGTGGAAAGGGCGTCTTTCAAAGCTGACCAATGAAAAAGAATGTTCGTGCATTTCTAGGCTCGTAGTATGTAAGCGCAAATGGTTTCTAGATGACCCGCTGCAATCGCTGTTGACGATTAAGATGCCAGATACCGTATCACCTGGACTACATTTACGAAATAAAAAACATACGCCTCAAACCAGGATCGACCCCCCTCGACCTCCTGCACGCTAACCCAAAACTCTATCCACTGCACCAACTGTACAGCACGACAAGTATGTGCTGACAGGGGTAGTTACCCTACATGTGGTTACAGTGTTGCCAGATTGACACTCTTCAACGTTCTTTTTCTGCAGGATGTACTCGCAGGATGAACTTTTGTGAGAGACACTCTTTTATTGCTGGCATGTGAGGAGTCACGCTGCGATGCCCAAGTGTGCGAATTTCGCTTCATCCTGTATATTTAAGAAAATTCAAACTTGCATTCATGTTTGTCTTCAGAATGCTCTCTGCTAGCACAAATAACTCTTACATAAATAGTTTGAGGGTCAGAGCATACACTTGGTAATGCCTTTGTTTAAAAGATGCCGTGATTGTGGTTTCATGGTATTGCTTAACACTCCAGTGGTCGCGTAGAGAAAAGTCACGTCAGTGGTCGCGCAGAGAAAAGTCACGTCAGTGGTCGCGCGGACCACAATTGTGATCCTACTTTCTTTGTGATATAAGGCTGTTGTGTGTTATTTATTCAATAAATCTGATTATGCATTGTAAAAAGAACTTTATTTTCTGTACAATATAATATTATTATGCCTGCATCTATAAGTAATACCTGAAAAATTACCAGACATTGTGATTTGTCTCACTTACTCCCTCCATAATGTTTTTGAGGTGCCTCACTGTCTGGTTCATTCAGCCATCGATTTATATTCTCATAGTCATCCATTTTGTACGTATATACCAATAATCAATATAAACTCATAGAACGGAGTAGATATGTGCACATTGAACTGAGATTAGACACCGTAATAAGAAAACAAAGTCAATAGAAGTCACACTAGTGGTCGCCCGGATCACAGTTGTGATCCACAAGAATAAATTGCTTTATAATGCAACAACCATCAGTCAAGGTTAGCAGACTACTGCATTATCAGAGAGGGGATGGGGCGCAAGGAAGGTACACGAGCGAAAGAAATTAAATGGCTGGATCACTATTGTGATCCGTGCGACCACTGGAGTGTTAAAATTAAAACTTTAAAAACGTTTATTTTTTCACTGAACACATACATTCACCTTGAGAAATGGAATGAAGCATTTACATCTCAAGAAAACAAATAATCCGCTTACACATTTTATTAATTTTTCTTTCATCACATTACATTATTCTGCGAAAGGCAGGTAATCATAGAATAGCTGACAGTCCTTAGGCAACAGTGTTTTCAGTTCCTTAAGGTGCTGATATTTTGTCAGCATTATTTCGAGGGGCTTCTCAAACAACTGAAGAGCCTCAAATCCAGCACTGACAGGGCAGAAGTGGCTGAAAATCTTCTTCAAATGAAAGCTCATACTCTACATGTCCATCAGTTGTGTACTTCATAGCTCATAAATTAGCAGCTGTAGGGTCATGTGGTGATCTGTATGGATGAATTGAGTCATACATGTGCAACATTTTTGTGAGTGCAGTCCTTAAAATATTTATGATCAACTTGCTTAAAACTGAATAAGGGGAAGGTTTGATCCGAGTTTCTTTGGTTGCCAACGCGTGCTTACTTGGAAGATAGAAGGATATGTGTTTTTAATTTTTTTATGGTAGCATAAACAGAGTCCCACTCCATCTTCTTGTTGATCTTCAACAAGGAAATGTGTAATTTCTGTCTTACACTCCACTGCTAATTTTAGAAGTGTGTTGGACAGAATGATGTTCTGATTTTGGTAGAAACATCCATCAGAATAAGTTATTATAGGGTGTTTTCATTGTTCTATTGGAGTACCTCTGTTACACAATCGATAGTAAATTAAGATAACACTTCAAGTCCATTGCAGTTTCATCGAATAGCAAGTATGATAGGAATCAGTTGAGGGATGTTCCACCATTCAACACTTTATATAATGTGTATCATTTATACATTTAATAAATGAAGACTAGTTTCGATTCTCCTTGGAATCATCATCAGTTCAAACAAATATATAAATCAGTAAAGGTATCAGGACTAACACACATTTTACATGGAATACACTAGGTCACAGCACCTATCAGAAACTACTTATGTTGCCTGTAACTACATGCGGTAATTGGTCACTGTCAGGCAGAGTGCTTCGGGTAAAATAGCAAGTTGTCCAGTGATGACATTGGACAGATTTTGATCAATTCTGGATCAGAAATGAAAGATAAAGATTCAGAAGCAGAAAACTATAATTTAAAATGGAATGCAGGTATGTACGGTCTTCATAAAGCAGGTGTCAGTTTCTTTTGTAGACAGTGCTGCAGTGGAACGAGAGAATACTTTATCGCAACCATCTTTTGGCACAGGGGTGACAGCAAAGCAATTCCCATCCAAGAGAAGAAGAAACGGCCAACTAGAGGGTGTAAGGTCTGTTTAGATGCAGGAAAGAAAGAACACCAGTCTTAGGATGCAAACTGAGAGCAGGTGGATGTGTGATGTTGGTCTGTATATTCCCACCAAGTGCTTCTGAAAATTCCATTCCTGACAGGACTACTCAAACTAAAAGCTAGGAATGGCGCTGTACTTCCTTGTTGATGCCTATGATATATTGTAACCATGGAATATAGTTTAGCCTTTCCTATTTCTCATTTGTGTTATCTGTTCCATGCAAGCAATAATAAAAGTTTATTTTGTATTTTTGAAAAGTACAGTTTTTCAAAAATTATTTTGAGACTGTTACTAGTATTATATTTAAATACCTCATTGCAAAGAGGAAAGATGACTTATTAACATAATTAGAAGCACATGGTAGTGATTAATTTCAGTGTCTTTTAATAAAAGCCTTAATATAGCAAAAAAGCTCTCAATATCCTCATACCAGGCAGAACTAAAATGACTAATGTGGAAAGTGTTAAAAACGTTTCAGTTCCTCGGAATTACAAATCTTTTAATATTCTCATTTTCCTATTGGTCCATCTAAAATATCACTTTTCCCACTCCCGCACATCTGTTCAATAGTGCCAGTGGTGCGAAACCTAAAATTGCAACTTTTTGTCGGTTACCTGGTATTGCAGTCGCAATGACAATATACAGAATAACAACAAGTTGTGAAGTAAGTAGCTTAAGCCGTACCTTAAGAAACAGCGTTGTTCAGCAAAGGTTGTAGCATGAGGTGTCAAGCAGCCATGTCAGTAACTGCAATGCTCATAGTAGGTAACTCCAGAACCACAAGAACAAGCACAGAGCAGCAGTTCTATACATGGACCAAGGATGTCTCTGACCTTCACAAAACTATTGAACACCACTTTAATCAAGATTTCGACCTCAGACAAGAATTATGCCGCTTTCGGATTTAATAGTAATAAAGATAGGAAAATTTAAAAGGGTCCACCTTTTCAATACAAAAATGTTATAGATTTACATGTTATACATGTTATAAATAAATTTACATGTTATACATGTTATAAATAAATCTATAACATTTTTGTATTGAAAAGGTGGACCCTTTTAAATTTTCCTATCTTCCATTCTCAGTTCAATAGGACAAAAATGAAATTCTTAGGTTTAAATAATAGTAATAATGTAACATAGGTGCCAATGACTGTATGAGTGCCAACCACTGTATAGTTACCCTATATTACCCCTGTATGTGTTACAATTTATTATTCCTGATCATCATTCATTAACATCCATTGTTATTCTGTTACAGCTGTGGAAGTTCTATTCTCCGTTTTGTGACAATAAGAATGGGGAGAAAAACTAAAAAGGTGAGTTGTATTTAGGTATATAAATCAGTATTATGTCTTGTTGTTATCCTGAGTGTTTGTAGACCTGAATGGGAGGCAGTGTTACAGCATCTAAACGTATGCCTCAAAGAAAGTCAGGAAATGAATATGCGCCGTCTATAAAGTGTGTGTCTTCATTATTTAAAGAAAGATGGGTGTGTGCGGCATTATTTGTACTGTGTAGTAAAGTGGTGAAGGGTACTGTCTGAGCACCCTGTATGAAGCCAAGCGTTTTCTTTCTCACAACATTTTGGTGACAGTCGAGGAATGCCAATTTTCTCGAGCCCAGAAGAAGCTGCATTCTTGGTGTGTTTGGAGAGTGTGGGAATATATTACACCCTCATGTTACGGGATGTGCGGCATGCCCTGTCTAAAAGTTCTACACATTCCCATTTTTCTGAAAATGTGCTGGGTATAAACGGGGGATATAGGTTGGCCGCAGAAGTTTGTGGGGGTGATTCGGTTCTTGTGTGTTGAGTTTAGCAAATGTCTTTTCTGTAGTGTGCCTGCTCCTCGGAGAGTGCTAGCTGGTTTCATGGGACAAATAACGTAAGTTCCTTCTAACTCATGTTACTTAATGTTGGAATGAGACTAGCTCGCTGTATAAAGAAATATGATATTCCAAGGTAGGATTGTAAAAGGGATATGCTGTTGCCTCACAGCAGGTATAGGATCAGAGGATAATCAGTGGTAATGTTTTAGAGTTCCCTTGATCTTTTAAATTACAGTAATACCTTTTTCTAAATGATCACCCTTTCTCTAACTGTTAATTTGTTGTGATTTAAAATACCCCTTTAATGATAATATTTTAAGCCAGATTATAATTTGCATTAGTAGGAACATCGCGTGGGTTCCAAACGCAGGTCCACAAGTTGAAGTGCCTGCGAGCACTTTGATAAAGATGTGCACTTCCTAAATTGCACAGTAAAGGGAGTTTGTTATTTTCTTTATATTCAAGGTTTGTAAAGCTCAGGCTTACTTAACTTTCCACATGTTTCCCTCAAACAGGAATGGGTTTCGAGCTAATTATGTTTGGGATTAATTCTGTCAGTGTAGTTCCTTCTTTTCAATGATACTAATTTTGTTGTATTTTAATTTTAATAAAACGTTTTAGTAAGTATTCTTGACTTCCATGCTTTGATACCTCATTGCCCCAACAGGTTACAGTTTTTGGACCTGTTTTCCATCCTTTGTTTAATTATTTTAATTTATTTGCTTATATGTTATTGTCAGTGCTGAGCAGAGGAGTTGCATTACCAAACTTTGTTTGAACAATGAAACAGGGGTACATACCAAAATAGCAGAAAAATTAAGATTGCTGTTAAGCACATCAGAGTATGATAAATGGTGTGAACTGAGTGTTGATAAGAAAGGATCTATACTTTATCAATAACATATGCCATCAAACCACTGGATTGAGACGCTGAATAGTTTATCGAGATATGAGTGGACAGAAATCTTCAGGAAAGAGATTAATGTTGTTTCTGTACATGCCCTCCCTTGGTGAAGCTGAGACAGAATCCTCTGCAGACACCGCAGTGAGACAAACCATGGCACTCATTCTCAGTTCTTTCCCAAGAGCGGCCATCCTTTGAAACACCAGACATCACAGAATCCGAACAAAGATCACAACTGCCCTTTACCAGCAAGGCCTGGAAGTGTATGAATAAGTTCCATTTATTGCCATTGAGGGAGCAACAGACAGATCGACATAATCACCATTGCTATAGATGTTGATTCCCATAGGGAACCCATAGGAACCACAGAAATGTTAGGACTGCAGCCAGCTTGAGGAGATAAATCAAGAAAAGAGAGCCACCAATAGAATATTTCATACACTCATACAGAATTTCTAGCTTTCAAGTTGTTGGACTGTTGATTGGCACCAGAGGAACAATGACAAAATTTTATGTGAAACATCTGCAAAATCTGGAAGTTCCTAATAGCATCATCGTAGATATATCAATAATAGTGATCAAGGGATCACTTCAAATTATTCATAATCACTTTAACAACCCACTTTACAACCATTCTCCATTGTTATTATTTAACACTGTTGATATGGTATTCTTTGTTATGTCCGGTAACCCATAAATAAATAAAGTAATAAATAAATATGCATTAGTAAGCAGTTTCATATGTTAAGTAAGAATCCAGGAGATATAAAAGAGGTCTTGGCACACTTTTCTCATTCGGTCATTGAAGATACATAATATGAGTTAATGATGTGTTACTTCAAGTTACACTCTCTATTGGAGATTTGTGAAGGTTGCTTACTACTCAACTGATTTGTATTTAATCTCATTGTGTCCCTGGATGTTAGAACTGCTTACTTTCAGCATGAACCTTACCTCTTTTTGATTACAGTAAGAAAATGGTTTCGTAACGATTTGCTAGTGGCACTGATGTATGTGACTGAACTTACTAATTGGCACATTTTATAGTTGGAGAATCTTAATTTGGCTTGATGTTTGTCTAGAATGAGGGTGAGAAGATGACCATAATAATATGTAGGCTACAGTAATGCCATCTAGGAAACGATAAACTAGTTTTGTTTTCAGGAGATGGTATTGGTGTGGTAAAGGTAAAAGCATACCAAGTGACTGATTAGAAGGTTGGTGAATGCATTAAATATAGCAGAGAAGGTAGTGGATTTAATAGGAAGAGCCCAGTAGGTCTCAATGTATTAACAATATTTCCTTACAAAAAACTATTTCAAAACAATTATTTTAAGAAGAATTACTAATAAATTGAATATACAAAGTTAAATTTCTTGAATATAAAGAGAATGGATATAAATTATTTTAGAATTGATGCAGAATAAAAGGCAAGAAACATGCAAGTCCAAAATTTTACTTGAAGTGTCCTTTAGAAATAATCTTGCAGAACACCAATAATAAAAAGAAAAAATCTTTACACTGATAATTCTTAACCGACTTTGAAAAATAATTTAGGTTGTAAGAAAAATAGAAATTTTAATGTCCCTAGACAGACTTTGATGAAAAACCCGTCTTGGAAGTCTTGATGCTTACCTTTGAATTCTCTGCTTTGAAGAAACAGCATGGTGCTGCTAATGGTTAAAACACAAGATCTTAAACAGCGCTGACTGAATTAGAGAGATAACAGCTTATGCTTGCTTATCATAGATCTTGAAGTAAATGAAAATATATGGTAAAAGTTCCATACCGGGCGAGTTGGCCATGGGGGCACGTGGCTGTGAGCTTGCATCCGGGAGATAGTGGGTTCGAATCCCAGTGTCGGCAGCCCTGAAGATGGTTTTCCGTGGTTTCCCATTTTCACACCAGGCAAATGCTGAGGCTGTACCTTAATTAAGGCCATGGCCGCTTCCTTCCCACTCCTAGGCCTTTTCTATCCCATTGTCGCCATAAGACCTATCTGTGTTGGTGCAACGTAAAGACACTAGTAAAAAAAAAAAAAAAAAAAAAGGTTCCACGCCAAGTGGAAAGTAGAAGCTAGAAGCGAAGTTTAAGTAGCCACCCTTTTTGATGAATTGTGCTAAATCCACGATTTTCGGTGAAAGGAGATGAGAGTTATATTTCTGTAGAAATGACATGAGGTTGACGGTCCGGCAGTAGTCTAGTTGAAATGGAACGGCAGCCTTGGTGAGTGACAACACTCGCTGCTGTGTGATGTGTGACATGCAGCAAGTATGTTGGCGTGAGTGTCCTTCGAACTATTAATGCTTAGACGAGTGATTCAGGCACTCGTTATATGCAGAACCCAGTATGAGGGGCTAAAGCAATGACTAAGTAACCAGAGATAGGACAAAAGTAGTATAAACGGAAAAGGTAACCTAAATATATTGAATATAAAGAGTACAATACAGACACAGTGGTTTTCAAAAAGAACAGAATTAATTAAAAAATGGCTAAATAAGCTAATGATGAGGGAATGACGTCACAAGAAACATCACAGAACATGAAGAAGCTATCCAATAGAATTCAAATAAGTGAAGGTTTGAGAAGCGAGTGATCACAAGACAAAGAGGTGATTAGTACATGAACAACCGAGCAAAAGTACGGATGCAATACAAATTTATATACTCGAAATAATGCAGCAAGTGATAATGAGACTTCAACAAGATAGAATGTCAACAGAGAAAGGTACCATGACATTTAAATTGATCAAAAAGTAAGGAGTAGAAAGCAGTTAGACATTATGAATAACAATAAACTCAAACACAATACTTTCGCATATGTGCGGACATACTGAGACTTTCGGCTCGCAGTTCCCTTACAAAATGAAAAAAAGTGAGGATTGGAGTGGTAAAGGACACACCATAGATATGGGTTTTGTGACCATTCCATAATTAGTGTTGACCTTTATGACTTGTACTCTTTTATCACTTCCAAAAAAACAATAAGCACCTCTACCATGTTGCCATTCAAGAGGAGAACTTGCATCCTTAAGAAGGACGAAGTCACCCACCTTTATATTAGGTGTAGCAAGTTGCCACTTTACTTTGGTTTGGAGTTGGCCGAGGTACTCCTACTTCCAACATTGCCAAAACCGATTGCGTGATGCTTTGAGCTTCTCCAAAGTATAGGAAGAGATAAAGTTTGATGAAGGAAAGGAGGAGATGGAGAAGAAGCTAGAGATCCTCTGATCAAAAAATGTGCAGGAGACAGAAGAAGAAAATCCTGAGGATCATGAGTCTCAAATTTACAATCCCCCTCAGATTTAATTAACAAGGAATTAAATTCTTCATAAGAAAAAATAGAAATGGCAACTTTCTTTGTGTGTTTCTTAGTCAACTTAATGCAAGATACCCATCTACCACCGTGATGAGGGACATAAGGAGAAGTGAAATGCCATTTAAAGCCTTTAGATTAAGAGAAATATTCAGTGCCTTTTTAAGCTGTAGGAGAGGTAAGAGTCTTCTTGAGCCCTTCAGAAGCACCAAGGAAATGTTCTTGGCATTATCCGAGAAGACATCTGAAAATTTAAAAAAAGGCTTCTTAAAAATAAGTAGAAACTTTAGTCACTAGCTCCAGATGATTGGCCCCACTAACCATACACACGAAAATAATTATATAAGCCTTACCTAGAACTTGATGTTTAGAACTCAAAGGCTTAGCTGAATAAGAAAAAAGGTCTGCATAATCAATACCAGTAAGAGAAAAAAGTTGCTGAATGTTTGATCTGAAAGTAGATAGATCTCTCATAATTTAAAATGCAGGTTGTGGTTTTGAACAAATGCAATGAATACATTAACGGACCACAGAATTTTCATGAATTCTGTTAATAATCCAGTAACACTCACAAATTAAATAGAGGAAGGTACAAATACCTGCATGAAGATTTTGATAATGAAATTGGTGAATAATTAGGGCAGTTATGTGATGCTTAGGTGGACAAATAATAGGGTGTTTCCTTCAGAACAATTAGAAGAAGAAAGCCTGCCTCCTAATGTAGAAGACTGTCAGAGTTAACAAAGGCAGAAAAGGCAATCAATTTATTGCTCCTTGACAAAGGAATTTTCTTATTTAAAGATTGCAATTCATCTGAGAAAGCTTCTTGTTGTGTCAAACACAATATTTTGACAGTGGCCAGATTTAATTCTGCGTTGGTTAAGTGAACAGTAGGAATAAGTTGTTGGTTAATAACAAAATATTTCCTGTGTAAGACATATGCCATTACCCTTACTAGTTTAAAAAAAGGTGGAAAACTGACATAACAGGGGATGGGAAACAACAGTTACATGGCAATAGCAGTAGTATTATGACCTCCAGGAGGTTTGGACACCTCACTAAAAAAAAACAGGAGGCCACTGAGACGACTTTTGTACCAGGCAAAAAGGACCATGCCACTACAAAGAAAGGTTTATTAAAAAAAGAGAACGTCCTCTCGATATGACATCAGCAGGATTTACCTTACCTGAAACATGGCGCCATCATTGAATGGTGGTTTGTACTTGAATTTTAGAAACACAGTTACAAAAGTTTGCCAATTAAAAGAAGGCTTGGCAGCGCAAATTAGAACAACAGTGGAATCAGTCCAAAAGAAAACATTTTTAACATTAAGTATACAATTCTGCATCAATGTAATGGACAACTTTACAGCTAAAAGAGCAGCTCAAAGCTCCAACTGGAGCAAAGAAATAGTTTTTAGAGAAGCTGCCTTAGACTTGGTACATAAGAGATTGGATTCAGGCACTCTTGCACTATCATAGTGGGTAAGATAGGCCCAACAGCCATATGCCTTCTCAGAGTTATCTGAAAATAGATAGAGTTGGACATTATCATAGGTTGAAGTTTGGAGTAAGGTCCTATGAATAGAAATAGATGAAATAGCCAAACGACTCTATCTGTTCAAGAACAAGTAAGGGAGTGGCTCATCCCAGTTAGTTTTCAGGGGCCAAAATTCTTGTATGAAAAGCTTTGCCATAATGATGATAGGAGCAAGATACTGTAAAGGGTCAAAGATCTTAGCAATCTCAGATAAAATTTTCCTTTTGGTAGAAGGACAAACTGTCTTAATCTTGGCTTATAAATGAAGAAATCAGATGTGGATCACCACTATAAATGAAAGGCCTTGACAGAGGTGTCATCCTTGAAATGTTCCCCAGTGTGAATAGGTTTAGTTTGGAAAATTGGTTAGAAATTCAATAGAATTGGAACCCCACTAGTGCAGGGTGAAACCACTGTGGCTTAACAACTTGACAAGGTCTAACACCATGCTTGTTGCTTCAGCTGGTGTTGAAAATGATGATTAGGAATCATCAACATAAAATGATGATATTAAAGCCTTTTAGGCTTTTGGATAGAATTGATGAATCATACTGCATCATTTTTTTTAACTTCAAGATCTACAGCAATAGTGCTCAAGAACCTCTACATGAACTTCTATTTTTAATTCAAGAAAAGTGTCATAAGTGTTACAATTGTGTTGACTTCTTGCCATTTTTGTGTCAGTTGATGATGACATGGACATATGTCGAAACCAGTTCCATAACATATTAAATATGTTGCTACATTAATTCGTGCAACAATATTATTGTATTGAATAGATGGAACATCTTTCTCTTTTTAGCATTGTAATTGTTAGTTCAATACGGATCAGTGATGAAGTTTTTAACTTTAAATAAACTCTAGTTGTGCCAAATGATGAAGCGTCCTAATGGCAAGAAAGGCTGATTGTTTTAACTAGTTATGGGCAGTCTGAGACAAGGTCTTGAGATTTCTCAAGACTAGCGCAGGCGAGTTTCTCGCGAGAAATTTCAAGAGATCTCAAGAACGTTGTTCCTGCATTGTGTAGCAAGCAGCGTGTCGTAGGCCTACAGGTAGACGGAGCTAAACGTTGTTTGTGCCGAGTATGCGAATAGCCAACCACGGGCCTTCTCCATTCTTTTCAATACATGTCAACAAGCGACTAGGGCATTCACTTCTTTCATTTCTTCCGAGGTATATTTTGACGCAGTACTACGTAATTATAAAGGATACTCATTCTGGGATTGTATGCAGCAGCAAGTACATGGATGAGTAGGCTAAGTACAGGAACTGACGGCTACTGTAAGTACACCTAACCGGATATTAGAGGTGTGCATTATTCTAACTCGAGATGGGACAAGGTGCGCGTTGCTGTGTATGCAACCACCATTACACATGGGTAGAACGTGTAATCTAAAACATCGTTATCAGCCCCCACATTCAGTATCATGTGACCACTGCTTGTGTTTACCGATATTTTGGTGATGAAGGAAATAATTCCTTACAGTGTTATAGAGTATTCGCGTATAATTAGGTACTTCGGTATATGATGGTGCAATGTGTAATTGTGTCTAATTGTATGCAACAACTTGAAGACAATGTCCGAAACACAACGTAAGTTGTGGAAATAGGTTATTTTGAAGAGATGCCTCATAGCACAGCCTGCTGTGTTGTTTGTTCAAAAGAAGTAAAATATGTTGGCAAAAATACTTCTGGGATGGTCCAGCACTCAAAAATACGTAATATCACTGAAAGAGAATCGTCACAGAACACCTCCGGCCCGGTCTGCATCACAAGAAACTACCCTGTCGACAACAGTTGTGAGGTATCCAGGTAGGTGTACATCCTGTCTACAGTTATTCACTAATGATAAGGGTTATTCAGTAATATGTCCACCTGAAATAACTCGTGAACCATTTAAGATACTGACATTCTTTTTTCACTTTCGTTAATGGTATTAAGGAGCTCATAGTTCAACATGCAGTGCTTTCCTAGGCTTTTGACAAAATGTATCGCCGCACATGTTTCCATATGAGAACTGCTAATGATGTACTATCAAGCTTACACTCATAGTTACTGGGACGTTGTACAGCTTGCAGCAGAGGAGAATCGGTCTCGAGAGCATTGCCCATCATCCCTGTCGAAAGAATTTGAGCAAATTCGGGCATTTTAGATTACACGTTCCACTTATGTTTAATGGTGGTTGCATATGCAGCAAAGCACATCTTTCCCCGTCTCAAGTTCGAATAATGCACGCCTCTAGTATCCTGGTAGGTTTACATCCTATCTACAGTTATTCACAAATTATACAGGGTTATTCAGTTAAGATGTCCACCTCAAATAAGTCATGAACAGTTTAAGATACTGACATTCTATTTTCACTTTCGTTATTGGTATTAAGGTGCTCATAGTTCAATATGCAGTACGCTTGTAGGTTTTTGACAAAATTTATCGGCACACATTTCCGTATGATAACTGCTGACGATATACTGTCAAGCTAACACTCGTCACAGATTGCAGCACAGGAGAATCGGTCTCAAGATTCTCGCGAGAGTCTCGAGATCTGTGACATCAGTCTCAAGAGTCTTGAGCGAGAATGTTGCTCATCACTAGTTTTAACCCATAAGTGACTGTTTTGAGATGAAACTCCTCGATAGGTTTTTTTAGAATGGTTGTGCTATAAAATTCTCTGGATCAACCAAAATTTGTCTATACATCTGCTGAACATCAACCACGATGGCAATAGGGAATAACCTAAAATTTAACAAGATAGAAAAAAGGTCATTCTGAATTTAGGGCCTGTCAAGAGGGTGTCATTCAAAATATACCTTGGGAATGAGGTGCAGAACCATTGAATACAGCAGGAATTTTATCTTTGATGACTTTGTTTTTCCCAACTGGATGACGATTTAAGTAAACGACATAATGAGAAGAACTTTCTCGTGGTGTGATTTAAGGCTTCATACTCCTCCAGAAAGTTGTTATACTGTTCTCTAAGGCACTCATCCTCCTTAAATTTATTATCTATGGAAAAAAGTGTCTTTAAAGCCTAAGGCTTGGTATCCAGTAGCAAAGGAAGATTGGAAATGCGAGGAAGTTGCACTACGAAACAACCTTCCTCTGTTTTGGTAGTAGTTTGTATGAATAGCTGCTTACAAACTTCATCCTCATGTGTACTTTTAGAACTCTGTGAGGTACAAATTTCAATATTCAAAAATCTTTCCAGATCTAAATGAACACTGAGGATAATGAGATAACATTGAGATTTTAATTGTTTAGGTGATCTGTGAATTTGTTTAGTAAACATCCAGTCAAATTTGGTTTGGTGGACATGTAAACCAGAATGAATTTTGATTTTCTGAGGTAGTAACACTTTCCAAAACATCAACACTACTGTCGGAGTTTTTATTATATACACTCGAGTTTAGGCTTTAATTACAAACGAACCAATAGGCCTATTGCAATGCGAGTTATACCAATATTTCCCTTGTTTAATTCTACATTAGCGTATATATAAGACACATTGTTTTCGACGTACATTTAATATTTTTTATTTGTGGTTGTAATAAATATTGTCCGGGTTTTGGCTTCTTCTCTAGGAAGCACTCACTTAGCAATATATACAAGGAAAATTACTTGTCTGATGGTAATGAAATTTTTGTATGTTATAACCGCATGTATTTGTCGTGTAATACTCAAGTTACAATTTCTTTCAGCCACCCCAAAAAAAGTTCTTATCATTTTTCTAAAGCAACTCTTTCTCATCCCAGGATAAACGTACAGCAGAAAACTTGGGCTTGTTTTATTTAGTTTAATTTCCGGGTTGAACCGTGTTGTAGTTGTCTGTACATCACGTATAGTTTGCCGACTTTTCAAATACATTGCAGTATTCTTTGTCAAGGCGACTGAAATACCCCTACTCGATCCAAGGTAGTCTCCCAGGCAGCAATTTACACTACTAGAGTGGCCCTAACCTTGGCCTTTTATATCCTAGCTTTTCTGGCTGACGTAAGCCCTGGCTGTCTCGTGAGCATTCTGGATATGCCCGCGCTGTTATGTAATGGGGTTTCGGCCCGTGTGTTTATGTTGTGGTCTGTATGTCTTAAACTGTGAATGATAGGCATCCAAGAATTACTGATTTTATATTCTTCTTCAAAATTTATGTTGTCGGATGTTTCTTGATTTCAATAGCCTCACGGATTTTCCTTTCCAGATTCCAAGGGATAGCTGCTAGGATCTTGGTCTTGTCAAATGATATTCCGTGCCTTGTTTCATAAGAATGCTTGGCTACCGCTGAAATATCTGTGTTTGTGTTCTTGGTGTGATGGATATGTTCTTTTAGGCGGGTGGAGATCAGACATTTTGTTTCACCAACATAACAAGCTCCACAGCTACATTCAATGTGATATACTCCAGGAGCCTGTAATTCTGTTGTGTCTTTTACTGGTGGTAGATAACAGGCTAGCTTCTGGAGAGGTTTTTAGATGGTTTTTATGTCATATTTGTCCAGTATCTTGCCGATCCTGTCTGTAGTATTTTTAATGTATGGCAGTATCGTTTTTGGGCTGGTCAGTTCTTCTTTCCCGTTGTTTTCTCCTACAGCGGCCTTTTCTTTGTTCTCTTCTGATTATTTAAAGACTTGTCGGATGTTATTGAGCGAGTAGCCATTTTTCCTGAGGGTTCTCGTGAGGTGTTCTTTCTCTTCCTCGAGGTGCTCTGCGTCTGATATCGCTATGGCCCTGTTCACCAGTGATGTTAGGACAGCCTGCTTTTGTGATGGGTGATGATGAGACGAGGCGTGTAGGTACCTGTCTGTGTGAGTGGGTTTCCTTTATACTGCGTGACTCAGAGTCCCATTGGAGTTGCGTTTTACTAGGACATCCAGGAACGGTAGTTTTCTGTCTACTTCGATTTCCATGGTGAACTGAATATTTACGTGAATGAGATGGTCGAGAAATAACTGTAGGTTATTGCTCCCGTGAGGCCAGATTACGAATGTGTTGTCCACAAAACGGAGAAAACGTTTCAGTTTCAGGGTAGATATGGCTAAGACTTTCTGTTCGAAGTGTTCCATATACATGTTTGCTATTATTGGAGAGAGTGGCGACCCCATCGCGGCCCCTTCTATTTGTTCGTAGAACTCCTCGTTGAAATAGAAATAAGTGGCATTAAGGCATTCTTTAGCTAGTGTTGACAGGTCTTCTGGAAGTTTCTGGTCCAATAGCGGAAATACTTCTGTTAGCGGCACCTTGGTGAAAAGTGAAGTGACATCAAAACTTACTAATAAGTTCGTTCTTTCAATTGATTGCTCCTTAAGGAGCTGGATCAAATGTCGGGAGTCCTTCACGTAGGTTTCTTTATGGATTTTAGGAAGGCCATTCAATTTAGGAAGTATCGGGCCCAAGGATATCAGCTTCTTCTGTATTTCGGCTGGGATACTGGAATTTTTTACTAGTATGTGGAGTTTGTTCTTATTGCGGTTGGTAGGGTTTCTTATTTTTCTGTATGTAGAATCTGTGAGTAATTGTTCTATTTTCCAAGTGTAGTTGGTGCGTGTCATTACCACCGTAGCGTTACCTTTGTCTGGGGTAGGATAATTGTTTCCGTATCATGACGTAGTGTTTTAAGGGCATGAATTTCTTCTTTGGTCAAATTGGATGGTGGCGGCTTTGCGGTTCTCAGTAGACATGATATATCCTGTCTGATCTCCTCTGCAGATTCGGTAGGAAGGTATCAGATTGCAATTTCAACTTTGCTAATTATTTCTTCCACCGGTATGCTATTCGGAGCTACTGTGTAGTTGAGTCTTTTCTTCAAGACCGAGGTAGTAGGTTCACTGAGTGGCTTGTCTGCGAGGTTAACTATTACATTCTTCTGCAGTGGAACAGGTGGTTTCGGTTTCTGTTTTTGTAGGAGGCGGTTGAATTTCTTGTTTTGTTTGGCAGTGGCTAGTTCCAGTGTACGCTGGGATTGTATGTTACTAATCCTGTCTAATGTGGTTCAGTCATTGAGAGACAAAGTGCTGGCAAGTTGCAGGTGGAGATGAAATAATTTATTGTTGAGGTGGTCCAGAGTCTGTCTGGTGTCACTGATCCGTTCTCTGAGGAGTTTTATCCTGGTTTCGTGAAGAATACGGTCTGTCCGTCGGTTCTTCGTGTGATATTTCAGTCTCACACATGCTGTTGTCCCTGCAGCGTTTCAGAAAGGCGAGTTGAGCCAGGTAGTTACTCATCTTCTTTCGAAGGTTGTCGAACTGCCTAGTAGCTTTGAGAATATCCTCCCCGTAAAGGTTTCGTATCTTAGAGGTGAAGCTTCCACAGTGTGAAGAAATATTTAGTTTAATTTCCGGGTTGAACCGTGTTGTAGTTGTCTGTACATCACGTACAGTTTGCCGACGTTTCGAATACATTGTAGTATTCTTTGTCAAGGCGACTGAAATACCCCTACTCGATCCGAGGTAATAAGTCTCCCAGGCAGCAATTTACACTACTAGAGTGGCCCTGACCTTGGCCTTTTATATCCTAGCCTTTCTGGCTGACGTAAGCCCTGGCTGTCTCGTGAGCTTTCTGGAATGTATGTGTCACAGCCAGGTAGTGGGGGCTTGCCCGCGCTGTTATGTAATGGGGTTTCGGCCCGTGTGTTTATGTTGTGGTTTGTATGTCTTAAACTGTGAATGATAGGCATCCAAGAATTACTGATTTTATATTCTTCTTCAAAATTTATGTTGTTCGGATGTTTCTTGATTTCGATAGGCTTGCGGATTTTCCTGTCCAGATTTCAAGGGATAGCTGCTAGGATCTTGGTCTTGTCGAATGATATTCCGTGCCTTGTTTCACAGGAATGCTTGGCTACCGCTGAAATATATGTGTTTGGGTTCTTGGTGTGAAGGATATGTTCTTTTAGGCAGGTGGAGATCAGATGTTTTGTTTCACCAACATAACAAGCTCAGCAGCTACATTCAATGTGATATACTCCAGGAACCTGTAATTCTATTGTGTCTTTTACTGGTGGTAGATAATGGGCTAGCTTCCGGTGAGGCTTATAGATGGTTTTTATGTTGTATTTATCCAGTATCTTGCCTATCCTGTCGGCAGTATTTTTAATGTATGGCAGTATCGCTGTTTTCGGGCGGGTCAGTTCTTCTTTCCCGTTGTTTTCTCCTACGGCGGCCTTTTCTTTGTTCTCTTCTGATTTTTTAAAGACTTGTTGGGCTTGTTTTGAAGCACTCAGTCATGGTTATCAGAAACTACAACATCTGTAACCATACAGTGTGTAACCGAATTTATGAAGAGTAATATTGAAGGGAGGTTTTGTGCACGCCGGACCGTGCCATTAACAGCAGTTTGGGTGGTGAAATCGGATGCAGTGTTGCCACGTTCATTAGTTATCATGCTCGCAACGAACACAGCTTTTCGTTTACTTTCAACCTTTACTTTCAACTTGCAATGATTTTGACTGCTATTTGTTTCTTTCAATGTGAGGGGGAAAATGTAGGGGACAAGAGGTTCCCTGTGTACCAGAAGGTGGCAGATTGTCTTGGATTATTGCTGTCATCAGTGAAGAGATTAGGAGCCGCTTCAAAGGAGAATGATAGAAATACGTCATCCAGGTCAAGAAAGAAGCACTGTGTGAGACCGGGGCATTCGAAAATCCATCTCAATGGTTTTACTTTGGGCACAATACAAAGAAATGTGCACAATTTTTATATGAAGAAGATATTTCCCACAATTAAAAGCCTCCGCATGAAACTGTTAGAAAATATGGCGGATTTAGCTGATATGTCAATTTCTTTGCTTTTGAAAGTAGTTCAAAGCTTGGGATTCTGATTCAAAGAACTAAGGAAACCAGTGCTAATGGAATCTGTGACAGTTGCTGAATCCTGACATACCTACCTTACAAGTGATAAGTATCATTATTGATCCGTATTGAAGATACTATGTAGGATGCTAAATAGTTTATTATGTCACCTATTCAATACATTAGAAATTTTAAACATTTAGGAATTTATCATGATTTCCATATGAGACATGTTTCACCCTTCTTTGAGGGCATCATGAGTCATAGTACTGCCTCAAGGCATAAATCAGGTACCTGATTTGAAATTAAATTGTAAATACTGATATAAAATTGACATATTACAGTGGGAAAGTCAAGAGAAGAACAATGTTCAATGATGATATAGATAACAGTATATCAGTCTTTGGCTGTAAATTATCATTGTGAAGGATAACAGCGTCAAAATGTTAGGGTATGTCTTACAAAGGATGACTTAACATATTAACATGAGGCAGTTTAAGGGAAAGATAAGTGACTTGCACTAATAGGTAAGACCACAGGGTATTTGACAGTGTCCAGCAGCAGTGTAGGCAGCACCCTCCATGTATGAGAAACTGTGTGTTATTGGAGTGGAGGAATAGTGTTGTGTGTGATGATGTGTGAGTTGCAGGGATGTTGGGAACATGGTCAATGACCCCTGAGCCAGGGAATTAATCATTTGAGGTTAAAACATCTGACCCATCCAGGAATCAAACCCAGCACCCTCTGAACTGAAGGTGACCACACTGACCAATCAGCCAAGGAGCTAGCCAGACCTGAAAAGAATGTAAACTAATTATTCGTGAATTATCATGTGGGACTGGAGAGAACCGTTTGTCACCCCCTTGCCTAGATATTGCTATCCTCCATTTCTCTCATAATGAAGCTTTATTTGGGAAAAGGTGTAAATGATCTCCTTTGTCCTTCTTTGAAGTATCACATGTATGATTAGGCATGCAACAATGGACTATGTTGACCTGAAGATTAAAAATAAACCATGCAGCATACTTGCATTGGAGCAAACAATCAGGCATTCAATAGAAATACTTCTATGGTACTTACTGGAGAAATTCACCTCTGTAACTACATAACTGATCAGTAAGTATAAAGCACTGATATGCTATAATTGACAATATGCATTAAAATATAGAACAATGTGTCTGTAATTTCATGATCAAGTGGGAAAGAATACTATAGATCTGCAGTGGAATGGCGTGAATGACAGAACATAGCAGCAACCCTAGCAGCAAAAGTGAGCAACGTAACTGAGTCCGTTTTATCTAGCAGAAGCTTGGCTCCTGTCAAGGCCTTGTATATTCTAGTAGGCTATGCTAAGACATATGCTGTTTGTGGAGAAAAATAACCTAGAGGAAAGGAAAGAAAAGTAAAGAAAGACTGACCGTGTTGTTATGAATCATAGATAAGTAAAATTAAAAATCCACCTTTTCAATACTGATATTAAACTAAATAAGTTATAACATTTACTTGGAACTAGTTTCGATGCTGGTAAGCGTCATCTTTAGCCAAATATGAGAACAGGCAATCGTAAATATGCATATCATCATTAAATCAGTGCACATGTAAACACTCTTAATATGGGATTTATGATGCCCCTAAAAGTATCTGGAGAATAAAACTTCAAATAATCACAGTTTCAAAATCATGAAGTCACGATTAGAATGACACATTACACAATATAATTCTCTTCACTCAAGTGTCGTTCTAATCGTGACTTCAACATTTTGAAATTGTGATTATTTGAAATTTTATTCTCCAGATACTTTTAGGGGCATCATAAGTCCCATAATAAGAGTGTTCATATGTGCATTGATGTCAATCAATCAGTCAATACTGATCTGCATTTAGGGCAGTCGCTCAGGTGGCAGATTCCCTATTTGTTGTTTTCCTAGCCTTTTCTTAAATGATTTCAAAGAAATTGGAAATTTATTCAACATCTCCCTTGGTAAGTTATTCCAATCCCTAACTCCCCTTCCTATAAATGAATATTTGCCCCAGTTTGTCCTCTTGAACTCAAACTTTATCTTCATATTGTGATCTTTCCTACTTTCAAAGACGCCACTCAAACTTATTCATCTACTAATGTCATTCTATGCCATCTCTCCGCTGACAGCTCGGAATATACCACTTATTTTGCAAGTTGTAAATCAAGTTGTAACAACTTCTTATACATGCCACTTAGCCGAGCAGCTCGTCTTCTTTCTCCCAATTCTTCCCAGCCCAAACTTTGCAACATTTTTGTAACGCTACTCTTTTGTCGGAAATCACCCAGAACAAATCGAGCTGCTTTTAATTGGATTTTTTCCAGTTTTTGAATCAGGTAATCCTGGTGAGGGTCCCATACACTGGAACTGTACTCTAGTTGAGGTCTTACCAGGGATTTATATGCCCTCTCCTATACATCCTTACTACAACCCCTAAACACCCTCATAACCACGTGCAGACATCTGTACGCTTTATTTACAATTCCATTTATGTAATTACCCCAATGAAGATCTTTCCTTATATTAACACCTAGATACTTACAATGATCCCGAAAAGGAACTTTCACCCCATCAACGCAGTAATTAAAACTGAGAGGACTTTTCCTATTTGTGAAACTCACAACCTGACTTGTAACCCCGTTTATCAACATACCATTGCCTGCTGTCCATCTCACAATATTACCGAGGTCATGTTGCAGTTGCTCACAAATTTATTACTCTATACAGAATAATATCATCCGCAAAAATCCTTACCTCTGATTCCACTTGTTCATTCATATCATTTATATATATAAGAAAACATAAAGGTCCAGTAATACTGCCTTGAGGAATTCCTTTCGTAATTATTACAGGGTCAGATAAAACTTCGCCTATTCTAATTCTCAGAGATCTATTTTCTAGAAATATAACAACCCGTTCAGTCACTCTTTTGTCTAATCCAGTTGCACTCATTTTTGCCAGTAGCCTCCCATGATCCACCCTATCAAATGCTTTAGACAGGTCAGTCGCGATACAGTCCATTTGACTTCCTGAATCCAAGATATCTGCTATATCTTGCTGGAATCCTACAAGTGAGCTTCAGTGGAATAACCTTTCCTAAAACCAAACTGCCTTACAAACATGTCTAATATAATCAGAAAGAGAATGCCATCCCAAAGCTTACATACAACGCATGTAAAACTTACTGGCATGTAATTTTCAGCTGTATGCCTATCACCCTTTCCTTTATACACAGGGGCTACTGTATCAACTCTCCATTCCTTTGGTATAGCTCCTTCGACCAAACAATAATCAAATAAGTACTTCAGATATGGTACTACATTCCAACCCATTGTCTTAAGTATATCCCCAGAAATCTGATCAATTCCAGCCGCTTTTCTAGTTTTCAACTTTTGTGTCTTATTGTAAATGTCATTGTTATCATATGTAAATTTTAATACTTCTTTAGCATTAGTCTCCTCCTCTATCTGGACATTATCCTTGTAACCAACAATCTTTACATACTGCTGACTGAATACTTCTGCTTTTTGAAGATCCTCACATACATGCTCCCTTGTTCATTAATTATTTCTGGAATGTCCTTCTTGGAACCTGTTTCTGCCTTAAAATACCTATACATATACTTCCATTTTTCACTAAAATTTGTATGACTGACAATTATGCTTGCCATCATGTTATCCTTAGTTTCCTTCTTTGCTAGATTCAATTTCCTAGTAAGTTCTCTCAGTTTCTCCTTACTTCCACAGCCATTTCTAACTCTATTTTTTTCCAGTCTGCACCTCTTTCTTAGTCTCTTTATTTCTCTATTATAATAATGTGGGTCTTTACCATTCCTTTCCACCTTTAAAGGTACAAACCTGTTTTCACATTCCTCAACAATTGCTTTAAACCCATCCCAGAGTCTGTTTACATTTTTATTTACCGTTTTCCGATCATAGTTACTTTTCAGAAACTGCCTTATGCCAGCTTTATCAGCCATATGGTACTCCCTAATAGTCCTACCTTTATGACCTTCCTTTCTATCACATTTATTTTTAACTACGACAAAAACAGCTTCATGATCACTAATACCATTTATACTTCGGTTTCTCTATAGAGCTCATCTGGTTTTACCAAAACCACATCCAGGATATTTTTCCCTCTGGTTGGTTCCATCACTTTCTGAATCAGCTGTCCTTCCCATATTAACTTACACTACCGGTCAAAAGTTTTCCATCACCTATCACAACTATGGATTTGTGGTTAAAACAGATATGTAGTTTTAAATAATCTATCATAGCCCTGGTCTGTTAATAAAACAAGCATAAACATGTAAAGACAGAATGACTCTGTTGTGTATTTGACCGGTTCTCCGCATGGAGGGTCACTGATGGGTTACCACAATAACACTAACATGTCTTTACCCAAGGATTTGTGGTTAAAACAGATATGTAGTTTTAAATAATCTATCATAGCCCTGGTCTGTTAATAAAACAAGCATAAACATGTAAAGACAGAATGACTCTGTTGTGTATTTGACCGGTTCTCCGCATGGAGGGTCACTGATGGGTTACCACAATAACACTAACATGTCTTTACCCAAGATGTGTCCACTTGAATAGGCCTGATTCCTTCAGCTGTCTGTGTAGCAAGCAGTTCACATTAGTTTTCAGTACACTGTGTGCAGCTAGCAGTGTGTTTGTGTATCTGATCAGGTGCATACCATATTACTTCCAAATGGGACGGAAGCAGGAGATTGGAACCTAAAAACATGCTGTAATTGTAGCTCTGCATCACAAAGGGTATTCTAGTAGGACAATAGCAACAAATGTTGGCGTAGCCCAATGTACAGTGGTGTATACATTGCAGCGGTTCAAGCAAACCGGTGCCAGTGCAAGTGTTCCACGATCTGGAAAACCCCGTGTAACATCATACAGGGAAGATCAGTTCATATGTGCACAGAGTAAACGTCAGAGAACTCGTACGGCACCTGAAATTCGCGAGGAAGTCAATAATATGCGATCTGCTCCAATCTCTGTCTCAACAATGCAACGCCATCTTTGTGAACGAGGTTTAAAGGGGTGCATAGCGGCCAAAAAACCTTTATTACGGACACAAAATAATGTGAAAAGAATGCAATGGGCACAGCAACATAAAAACTGGAGCGTGCAGCAAGGTCCAAGGTGTTATTCACGGATGAATCAAAGTTTGAAATATCTGGGAGCCATCGTCGAATGTTTGTTCGTCGACTTCGTGGAGAACATATGAAGAGTCTGTGTGTGACACCTACGGTGAAGCATGGTGGAGGGTCGGTTATGGTGTGGGGATGTTTTGCAGGTGATAAAGTTTGTGATCTAGTGCGAAATAATGGAACTTTAAAGAAGGAAGGATGTCGCAGGATACTGATCAACAATGCAGTTCCATCTGGCAGGAGACTTATTGGTCGTGGGTTTGTACTGCAGCAGGACAATGACCCCAAACATTCTTCTAAATTGTGTAGAGGGTGTCAATAGAAAAGAGAAATGTGGGGAACTGAAAAATATGATTTAGCCAAGTCAGTCACCAGACTTAAATCCCATTGAACTGTTATGGGATGAACTTGACAGGGAGGTCCAAAAACTGAGGTCAACTAATGTTGAAGAGCTATGGAATAATTTACATAGCTGTTGGACTGCAATATCGACACAAACGCTACAAAATCTTATTTCCAGAATGCCAAGAGTTTGTGCAGCTGTTCGGAGGGCAAAGGGTGGATACTTTGAAGAGGCTAAAATATAAACCATATTGTATTCTACTTAATGATAGTGAGAGAAAATATATATTTTGTTGGTCTATTTAGTTTTAACGATGTGTTTGTACATTGAAATAAAGTATCTAGTTTTGTGCATAAGTGATCGAAAATTTTGACCGGTAATGTACTTGCCATTTGTTGGTCATGCTTCCTGTCATTCGCATTTCCTTCCCAATTGGCATCTGGTAAATTCAGACCTACCACTACAATCACATTCCTTTCCATGTCGTTTCCCACATAGCTGATTATCTTATTAAATAATTCTGAATCCGTGTCAGCACTACCCTTTCCCGGTCTGTACACTCCAAAGATATCAAGTTGCCTATTATCTTTCGAAATGCCACACACCTGCTATGCTGGCATAGCATGGGGGGACGTGATAATCCCACGTGGCGTGTCCCAGGTGGCGGATAGGGGGGTCCTAACCGGCTTGCCAGCGGACTTGAGGGAAATAAAATACCTCTCGCGGACCAAACACACAACCCCCTGTGGGTGGAGGACACAGACGAAGAATTCACCCACGGTATCCTCTGCCTATTGTAAGAGGTGACTAAAGCAGGCGACCAAGGGATGATCAAATTGGAACCATGAAACTACTTGTGATTAGTACCTCCACGCGGGGAACACCATGGGTCGCTTTTACTTGTACGTAGTACCACTATGTTGGGTACCAAATAGGTTTGTGATTAGTAGCAAACGAAGGCTCAATGGCTTTTACAGTATTTGTGATTGGTAGCACTGTATGAGTGACACCATGGGATGAGGAAACCCATGGTTCTGGCTTGCCTACGATTAGTGCCCACTATATGAGGAACACCACGGGTAATGAGTCTCTCGTGGTGCATTGGCACTGCTGGTGGCTACGATTAGCCTACGCAGTGGCCTTCACGGTATGCACTAGCCATGCTAGGTACCAACTGATGAACCCAGCCTAGCACATAGGGGCAAAAAGCTGGCAACCAGGAATGAGTTAGCTGGAGTATTTATAATGTCCAATAACGGATCATTTATATTGGTATTATAAATTTACTCATTCAGAACAAAGATTTCAGATTCCCTATGGGAATCAACATCTGTATTATCCTTAAACCTCACCCGTGCTGCATTTACCAGGTCCCACACATCTCCAACTATGTTGGTACTTATATCAGCTTGCCTTACATTGTTGGTACCAACGTGAAACACTACCACCTTCTCCTTGATTGCCTGTTCCCATATTTTGCTGAAGATGACGCTCACCAGCGTCGAAACTAGTTCCAAGTAAATATTATAAATTATTTAGTTTAATATCAGTATTGAAAAGGTGGATTTTTAATTTCACTTATCTATTATTCTCGGTTCAATACAGACTTAAAAATGAAATTCTTAAATTTAATCGTGTTGTTATGTGTTAACATTGACGGCAGTGAAAAATTACCCCCACTGATACTTGGAAAATGTGAGAACTTGAGATGTCTCAGTAACATCTGTACATTCCTTTGAAAATATGGCTTTAATAAAAATATGTGGATGACATCAGAAATATTTGTAAAATTTTAACAAACCTTGGATGCTAAAGTGGGATCGGCAGGAAGGAAGGTAGTGTTGGTAATGGATAGGTGTCTAGCTCATCGTTCAAATACATCTTTCTTACAGAATATCATAGTGGTCTTCTTTCTCTTAACACCACCAGTCGTCTGCATACTTTAGGCCTTGGCCTTATTCATTAAGTGAAAGCGAAGCACAGAAAGGTCATGTTTCAAAGAGCTATTGGGAAATGAAATTGAATATATTCCAAGCCATGCACATTAGTAGCAACATGGCAACTAGTCACAATGGACACAATTCAAAACTGCTTTGACAATGCAGGTTTTGGTACCATTTCAAAAAGTTTTAAAGAAGAAGGTGCTACTGAGAACATTGGGGAAGATTGGGGGTTGTATTAAAAGATACAAGTACCACAACATTCAAAGAAGTTGTTATTTAGGATGATAGTTATTTAGGATGATAATATCCTAACCTCAACACCACAGATGAATGTTAAGGATCTTTGTGATGATGCAAAGAAACAAAATACCAAAGAAGAAGAAGAAAAAGAAGATTAGGAAGAAGAGTATGCAGCAGAACCAATTTTTGGGGCAGCAGTGGAGGGATTGGATATTGTCCATCGGTACTTCTTCTCTTTCAACGTTAATGAAAGCCTCAAGACAGTGTTAACCAAATTGAGAGAAATCATCTTTCCATGAGATGCCGTATATGAGCAACAGGAAGCAAACTACTCTCCTGGACTATTTCAGAAAGTAAAGGTTAGTACACATATTTTCATGGTTCTCATGGTCTACTTTTTCACGACATCTCTTTCAAATTTTGTAAGGCTCATGTTCCTGTAAGTTACAATTGCATGTCAGTAATATCCATTTCCACTTTTCTTGTTGCAGGTGGTGCTTCCAATGGTTGATTAAGGAATTTTTTACTTCTGCTGTTTTGTAAATCATTTGGGAGATAGTGGGTTCGAGCCCCACTGTCGGCAGCCCTGAAAATGGTTTTCTAGGGTTTTCCCCATTTTTACACCGTGCAAATGCTGGGGCTGTACCTTAATTAAATCTGCAGTTGCTTCTTTCTCGCTCCTAACCCTTTCCTACTCTATCGTTACATCAGTGCAACATAAATTAGATTGTAAAAAAAAAGAGTTTTGTATATATTTTCTGTTAGTTTTGTTTTAATTTCACTTTTTAGTATTCATTAATTTGTTCATTAATTATTTCTTGAAAATATGGGCATTACATTAGCTAAGGGCACAAATGTATTATTATTTCTTGTGATAATAAGTTATAGCCTATTTCCTATAAACCTCCATTTAAGGAAAATTTACTTTTAAGGAAGAAATTTCAAATCCCTCTGATATTTGTTCAAAGGGGGTTCTACCGAAAAGATTTTTTGTTGCACCTTGGAATTTATTACTATTGTAATAAATCGGATTGATTTTTATGGGTGTTTTTAAAATTTTTTGCTTTGTTTTCTTCATTTAAGAAAATAATTATTTATAGAGAGAGATCAAAAACCAAAATGGAAATCTTTAGCCCTGATGAAAGTGACATAACTTGTGATTGAACTACCACTGTTTGCTTTGTATACTTTTGTTTTCAGTATTACACACTCGTCAAAAACATTTGTGGTAGTTGAGGAAGATCTCTATATAAGTGAGTCAGAAATTGTTAGCTGCTAAAAATGCATCATCATTCGAGAAGGCAAATGTCACTGAAGTGCACCAATAGATTGCACCACTGTGCTGTAGTGTACTGCAACCACTAACACTGTCATGCTAAATCATCACATGTCATACAGCCAAATGATTCACTGTTAAAGCACTACTATGGAATGTCAGTCCACTCCTCAATTTGACCATATGATAACAAGATTAACTGTTAGATTACAAACCTGGTCGCTTAAAATTACACATTTTAAAAAATCCTAACCCTTTCAGCCCTGAGAGATTTTTTTCTGAATTTTTCTGTACAATACATGTTTATACCCATTGTTTGGGATGCAGAATCACGGAAAAATATTTTAAAAATTCCAAAATTGATACTTTTTTCAAAACTTGACTAGCACGTTTGTGCTGGTTAGGCTTTATTTAATACTACTTAACCTGCTTAGCCTAGTTAGGTGTTACATCATATTTACAAACTTTACAGTCAAAATACAAGCAATAACATCACATACAAGTATAGAAATGATTAAAAATCAAAACTTACATTAAAAATATGCAGCAGTGGTGACCATTACCCCCCCACCCCCACCCACTTATAGGCTACACAAACTCACACACAAAATCTTTTCAACATTCTTCAACTTTTTACCATATGTTTATCATTTGAAATGCACAAATATAAATCACATTTAATGCAACGGGTTCTGGTTCTACTTTTACAAGCTTCGTACTGACAAGAGCGTGGTAAAGGTATTTTATCAACATTGGGCCAGTGGTCGTACCCGTCATCTCTTTTCATAGACAGGCTTAGGAGATGGCGTGTATATCTTCGTCTCCTTCTTGCAGGTTTGTCTTCAACTTCATCATCCTCATCTTCTTTTCTTCTCTCTCTGTCTGGAGCTGCAACCAATGCTTGCCCACTGTCATTCGAAAATGAGAAGATCGATAATCTTACTTTTGGGAACTTTGTTTGCTCGGCAGTCCTCCTGGTACTGTTGCCAACTATTAACAATGCTTGTATCCAGAAAGTGGAGAATCATTTCAAGGTCCATTTCTTTGTCCTGAACCATGCTCGGTAGCATTCTAATTCATCATCATCATCATCAATGTCCCACTCCAGTTGCCCGGGTGTGGTTAACAAGCCTCCTCCACTCCTTTCTGTCTTTTCACTTTTCCTGCTCCATTACTTCTGCCACATCCAATCCAGCTTCTCTAATGTCCTTCCAAATCTGATCCATTCACCTTCTTCTCAGTCTTCCAACTAGTCTCTTTCCCTTAACTTCTCTTTCCAATTCCCTTCTTGCTACCTGTTTCTTTCCCATTCGTTTGACATGTTCGAACCATCTCAGTCCTGCTTTCTGTAAGTTCTGTACTAATTGTTCTATATTTAGCTCTTCTCTGATTTGAATATTTTGAATTCTATTTCGTTGATTGCAAATATCTACTCTCCCCATGTGCTCATTGTAATACTTAATCAAAAAAGGGGCAGTCGACTTCAATATATTTGTCTTCATTTTTGGACCACCTTCTTACCGTGGCTAGGGGTTCAATCCTGGCACAAGTAGAAGCAACAACAACTCTTAGGGAACCTTTCCATTCCACAATTACAATGGTATTGTCAGAACGCACATATTCATGAACAAGTGTTGATCCCATGGGTGCCCAGTCGTCTTCATCACTTGACAAATCACTAATATCAGAGTTGTCCAAACAATGTAATATCCGGTCCTCAGATACACCTGTAAGCGTAAATAATATGGAATTGGGGATAAACATTGTACAGTTATTCTATAAATATGAATTAATTCAAAAATACTGCTTACAAAGTAATATTTCAATCCCCTGACTGTCACAATTGTGCTACTTGAACTTTGATGCAAATATAAATTAATATTATTGTATTTACAACTAACTAATGGTCATAAAATCAATAACTGTAATGTCTACAAGTGACACATTCCCAAACATAGCCCAACAACGTAGTATTTTTTAAAATATAAAGCACTTACCTTGAGAGCACATGGTCAGTTTTTAACACCATTGTTTACCAGTCACTGCTGCTTCCTGGAGACAGGTAGACAAATGAAAAACAGTTGAATGATGTAGCACAGAACCCGCACCATCGTTGTAGTCCGGTTCGAAGCACAGAAGTGACTTAGTTTAGCACTTAAAAAATAAAACTGAACCATACCATACCATACCAAATAAATTACAAACATTCAAAATTCCCATATGTAAGATTAATATAAAATTTGATTAAATGTTAAAATTCTGAGCTCTTCTCTCTTTTTCTGTTTTCTAGGGACGCAGTGTTAAGCGTAATTTGGCAGTAAATTCAGATGAACCTGATGAGCTGAAGAGAGCACCTCACTCTTTTGTAATTCATCGAGGTCGTGTAGGAAACTACATCCTGGAACTTGTGAAGGATTTCAGAAAAGTTATGGAGCCTTTCACTGCTTCATCATTACAGGCAAGGACAAAAAAGTGTATAATATTTCTGATGATAATATTGAAACTGACATGTAAGGAATGAATGTTGTGATGATGTGGATATTTTTTGTGTCTTTTCTTGATGACTGGGACGTATTCAGCCTGGATGTGGATGGAAGAGATGCAATTTTGATCTCTCTTTTGTATGTTAGAGACTTTGTGCCTCCAAAAATTAATACAGTACTGTATTTTGTTGTGCCATGTCCATAGGATCCATTTTTTTTTTTTTTTTCACCAGAGACCACCTTGTAAATGCACAATGCAATTTTGCAACATGAACACCTGAGAATACATACTGCTCCGGGGTATCTGTGGAACAGCAGAGGTGAAAGAAGGTGCCGGGGTGAATGGGTCTAACTACCAAATCAAAGTTAAGAGGCGGCCGGAGCTGGAACGGCCGGCCACCAGCTCAGTAGTTGTTGTAACATGGGTCAAAAGTTTGTAAGAGTTTTTTATAAGGAAATGGAACAAGGTAAAATTATTTTGTTTTTATAGCGCACGGTAGTCTGTGATACACTTTTCATTAGTGCAAAAACATTTCAAAAAGAAATGCAAATATAGTTATAAAATGGTAATTAAAATAACGAATCTCCATATGAAATTGAGCTATGAACCGCGGTTTTCCTAAACTTGTTTTAAGTCAAGATGGTGTTCAAATTGGAAGCAAACTATACCATAGCGAAGTTTATATATTTCTCTAAGGGGCTACTTTAACATACTTCAAGATTAGGGATTCTTTGTATATTTAATCGTGATTTTAATAAAGCTCTGCTTATTGACTTACGAGTGTCGGCCGAATTCTAGTGCTGGTAGTTCAGCCAGTTTCCGTCAGATGCCGCAGCCCCTTGTCCTTGAAGAGGGATGATGACAGATTAGCTCTTACCCACGCAGGGATGTGGTGAGCGAGATCTTCAGCTGCTATCAGTCGCTTCCTCACCCGTGTTTCATAACAAGCGGCAGTGGACACGCTGACAATACTTTGTTACTCGCTAGTTGTAGTATGACCTTTCAATAGCACGTTATATTTTGTCGTGTTTTATTATGCCGTATCTTTTTACCGAGTGCAATGGAATGGCAAAATGCTTGATTTGTAAGAAGACATTAAACTTTATTAAAAATATTAACACTGGGCGAGCTGGCCGTGCGGTTAAAGGCTCCATATTTGTTTAAAAAAAACATATTTTAATAGGTTTAGACTGTATTGACCTATCTGTGTCTGTGTGACGTGAAGCAACTAGCAAAAAAAGAGAGATGTCACTTGAAGAAGAAGGATATATGAAAGTGAGGAGCCCGGCACAAGTAAGTGGAAATAAAGCTAGGACTCAGCTAAGGGCTCTGTGGTCGCCAACCCAGACTCCCAAGTTCAGAGCCTATGGGGCCCGCTTTAGTCGCCTCTTACGACAGGCGGGGTATACTGTGGGTGTTATTCTACTACCCCCACCTACAGAGGGAAGTTACAGTGCCCCTCAGCTATTGCGTTCTTTACCAGCACCGTTTCCGAGTTTCATAACGGGTAGGTATACAAAACCGTCGTTTACTGTCCTTGTATTTCTTGGAAATTGGGTTATCCAACATAACTGGAATAACTCACAGGTCAGATAGGTCATTCCGGTGAGCAGCGTTGCTATTGGCTAAAGCGCCTGACGTCACCGAGAGCGAGAATGAAGTGGTATATTTTTGAGCTTAGTAGTTACTCTAATTACACTCCACTCAAGTCATGAAATACAGAACTAATGGATATTTAGGTGCTGTAACATTTATTATTTAAAACCTATACGAAAACATACGACTTCAAATCCGTCTTTGTAAAGACAAAGAGACTCTCACAACGGCTCGAAGGATGGAACGCAGGCCTTCTGCCCCTTGGCAGGTTCGATCCTGGCTCAGGGCGGTGGTATTGGAAAGTCGACACGTTAAAGAACTCTTGCGGGACAACATTCCGGCACCTCTGTGTCTCCGAATACAAGTTATTTGATCGAATTCAAATTTTAACACAATATGCAATGGGATGTTTTATACATTGTTTATATATTTCAGAAATGTTTGTTTCCAAGAGGAAAAGACTGTTATAAATTTGTAAGGCTCTTTTTTTTACTCCGCGTTACAATATTTATCGTATGTCCAAAGCATAACTGTGTGACTAAAAAATTCGTAAATGAATTACCTTCTATTATATCAGTTTGTATTTTCATTGGATAGAATTATACGAATTATGTATCACTGACTGGCCGGTACAGGGAAAGACGTGAGGCGGGGACGGGATTGATGCTTTACTTCATTTCAACATCGGAAACAGTGTCCGGCGTGCTGGCCTTTGGTCACAGGGGTCCCGGGTTCGATTCCCGGCAGGGTTGGGAATTTTAACCATAATTGGTTAATTTCTCTGGCATGGGGCTGGGTGTATGTGTCGTCTCCATCATCATTTTAACCTCATCACGACGCGCAGGTCGCCTACAGGCGTCAAATCAAAAGACCTGCATCTGGCGAGCCGAACTTGTCTTCGGCCACTCCCGGCACTAAAAGCCATACGCCATTTCATTCATATTTGTCGGAAACAGTACCTTATTTTGACTGTTTTACTCAGCACTAACCCATGCTCAATAATTTCCTGGAATGTTTCGCATTCCGTACAAATGTCAACACCATCAGCTCCGTGCAAGTACTGTATCACAACTTCCTGGTGACAGACTATGTGACGCTGGAGGGTGAGAGGGGAATCGCTCGCTCGGCCTTGGCCTCTCTTACTGCCATCTATGCACCCGCGATGTAACTATCAGTGGAGTTAGCTGTCGACAGCAACGAGACTAGTGGCGATATTTTGAAATAAAATGTGAATCTAGAACTGACTCCGGCCGCCTCTTAATATAAAACTTTAACAAGGTTATATTTTCTAATTTTTAACAAACAAGAATAACAAAACTTTAACAACAATAACAACGGTATGGCAATTTAGAACTAAGACTTATAAGGATCCAAGATTTCAACCTTCAAACATTCTTGGGGTAGCAAGCCCTAATTTTACAATTCTGAGCTCCTAGTTCAACTTTAACCCAGCAACAATTCATTCAAAAGGGCAGAAAACCCCTAATACATGGAGTGCTTGCTCACAATTGGAATATCAAGCCTCCCTGAGGCACTTTTACAACACAGGAAAAGAGCTGACACGCTCTCAGTCTTCCACGTCTATTCAAGGCAATAACAGACTATCCAATTACTTGCCATCAAGGCACACTTACAAAAATGAAACGGGGGTATCTTGTACCCAACCTACTGGGCCTAAGCAGAGAAAGAACAGGTTAAGTAAATGGCCCGAAATACAACGGGAATGGAGGCGTGTGCTTGCCCTCCTAAATACTCATTCTGAAACCTAAAAGGCACTAGGCCGAAGACGCAGGGGCTATTCCCAAACTATGGAGGTGACCCGTACAAGAAAGAGTTTAAACATTAGGGAAGAAAAGAAAATCAGTTACCAAAACGTAGTCACCTCAAACCAAAATGAAGGGGAGCTCGAGAGGGTAAAGCACTCTGTATCCCCGATTTACAATTAAAGATATTTACATAAGCCGGCAGAAATTTACATTACAGAAAGGTAGGTTACATGCCAAAAGTTTTGGACCTTTCCCGCGGGTTAAACTGCTGAGCTAGCAAGAAATAAGGAAATGGCCATTACCTTACTGAAGACCTGCTGCCTGAGGAAAGAGGTGCCTCCCGCCCCCTGCTTTACAACCACATACTTAGTTAAACGTAGATTAAGTGGCCCAGAGATGTGAAAATCAGCAGTTTATAAACCCTCGGGGAAGGTTCGAGACCTTTCAAGAATAATTATACCTTACAGATACACACCAAATCGAAGATGAAGCCGGTGATTGGTTGAAAATTAATTACAGAAATTCTGGATTGGCTAAATTCGAAACTGGCGGAAAGAAAGATAAATATTGCCAACCCACAAATGAATGAACGAAATTTAGTAAAGAACAAACTTATGAATACAAAATTTCTTCAAATAAAGTTCCTTCACTTTGCACCAGGCTGCATGATCATAGTTTTTGGCAGTGACATCTATGAAAGAATGTCCAAACTTCTAGATAAATAGTAAACAAAAACAAGTCTAAATTCACACAGTGACATCTTCAGGGGAAAGGTTTAAGTAGATCCCGTTTAAGTTCAGTATTTCTCCAGTAGAGGAGTTCCAATTGGCGTAAGATTTAAACGTGTGGCATAGAGGTGTACCTCCTGGTACACATACATTTTCATTATAGAATATTTTGCCTTTCAGCGTTCAGTCTGCAAGCCTCTGTGAATTAAGTAAGTGCCTCTACAATTCTCTACTTGCAACTAACTCTGTGGCCTCGTTAAGTTCCACACCTCTTAAATTATTAAAATCTGAGTAACCATCATTGTCTTGGTCTCTCAGTACTTCTCTTACCCTCCTTGGCTGAGTCCATTATTCTCCTAGGTAACTTGTCCTCATCCGTTTGCTCACATTACCCCACCACTGAAACTGATTTATATGTACCACTTCATCCATCAAGTTTATTTCTGATGTAGCTTTTATCTCTGTATTTCAAGTACCCTCCTGTCAATGTTCAACCTTATCAGCAATCATTCTCACTGCTTTCATATCCATTACTTCTTATTTATAAATAAGATATCCTGAGTCCACCCATCTTCCACTCCTCTACTGCAAAGTTGGTCTGAAAACAGACCACATAAAGATAGTTTCTTTCAAGAAATCACTTCTTCCTTAGAACATACTGTTGATTGCAATGACAAGCTCACTGCATTCGTTTTGGTACACCTTGATTCAATTTCAGTTAGTATACTGCCATCCTGGAAGAATACTCATCCTAAGTACTTTAAATTACTGAGTGAATTGGCCATGCGGTTTAGGGTTGTGCCGCTGTGAGCTTGCATTCGGGAGATAGTGAGTTTGAACCCCACTGTTGGCAGCCCTGAAAATGGTTTTCCATGGATTCCTATTTTTACACCAGGCAAATGCTGGGGCTGTACCTTAATTAAGGCCACAGCCGCTTCCTTCCAACTCCTAGCCCTTTCCTATCCCATTTTTGCCATAAGACCTATCTGTGCTTGTGTGAGGTGATGTAAATTATAAAAAGTACTTGAAATTTGACACAATTTGTGATTAAGGCCAAGTCATTGGCTTAGGCCAAACTACTTGCTGCATTTTCACCCATCTGAATCTCAGTAAATGATCCATGTATTTTATGAGCAACAAAGGTGAAAGATTACAGTCTTGTCTTACCCCTGTAACTACTTTGAACCAAGAATACATTCTGCCCTCAGTTCTTGCTACGGCCAGATTGTCTACATAAGTGGCTTTGACCGACTAATAACTGATCCCTAATCCCATAATCCTTCAATACAGCTAACATCCTTTCCCTTGGTACTCAGTTATATGTACCGGGCGAGTTGGCCGTGCGCGTAGAGGCGCGCGGCTGTGAGCTTGCATCCGGGAGATAGTAGGTTCGAATCCCACTATCGGCAGCCCTGAAGATGGTTTTCCGTGGTTTCCCATTTTCACACCAGGCAAATGCTGGGGCTGTACCTGAATTAAGGCCACGGCCGCTTCCTTCCAGCTCCTAGGCCTTTCCCATCCCATCGTCGCCATAAGACCTATCTGTGTCGGTGCGACGTAAAGCCAATAGCAAAAATCAGTTATATGTCTTTTTCTAGGTCTATGAAACATAACTGTTTATTCCTCTCATAGCATATTTCAATTACCTGGCACATAAAGAAAATCTGGTCCGGACAACCTCCCTCTGGTCTGAAATGAAACTGGTTTTCATCCAACTTTCACTCCACACCCTCCTTTCCAAAATGCATGTGAACACCTTGCCTGGCATACTGATCAGGTGTTGCAATATCTCATACACTGGTGCAATTACTACTTTTATCCAACCTTACTTACATTCCATAGTAATCCTATTACTATATGAAGTAATTTCACCCTACTTGCAATCAGGAAAATAGAGAACAGATATATACTCTTTTTATTTTTTATTTTTACAATTCGCTTTACATCGCACCGACACAGATAAGTCTTATGGTGACAACGGGAAATGAATGGGTTAGGAATGGGAAGGAAGCGGCTGTGGTGTCAATTAAGGTACAGTTTCAGAATTTGCCTGGTGTAAAAATGGGAAATCACAGAAAACCATCTTCAGAGCTGCCGACAGTAGGGTTCGAGCCCTCTAACTTCCGAATGCAAGCTCACAGCTGCATACCCCTAACCATGCGGCCAACTCGTTCAGTGTTCTCATTCTTATCTGACACTTGATTCACAAGTAGTTGGTATAACAGAATACATCTACCAGAGTGTTAGGCTTGGCACTTGGGTAGTCTGGTATGGGCAAAGTTTCAGTAACTTTTTATTACATTGTGCTGATGTATAGCTGCGAGAAAGATTTTTGTGGCATTTGCTTTATTATTACCTACATTGTGCTGAGAATAGAACAAGGAAATATTAGACTCTATGGGTTCCGACTGAATTGAGACTACCTTTAAAAAACAGCAATCGTTCATGCTACATAGAACGAGTCCAGCTTTCTCAATTCGTCAAGTCTATACTGGTCATATTGGACTATTCCCTCTGCGCCATTGTGGATCTCGCTTTTAGAACCTTCCAGAAACATAAGAACTTACATAAGATTTCACTCGAATTTAAGTGTGCAACACAAGTTCAACCGTCAACTTAAGACTTTGTCATCAAGCGATTTTAAACGACATCACAATGCTTTTATTCTTCTGTTAATTTTAACATATTCTGGTCATATTTATTGTAACACATGTATAAGGTTTTAACTTTTGTATGTCATTCCATCACCATCCCATCCCCTTGTTCATCCACATCACTTCATTTTTAGATTATGTCTTTTGCTTGTAATTTTGACTAGGCTGATGATGGTCCAAAAAACAGACCGAAACTAGTACCTGTTATTATTATTATTATTATTATTATTATATTGTAATGTTTTGATAAACGTTATATGATTTTAAGTATTGAGAAGGTGGAACAAAAAAATTTTGTACTCATTTTTAAGTTAAGTCTTAACTCAATACGGAACCCGACCATGAAGTTTATTACTTTAAAAGCAGTCAGTATAACGGAATACATCTATTGGAGTGTTTGGCTTGACACTTTGTGATCTGGTATTGATGAAGTTTCAGTAACTATGTATTATATTGTGCTTATGTATAGCAATGAGAATTTGTTTGTAGCAGTTGCTACCAGCTTTATCGAGAGTTTCCTCTGTTAAAATATAACAGCTTTAATTTATTGTTTTATTCAGCATTGTATTTGTAGTTTTTTAATTTGATGACTGTTCTATGAACTGTACATCTATTATGTAGGACAAGGAGAACATTCCTGAAATTCTCTACTACTTTGACAAGCAAATCCATGTTCAGAAATTTTAGCAATTTTTATTTTATTTTACTGAATCTCTGAATTGCCTTTATAAATTTTTCTAAAAATGATTTGTTGGCATCATTTTACCTTATAAATGAAATAGAAATCTTACATATAATCTTTGATAATGATACAGTACAGTAAGCAATGTGATGAGGAATATATTTGACACAGAGACTTATTTGCTTTCTTTGAATGATTCCATGAAAGTTTATTGTAACTTATGTTTCAGGCTCGCAAGAAGAACCTCATCAAAGATTATGTATCTATTGCTGGCATATTGCACGTGTCACACTTATGTATCTTCACTCATACAGAAGTCAGTACTTACCTGAAGATTGTCCGTCTACCGCGAGGTCCAACACTTACTTTTAAAGTCCACAATTACTCTTTGGCTCATGATGTAGTTTCTACAATTAAGAAACAACTTGTGTTTACCAAACAGTTTGAACATTCTCCATTAATTGTGCTGAATGGGTTTAGTGGTGAAGGAATACACATGAAGCTTATGACATCCATGTTTCAGAATATGTTTCCAACAATTAATTTGTTGAAGGTAAGACAGTCAGCATGAAATGGTTTTGCTAATTTTCAAGTTTTCTTCCAACATTCATTGTATACAATTATTATTTTTATGTTTTTTATGTTGCCCATTTTCATGGTCTAATAACTTTTTTTAAAAGGTGAATCTCAACAATATTCGACGTTGTGTGTTATTCAGCTACAACCCTACCTCTAAGCTGATAGACTTCAGGCATTATGCCATCAAAGTTGTGCCTGCTGGTATTTCAAAAGGAGTTAAGAAGATTGTACAAAGCAAGGTCCCTAATTTGGGACGTTATGAGAGTGTATCAGACTACTTGACCAAGTAGGTATATGCATAGCATAGGAATTTGGAATACATAGAATTCTTACACTAATTGTATGCAGTTATGTGTAGTCAGGATTGTCATCATTTTTAGAACATAATAATGTTGATAATATATTATTTTGTCAAATGTTAATATTTGTATGTGTTTTACTTCTAACTTAGCTATTGTGATTGTTTTAATAACTCTTGTGGACACCTTTGTTGGAGCTTCTATCATTTTCAAATCACATTGAATGTTGTTTTCTGAGGACATTATCACTAGAGAATTTTTTTTTTAATAAATAAGACTGCAATATGATTACAAATTATTCTTTCATCAAATTAAATATATTTATACCAGTTACATTTTGATATTGGACACATTTTAAAGCTATATTATATAATACAAATAAATAAATTATATACATTTTATATTCTTATCCTACAGCATTTAATAAATTTTATGATCAGTTTAGATATTCCCCCACAGAATAAAAACAGTGATATGCCTGATATGCCATTAATAATCTTTCAACCGGGCGAGTTGGCCGTGCGCGTAGAGGCGCGCGGCTGTGAGCTTGCATCCGGAAGATAGTAGGTTCGAATCCCACTATCGGCAGCCCTGAAGATGGTTTTCCGTGGTTTCCCATTTTCACTCCAGGCAAATGCTGGGGCTGTACCTTAATTAAGACCACGGCCGCTTCCTTCCAACTCCTAGGCCTTTCCTATCCCATCGTCGCCATAAGACCTATCTGTGTCGGTGCGACGTAAAGCCCCTAGCAAAAAAAAAAAATAATAATAATAATCTTTCAAATGTTTTTATTTTGAGGGCAAATTGGATGTCTTTTGGTAGTTTAAAAAGAATTATTTTATGGCCACATTGGAGCACTTTAATCAATCCATATACATTTAAGTTTTAAGAGTATTTATTAGCTACAAATTTGGCTTATGTTTCTTCTTCTGCTCCCCGAACTTCTTCATTCTTTCCAACCTGGCTGCCTTTGTTTGTCAGTTATGGTGTACTGTTCGCATAAAAAGTTTTTAGTTTAAGTCTAAAGTCTCTGTTTCTCAGGATCCTTTTTTCTTCTCGGTCTTCAATTTGCTGCATTGTCAAGCCTAACTCATCTAAATCATCTTGGACTTCTTTGATCCAATTATTCTTGGTTTTACTTTTCCAAAAGTAGTTGAAAAGATGTTTCAGTACCCTGGTTTCTGGTGGTCTTGATATGTGGCAGAAAAATGCAACCCTCCTTTTCTGCATTGTGTCTATTATTGACTCAGTTTCCTGGTATACAACTTCATTAGGTAATAATCGCCATTGTCCATCTACTTGGTGTTTTTTGTTTATTATTGTTCTAAGGATTCTTCTTTCTGTCTTCTGTAATTTATCTGTTGTTGATTTGGTGTTCAAATTGAATAGTGTTTCACTAGCATAGGTTGCTTCAGGTTTAATAACGGTGTTGTGGTGTTTAAATTTTACATTTATCGAGAGAGATTTCTTCTTGTAGGTTGTTCAACGTTAAGAATTTCATGCTTAGGTTCTGTATTGAATCAAGATTTACATCAAAGAAAGGACGATAAGTTCCACCTTTTCAATACTATATATTGTGCGAAAGTTTTACATTTCTGTTAAAACATCACAATTTATGTATATTTGGTACCGGTTTTGACACACAATATATAGTATTGAAAAGGTGGAACTTATCGTCCTTTCTTTTATGTAAATCTTGTAGGTTGGTCAAGTGATACATTGTGCTTGTTTAAATTTAGTTGTTCTATTTTCTACCGATATTTTCTCGTTTAAGTTCCAAGTACTAATCTCTCCAAGATACTTGACTTTATGTACAATCTTAATTTGTTTGTTATTATTCAGGGTGATAGTTGGTGTTTCATCCTTGAAGGATGACATCATATCAGTCTTTTCAAATGAGATTTGTAGTCCGACTTTTGCTCTTACTTTTTCGAGTTCGTCAATTTGGTGTTTAGCCTCTTCCACACTTTTTGTGAGCAGTGCAAGGTCATCTGCAGATGCCAGGCAATTAAGTTTGATATTTTTGCCAATCTTGATGTTTGGTTGGCATTTCTTAGTCCACTTTCGCATGATTTTCTCCAGCATGCAGTTAGATAGTAATGGTGAGAGACCGTCACCCTGCCGAAATCCAGTCTGGGTTTTAAATGATTCATACAACTCCCCTCTGATTTTAACTTTTGATTTAGTGTTCTTAATGGTAATTCCAATAAGGTTGACAAGTTTCTGGTGTAATCCAAATTCCTTGAGGATTTTAAGTAACGACTCACAATGGATACTGTCATACGCTTTCTTGAAGTCAGCAAAAGTGATGACTAACTTTTTGTTTCTCACTCTTTGATGTTTCATGATCCACTTAAGACTGATGATTGATCTGGACAACTTCTTCCAGGTCGAAATCCTCCCTGATATTCTCCAAGTTCTTGGTGGAGTTGTTCCTGAATTCTTGTTAGGATAATTCTAGACAGGATTTTATATGTGAACATCAAGTAAAGAAAACCCCCGGTAAATATTTGGATAGAATTTATCACCCTTTTTGTATATTGGATGAATTATAGCTGTGTTCCATTCTTCAGGCAGTTTTTCAGAATTCCAGATGTCTATGAAGTGTTTGTTTATTTGCCTATGAAGTGTTTGTTTATTTGCATTCTTCCACAGCTCTGCAACCACTTGATTCTCTCCTGCTGCCTTGTTGTTCTTGAGCCAACCAATCGATTTGATTATTTCATTGAAATCTGGTGTTATAACCTTTTCTAGACGTTTTATTTTTTGGATAAGGCTCAAATTCTAAGTATTCTTTCTGTTCCTCAGCATTTAGTAATTCTTTGAAGTGATCGGCTAGAATTTTGGCATTCTCTTGATTATTGTGTGCTAGTTTCCCTTGTTTATTTTTCATCATGAGTGTGGGTGGAGTATACTATAATTGATATTGTCTAAATGTCCTAGTCCCATGTTGTTTGATTGACTCATCTATGATGTTTAGGTTTTCTTTTTGATGGTCTCTTTTGATTCTTATGATTTCTTTGGCCACTTGTCTTCTAGATTTTTCTGTTTTCTTTTGTTGGTCATTTAGCCATGCTTTGTGCCTTTCCTGTATTGCCATATCACATTCCTCATTCCACCAGGCATGTTTCTTTCTCTTTCTAATAGGAGCAGTTTCTTTGGCAATGTTATTCAGAACACAGCTTATCAATAATCATTTCCAGTTTGTCGCTTAGATTTGTTTTGGATATTTCTGAATACAATGCATTATTTATTAAGTAGCTGGGGTCGTATTTCCTCCTCCTAGTGGATTTCGGTGGTTTGTATTTCTTTCTTGGGGTTAATTTGATTTTTATCTTTGAAATATAGTGGTCTGAATCGATGTCCACTTCACGAAGGACTTTGACATTATAGATTTCTTTGTGGTACTTCTAATTGCTGTCTTTTGAATCCTGAAAGTACCTAAAACATCTGGCAACATACTGCAAAAATATTACTCCATATTTTAAGTGTGCATAGAATTAAGCAAATTATGCATGGTTCATGGTGTGGGTTACTGTAGTCACATCCTAGTTTATGAACCATGGGCAACGGCTGAGTGGCCTAGTAAGTGGTCCTGAGAGTCAGGATACCAGTTGTTATGGAATGGGAGTGGGCAGCTCGGACGGCCAGGACTATACAATCCACCAGTGGTCCCTAACTCATTAGAAAAAGATCCTCACTTGGACTATGTGTAAGTAAGGTAGCATCCTGCTTCATGTATTTAACGAGCTCAGAACACTTTAAGCAAGCCTCGGACCTTTGGGAGTAACGGAGTTGCACTCCCATTTGACAGGTGAGGGACCCCCTTGAAACAACTTGGCGAACAAAATGGAATTTGATGGGGAGCTATCAATATTAATCAGTCTCCCAAGAGTTGTTTCGTTTACACCCGCTGTTAAGCAACACTCTCTCGTAGGAATTGTGGTTGACTTTCGATCGCATTACTGCTATACAGGCTGAACGAAAATTCAACCAGGTGTCATTCAGGCAGAAATCGAAGTTCCTCTGACAAGCTCAGAAACAGACGGTCTCTCGCACTGCCTAAGATCCATAAAAACGATGTTCCCCTCAGACCTATTGTTAGTGTGATAAGTTTTCCTATGTATGCTCTGGCTAAATACCTAAGCAAATTGCTTCAGCCACACATAGGACATACTGAATCATACATCAGGGCTCTCGGTATTTCGATGTGGAGTCCTTGTTCACTAAAGTGCCGATTGACTCAGTCATGTCTCTCATGGAGGCTAGTGAAACTGTCGTCAATCTTTCCAAGAAATCTTTGGAAAAGAACCAAATGGCAATTCTAGCTAGGGGTCTTAATTTCGCTGTCGCTTCCTCTAAAATTCCCACTGAAGAGTTAATTACTTCCGTTGAGGCAGCCATCCACTAACTACCTATGGATGAGGCTGAGGAGTTAAGACAGAAATGTGTGAAACTCGTAAGGTCCGCTGTTGTACCCGCACCCAATTTAACAAGAGGCGAAAGGAGAGCTTTGAAGGAACTTAGAGATGATTCTGAACTGACTATTCTCTCAGCTGATGAGGGTAATGCGACAGTGGTTATGGACACTGACGAGTATAAGAATAAGATCTTGGCTATATTGTCAGAGTCTGTTTACAGACTGAGCTTACATGATCCCACCACTCGTGTTTAACGCCACCGTGAAGCTTTTAAGGCAATCTTTAATTCCAAAAGAGGAGGTCAAACATCTGTCCCAAGGGAATGCAGTGCCACCTAGATTATATGGATGAAGCTGTACGCATAAACAAGCTTTGGTGGTGGGGGTTATGTGAGGCGAATGGAGGAGGATAGGTTACCTAGGAGAATAATGGACTCTGCTATGGAGGGTAAGAGAAGTAGAGGGAGACCAAGACAACGATGGTTAGACTCAGTTTCTAAGGATTTAAAGCTAAGAGGTATAGAACTAAATGAGGCCACGGCACTAGCTGCAAAAAGAGCATTGTGGCGACCTTTAGTAAATTCTCAGAGGCTTGCAGACTGAACGCTGAAAGGCATAACGGTCTATAATGATAATGTATGAATGTATGTGTGCATGCATTTCTTAACGTTAGAATGCTTGTTCAAGATTTCAAAATATGTAAAGCAAAACATATTAAGCTCAGTTTTGAATTAAAATACTGTATATGTGTATTCCTATTCATCGTGCCGACCACACAACACCTCGTAATCTGCAGACCCTCGGGTTGAGCAGCAGTCGCTTGGTAGGCCATGGCCCTTCGGGGCTGTTGAGTCATGGGGTTTGATTTATATGTTTATTCCATTTGAGATCATGCTGAATCCAAATCCCAAAAAATTTTGTTTCTAACTTGTTTTCTATTTCGTGGTCATTTCAAATTATATTTGGGGTTGCAGAATTGCTGTTCTGAGTGGTATTTTAATAGGAAATGCTCTTTCAAAATAGTGTTTAAATATGCTGACAAACATATTAAATTTATCATTTTCATTTTCTAATATATAAACTTCGGACCATGATTCCTTTTTTAACAAGTTGTTAAAATATGCAGTATTTGTTTCATTGAATGATCTGCACTGTATTTTTTTTAAAGTTTCATTATGGAATGATTCATTTACATCAGTGCTTATTATTTTTGCACTGTGGTCACTAAAACCTGGGCAATAAACATGTATTGTGCGATAATATTTATTTGTATTTCTAAAAATTTTGTCAGGTGGTGTTTTTCTAACTTTTGTTATTCTCTTAGGGTTTTTTACTGTCTGATTAAGCCCATATGAATTTACAAGTTGTGTTAGTTTTCTCTACTTTTGCCATATTTTCAAGAAATCATAACTCATTTTACTCATATCATGAGAATGGACAATCAGAGGCTCACCTCCAGAATCTTCCACACCATCTCTAGAGGGAAAGCGACTAACGCCAAGTGGGCAAGACTCGTCAGAAAAGACCTTCAAGAATTGGACATTGCTCCCAGTGATATTTATGACAGGAATAGGTACAGAACGTTGATCTGAACATCAAACTCTCTCCAGTCACTAACAGAAAAAACAGTACGTCCGGGAGGAGGTGTGAAATGGACCCAGGAGCGAAAAGACTTTCACAGTGCAAGGATGAAGGAGTACTGGTCAAAGAAGAAAGCTGCTAGAGATAAGAACCACGTGGTCCATAGCAGGCGCAAACGGAACTAAAAAAAATGAAATTTTCCTAATGGTGAAGAGTATACCCTCAATGACCTTTAATTTTGGAATCTTCAGTGAGGGTACCTCAAAATCCTGTTCAGTAATAACATAATTGTAAGTTGTCAAACCTTCATGACCAATATCATTTCTGATATGCCCCCATGTTAGCTTTCTGATCTACAGTAATTGCTAGGTATAATAAATCCTGGAAAATTTATCAAGTTAATTTGTTCCACTCTGAGCCTGTGCTCTGAAAAGCACAGTTCTGTGATATCCTTGAATTCACCGTTAAGCAGTTAATTCAGTTCATCAAATTTGTTATAAAGAGACTGAACATTTTAATAGTAGATATTTATTTTATTATTTTTGTGTGTTTGGGGTGTTAATTTCATCATCATCATCATATTTATTATTATTATTATTATTATTATTATTATTATTATTATTATTATTATTATTATTATTATTATTATTAATTGAATAAAACTGAAGCACCAATATCTGATTTGTTTGTTAAACCCCGAATCCTGCAATCATGGATGTGCCTTACGGTCTTGCTACTAAAAAAACATTGGTTCAAAGCCCTTCCAGGATCAAATTCATTTGCTGCAGTTATATTCATATTACACATCATCAAGTCACATAAAATGTCTGTTTCTAATGACAATCTGAATCTGTCTTGTATAAGATTCATCTGACCAAATCTTCACTCACACAATGCTGTAGAGACTGGAAGAACACACATAACAGATAGTACCTGTCCCAGAATAGGAAATCTGTCACTACTTGCCAACTCCAACAGTTTGAACAATTCCTTTTTTTTTCCTCTTCCAAGAACTTTGAACTCATACTACTAATTTTGTGTAGTTCTCCCCCGTTTTCACATTTTGCAAGTTGCTCCCTTTATTATGCCAACATTGAGATGTCATCAGCACCATAATTTTTCAGATCAGTTCCCATTGGCCATACAAAAGTATCAGATAAGTTTGTGCATTTTTCTACAGTTCCATGAACGAGAAATCTTTCCGACACTATGACTAATCCATTTTTCTTTCTGCAAATTGACAACAGAACTAGCAGCTGGTCCAGCTCCCTTCAGTTGTATATCTTGGGAAATGCCACTAATGGACGTGTTCGTTACAAATTTATCTTCATTTGGGCCAGGGGTAGTGTTAAGTAATTCAAGCGATGCTATTGTACTTTTTACACATAGTTCAATAGTGCTGAGAAATAGCTGCTCCCTATGAAACAGGATTTCTAAATGTAAAAAATTAAAAAAAAAAAAATCAGGAAAAAGTGCAGCATATTATGAAGTAATTTAAAATCAGTGAGTTATCTCGGTAGACCTTTTGCCACTGGAGCTGCTTTATCCATTCCCGCAATTACATATTCCAAGTGCATAATGACACATTTCCAATCAGTCACTATGGCTGATACACAACCAACCTTGCTGGCCACCCATCTCACACTGTGCAAATATTGAAATTTCTGAACTCTTGTCTTAGTTGTTGTAGAATTTGTAGATCAGCTTCATTAATAATAATAATAATAATAATAATAATAATAATAATAATAATAATAATGATAATAATAACAACAACAACAACAACAACAACAACAGTGGCACGTGGCCTCCGAAGAGGCCTGGTGCAAGTCTTTCAAATTGATGCCGTATAGGCAATCTGCGCGTCTGTGAGGATGGGGCCCTACTTATGATGAGTTCTAATGATGAAGACGGCACACACACCCAGCCCCTGAGCCATTGGAATTAACCAATAAAGGTTAAAATCTCTGACCCCGCCGGGAATTGAACTCAGGGCCCTCTGGGCCGAAGGCCAGTATGCTAACCTTTTAGCCATGGAGCCGGACAACTTCATTAATGAATCAACTTCATCAACATAGTCCACATTTTTTTTTTTTTAAGAACTTAATATAATTGAAGCCTATATACTATGCAGTGCACAGCAACATTATGTTTGACCTTTAGTCTAATATGAATCAATCCACTGTGTGCAGCAAACAGAGAATCAGCACCATCTGTCCCGACAACCATTCTGAAAGCCCAAGTGTTTTAAGTTCCTTTTCAAGTGTCTCCATGTACCTGACCACACTTCCACTTCCCAAAGGTTTGAGTGATATGAAAATTTCTTCGAATCTGAAGTTCCTTACGAATCTGCCATAGAGAATTAGTTCTTCCACTGATCCACTATCTGCTGATCCATTCAAAGGTAAACTAACACAACTTGCATCTTTCAACTCAGAATTAAGTCACTCCTTAGCACCTTATCTCCGGCCCCGTGGTGTAGGGGTAGCATGCCTGCCTCTTACCTGGAGGCCTCGGGTTTAATTCCCGGCCAGATCAGGGATTTTTACCTGGACCTGAGAGCTGGTTCGAGGTCCACTCAGCCTACATGATTAGAATTGAGGAGCTATCTGACAGTGAGATAGCAGCCCTGGTTTAGAAAGCCAAGAATAATGGCTGAGAGGATTCGTCGTGCTGACTACATGACATCTCGCTATCTGCAGGCCTTCGGGCTGAGCAGCAGTCGCTTGGTAGGCCAAGGTCCTTCAAGGGTTGTAGTGCCGCGGGGTTTGGTTTGGTTTTAGCACCTTATCTATTTGACTAATAAATTCCTTGTAACTAGTTCTATTCCCATACCCCTCTCCCAGCCCTGCTCTCAATTTCTCACTCAGTTCTTTAATCCAAGAAAATCGGTGAATGGCTTATTATTCTTTGCAATATACAGTCAAACTTCCATAACTCGAATTTTCAATATCTTGAAGGAATTTTCTTTTCCTGATGGAATGTTATATATTTTATATAACTTGAAATTCTGTTACTCAAGTTTTCTGATATCTCTAATTATATTTGAAGCTCAGATATAAAATATGTTTCAGTAACTCAGAGTAATGCAGAACTTCACGCTCGCGCGTACTCGATTATTCCCACATAACACTATTTCCTGTTGCAGAAACCTGAACTTAAGTTGTCTCCGTATACAAGAATAAGCATTCTCTACATTTCAGAGTGTGTTGCTAGACTAGCAAAGAACAATAATGAACTTCATTTCGAAGATTTGAATTTGTTTTTTTTTTTTTGCTAGGGGCTTTACGTCGCACCGACACAGATAGGTCTTATGGCGACGATGGGATAGGAAAGGCCTAGGAGTTTGGAAGGAAGCGGCCGTGGCCTTAATTAAGGTACAGCCCCAGCATTTGCCTGGTGTGAAAATGGGAAACCACGGAAAACCATCTTCAGGGCTGCCGATAGTGGGATTCGAACCTACTATCTCCTGGATGCAAGCTCACAGCCGCGCGCCTCTACGCGCACGGCCAACTCGCCCGGTATTTGAATTTGTAAGTAGCCTATCCTAAAATAAGAACATTTCTTATTAAGGCCTAATACAACTGGTTTTGAAAACAACATTTAATACGATACCTAGTAATACTAAAATGTTAAATGTAGATAAGAAATAGTGGCATTAGTGTCAAAAATTAGGAAGAAAGTACTTTTTTTATAGCTGAATTAATATGCACGCTTCTCTATATCTCAAATTTTTGATAACTTGAACTATTTTCAGCCTCTGCAAGTACTTTGAGATATTGAAGTTTGACTGTAAAATGAAATATACACATGGCCAATGGTATTGTTTCTGGAAACTGTTGTATTACAAGCTACCACACCGTTTCTGTGTTGTAAATGTTTGTTTCTTAAACATTTCTAGTTTAAATGGCCCTTAGAAACCTGTTTCTACTTTCAGAGACTGATCTGAGGAATTTGGAAACAAAACACAAGATTTACGTTAGGCCATACCTGTAGTGTCTTCAGAACTTGCCAAGGCAGTTTCTTACACCACTAACCTTTGAATTTTCTTTTAACTAGTTGTAAGCCTGCTACACCTGCTACATTTCTCACTTCTGATTTAACTTAATTTAGGTTTTTTGGTTGTGAAGAATTGTGTCAAATTAACCTTGTTTAATTCGTCATCACACTCGAGTTTCTTATTGCGTCTCATGTTCAAAGGCTAATGCAATATTAAACACCTGCACAAACACAAGATTTATGATTTACAGGCCTAAGCCCTGCATTTATTAAAACTTGAATAATACCATGTGTAGACATGTGTAGAACCACTAAAATCTAAACACAGTACCACAGATTTATTGTACTTTTGACTACGTGTGACTAAAATGTAATTATTTCTCACTTCTTCTACCAAAGGCTATGGTGACATAGCAGATAAGGGCCAACTGTGCTATGCATGTTGACTATCCACTATCAAGTGCAAAATCTCTCATTCATGGATATACATCGCTGATCTTGTGCAGAGAAAAATATGTAATCTCTTTGGTCTCGCAGTTATTTATTTTCGAGAAGATCATGATCTGGTTTTAAGCTTGTTCAGTGATGTAACGTCACTTCACCGGGTTTTTGTTGCAGACTGATGGGCAGGAGAAGAAAGTGCAATAGTCAAATTCCCTCTAACACACATGCTTCCATTAAGACAAAGATTGTTTGAAGTGTCCACCACCTTGCTCAGTAATTGTCATGCAACAACTTAAATCATCTCACAGATATAGGGCAATAAAAGTTTATCTTCATTCAGCACGTGAAGTGCATCTTCAACGGACATTCTCAATTTATCTAAATTTTTTTGGCAATACAGAAAACATATTCTTCTCAATCCCCTACAGACTAAAATCACACAGTATCAAATCATAAGAGCACACTGACCATTCAATAGCCCCATGGTGTCTGACCCACTCTGTGAATGTGTTATCCAAAACATTACGAACTTGCTGCCAAGTGAAGTGCTGAATGTGATTATTTTCCAGCTCAGATATTACAATATGTTATATGACAGGGGTTTGTGTCAGAGCAATAAACACAATTATGATGATTAATGCATCCATTTAGGTTGCTTCATCTGTCCATAAAATTGACTGCTAAAAATTTGGATCATCTTTGTTCCCAGATAACAAACAACTGCAGAACTTACAGTAAGTCTTCTATCATAATCACTTTTATGCAATGCGTGAAGTAATTTTGGGTCATCATCATCATCATCATCATCATCATCATCATCATCACCATCATCAATGTTCCACTCCAGTCGCCCGGATGTGGTTAACAAGCCTCCTCCACTCCTTTCTGTCCTTCCACTTTTCCTGCTCCATTACTTCTGCCACATTCAATCCAGCTTCTCTAATGTCCTACCAAATCTGATCCATCCTCCTTCTTCTCGGTCTTCCAACTAGTCTCTTTCCCTTAACTTCTCTTTCCAATTCCGTTCTTGCTACCCGTTCCTTTTTACATGTCCGAACCATCTCAGTCTTGTTTTCTGTATGTTCTGTACTAACGGTTCTATATTTAGCTCTTCTCTGATTTTAATATTTTGAATTCTATCTCTTCTTGTCTTTTTAACCGATGTTCTTAAAAATTTCATTTCTACTGCTTCAATTTTACTATCTTGTCTCATAATAGTTACCAGCGTTTCTGGTCCGTATGTTACAATTGGTATGAAGTACTTTTTATATAATGTTAATTTCATTCTCTTGGGTACTTTGTCATCCCCTAAAAGCTCTCTGACTTGATGATAAAATGTTGTACTTTTACTTAGTCTGTTATTACTGTAATTTCAGGGTTGATTTCATTACTTCCATTAATAATGCTACCCAGATATGTAAACTGTTCTACATTCTCTAACCGTTCTCAGTCTAAGTTCACTTGGCTTCTCTTTTTCTCTTTTCCACAGTGCATGACTACAGTTTTCTTTTCACTATTTACCATTCCAAACTCCTTCAGATATTCATTCCAAATGTCCAGTCTCCTTTGTACTTCCTTTTCTCCCTTTCCCCCAAATCACCACATCATCTGCAAATACCAAAGCATTCACTTCATCACTATTGATACTCTGTTTTACACGTTTTATGATTTCATCCATCAATATAATAAACAAAAATGGCAACAGTGCACTTCCTTGCTTGAGACCTTTTTTTGTATAAAATGTTTCAAAGTCACCACTCCCCACTTGTACACTGCTTTTACTCTCATGATACAACATTTTTATCTTGTTAAGTAATGATTGTGGTACATTCCTTTTCAATACGCATTCCCTTACGTTTTCTTTTAACTGTATCATAAGCTTTTTCCAAATCCAAAAATACGAAGATGATTTCCTTGCTCCTTTCCAGATGTTTTTCCATTATCGTTAGCACTGTAAATATCAAGTCTATTGTTGATCTATTCGGTCTAAAGCCATATTGTTCTTCCTCTAACTGTGTTTCTATTATATCCCTCAGTCTTTGTTTATGACTTTCTCCATTATTTTTAGCCCATGTGATAATAGTTATACCTCTATAATTTTCACATTTCTTGCTATTTCCTTTTTTGAACAGTAGTACAATGCTTCCTTGTTGCCAGTCTTCAGGTATCCTTTCATCCTTCCATATAGCATTGAGGGCTCTGTATAGCCACTGTAGTCCAATGCTTCCTGCTGGCTTAATCATATCAGCATTGAATTCATCTTTTCCACTTGCTTTACCTTTGGTCATTGCTTTCACTGCCCTTTTAAGTTCCAACCATGTTATTGGGTTCTCTTCTTTGAGTGAAAAGTTTTAATTTTCAATATGTTATGATTCTCTCGTGCTCTTTTGAGATATGCCTTACTCATTTACTTATGAAGACTTACTACAAATATTTGAGCAACCAGTTGGGCATTTTCTTCACCACAGACATTATGTGGCCAACGACATCTGGATGCATCTATAATGTTTCCCGTTCTTTCAAATGTGAGGTGAGGTTTTTGCAGATGTTGCCGAGTTTGTAAAGGTACATCCGAAAACCTCGTATTAAAGTCATTATGATTTTTGGAAGTCTCTTTTGTCACTTATTCACCATAATTGAAGTACATAAATTTTTGTTTGTTAGTAAACTGGTGTACCATTGCCTATCAGCAATTATAGAAACTTACAGTAAATAAAGCAGCAAATAGACAGTTTAAATGCAGTGTACTAGTATTTTGCCAGATTATGAGCTTCAGGCATCTCATGCATCAGTTGCTCCAAGGTAAACATCACTAGGTATAGACTTCAGACAAGGAGAATTTTGTTCACTGCATTTTCATGAGGTTGAGTCATAGGCAAGTTCTATTCTTCCAGTTGATCCTCGACATACAGACTTTCAAGCACAACTGAGAAGCATTTTTTCAAAACTCGATAAATGCAAACATTTTAGAAATTGAATTATGCATGCTAATATTATCAGTTTGACCTTGCTCACCATCCTGTGCAATCATCCTTTGCATAAGTCGATATTTGCCGTGTAGAGAAGTGGTTGAAATCACTAGGTTTTTGCAAAAGTCGATATATGCTCTCGTAAAGTTAAAGCAAAACTCGATAAATGCAGTTAACTATTAATCACATGACATTCTCATGGATAATTGGAAGTGTTATTCTGTGGAACAATGGAACGCCGAAACTCCTTTATTGAAAGGACGTATTCTTGGAACTGCATGCCACATGTTCCCGCGATTAGCCCTCATTGTCGTCGACAAAATGAAACTCACTCCTTGAGAAGTTTTAAGCAAGTTACTGTGTGAGGAACTATTTCCCCCTACAACAGTATGAATAATGAATCTGAAGATTCTGAAACTGGTGTGCCGGTTCAGGAATGTGTTGGTGGAAGAAAGTCTAGATACAAGAAGAGAGTACCTGGAAAGCTGGCTAGAACTAAAAATGAACCTAATATTAAATGCATTCATGGACTCAGACTTGCCCACAAGTACAGAAACTAAAACGATGAAACAATGCAAAGCTGCTGAACTCTGCTAAGAAGATATCACAAAATTCCATCATCATACGACTTCTTTAAACAAGGTCGATCAAGACAAGTTTCTGTTGAAGTATATGCACATTTTCACACCTCAGCGCAGGGTAGTGAACATTGAAAGTGCTAGGAAGAAGAAAACTGTTTCTGTGAAGTACAGCATTAGGAAGAAAACTGGTGAAATACTTCCTGTCTGTGCTGCAGCCTTTCAAGGAATTTCTAGCATGTCAAAGGACAGATTATCTTATCTGGCTAGTAGGTTTCATCATACTGGGAAGTTACCTAAGGAAAATCGAGGTGGTGACATAACAGGCAAGGAACACTAGGACATAACGGTTGCCATTAAGAATCACATCAAAAGGTATAAATGCAGAGAGCCATCATGGCAGAGGAAAGTCTAAGAGAGGATATTTACCGTCATATCTCTCAGTCAGTAAGATGTGGAAGACATTCTGTGAAGAAAGGAAAAGTTCTGGACTGAAACTGTGCTCGCTGTCAAATTACAAGTATATATTCTATAAGTGTTTCAATCTGTCATTCAAAACTCCTTACACTGTTACCTGCTCCAGTTGTAATATTAGTCTGATGAAAATAGACATGCCTAGAGAAGAAGAATGAACTGAGGACAAGTTATAGATTGCATAAACTTCATGCAAAGCGATTTTATCAAATAATGAAAGAAGAAAACCCAGGTGTCATCAAGATATGTTTTGACATGCAACAGAATCAACCAATTCCGAAGTTATCAGTGAGTGAGGTTTTCTATGCTAGACAAGTGTGGTTATACAATCTCCGCATCATGATTCACTCAAAAGAGCAGAGAAAGGAAGACATTTTTCTATACTTGGCTAGAAACAGAATCTTCAAGAGGTTGCAACCAAGTTGCTTCGGCTTTATTGGACTTTCTTTTTAACCTGGAAAAGAAACTGCACAAAGATGACCCTACCACGATACATTTATTCTCAGACTCTTGTAGCAGTCAAAACAAAAACAATGTCATCCTGGTCACACTTACTGCTTTCTTGGAAAAAAAAGCACATTATTCAGTAATATTCTACATTTCTTCCCTATTCGGGGACACAGCTACATGGCTCCAGACAGAGTGTTCGATAGAATTGAGAAATCTTACAGAAGACGGGAAAACATACTGTCTCCCAAACAATGCTATGATATCTTAGACAAGCATTGCACCCTTAAAATTCTGAGCAGGGACTGGGAAATCAAAGATCTAAAAGAGTTCACAGAAGGTACTACAAGCTAGGTTGCCGTTTAAAATGAATAGTCAATGTGTTATCACATATAATAAGAAACATAAAAGTCTCCGTATCAGTACAGGATACCTACTTCGCATACCCAGTGGAAGTTGAAGTTCTGAAAATGAAATCCATCCAGCCATGAAGTATTGCTAAAATCCTCTGTTTTACCAAAGAAAAATATGGTGTGCAAAGAAAAGGATGTTAAAGCTCTGAAGTTTTTTGAAATACCGGATGATGCTGTGGATTTCTACAGGATCGTGTTAGAAGACAAGTAACAGCCTTCTGATGTCTATGTTTTGATGAGTTCTTAAATATTAATTGAGTAGACTTTATTTTGTAAGACAACTTTAATTTAACCTGTGTGATATTGTGTTCATTCATTACAATAGGATTGATATTATAGGTTAATACCTTATTTTGTTTTATGTTACACTGCTTGATACTAAGTATATTAGAATCTAATAATATTATGTAATCTTACAATACCAAGTAGCCTATATTAAAAAATGTATGACAATGGAGCTCAAAAATAAATATACATTTTCAAAAAAATATTATTCACAAAATAACAAAAATGTGAAGACAATGTGTGTTAATGTGAAGTTCCATTTTACCATAATATTTGCATATATCGACTTTTGAAAAAAATGTTGAGAAAATTATCTTCTAATCTTACCCCATCCACCTTAAGTTGCCGGGCTGAGTGGCTCAGGCGGTTAAGGCGCTGCCCTTCTAACCCCAACTTGGCAGATTCGATCCTGGCTCAGTCCAGTGGTATTTGAAGGTGCTCAAATACGACAGTCTCATGTCGGTAGATTTACTGGCACGTAAAAACTCCTGCGGGACTAAATTCCGGCACCTCGGCGTCTCCGAAGACCGTAAAAGTAGTTAGTGGGGCGTAAAGCAAATAACATTATTATTATTATTATTATTATTATTATTATTATTATTATTATTATTATTATTATTATTATTATTATTATTATTATTACCACCACCTTCAGTTTCAACAAGTTCTATTTAGGTATCGTGCTTGTCTCTATTGGAACTAACATCGACAAAAATTTGAAATGTTTCATGCATATGCTTCTAAGTGGAAATAAAAAAACACATTTCCTGAAAAATGACGTTTGCTGCAAATGTCGAGTTTTGAAAAAACGCTCCTCAACTATGAATTGGTCCGTGATCCTGGACCACCATGAAGCACAGATCTCACCTCACCAGGTTCCCTTAGCAAAATCAGAAAATGGATGTTTGCAAAAGATGTTTCAAACAAAGAGTTAAAGAATGCTGTTCACAATGCCTTCACAAGTGTGATTCCAGAAATGATACAGAAACTGCAAACCAGACCCAGAAGAGCATGGAGAAGTTCATTAGGACATTTTGCATTTAAATAGGCTAGTGAATGAAATGGTTTTCATTCCGTATTGATAACATGGGAATATACAAATATATTGCCTACTCTCTATACTACAGACTTCAGCTGCATTGATCTTCTAGATCAGGTATATCAAGGTCACAAGTTGACTGACTCCTGGTGTAGGTCCATTGTGTCGACACTGCAGACAGGTGGAATTCAGGCGCTCACCAGGCCTCCTTCTAACAAACCCATGGCCATCGCAGGCACCCAGGCAGAATCGGCTTCCATCGGAAAACACAACGGATCTCCACTCCATCCTCCAATGATCTCTTGCTTGACTGCACTGAAGTCGCAGATGGCAATGGTTTGGAGTAAGTGGAATGCACGCTGCAGGGCATCTGGCTTGGAGCTGTCCTTCAAGTAACCGATTTCGAACAGTTCGTTGCATAACTGTGGTGCCAACTACCACTTGAATTGCTGCTGCAGACACAGTCCGCTGTGCCACAGCCATACGCCGAATACAGCAGTCCTCCCACTTATTGGTGCCACAGGGACGTTTGGAGCCGGTCTTCTTGCGAGCGTACCTTCTCGTGACTACTGCTGCCAGCATGCATGCAAAATGGAGACATTCTTTCCAAGTCGTTCTGCAATAGCACGGAAGGAAAGTCCAACTTCACGAAGCCCTATTATATGGAATCATTCAACTGCAGTGAGCTGTTGATACTGGCCTCTTCGTCGTACTAAAAGTTAACACCAGGAGTTCTGGTCTGGGGAGCAATTTCCTATGACAGCAGGAGACTCTCATAGTTATCCCACGCACCCTGACTGTAAATGTGTACATCCGTCTGGTGATTTGACCTGTTGTGCTGCCATTCATGAACAGCATTCCTGGAGGCGTTTTTCAACTGGATAATGCATGCCCCCATTCCGCTGTTGTAACCCATCGTGCTCTACAGAGTGTCGACATGTTGCCTTGGCCTGCTCAATTCCCCCAATCTGTCCCCGATCGAGCACATATGGGACATCATAGGATGACAACTCCAGCGTCATCCACAACCGGCATTAACCATCCCTGTATTGACCAACCGAGTGCAACAGGCATGGAACTCCATCCCACAAACTGACATCCGGCACCTGTACGACACAGTGCATGCACATTTGCATACCTGCATTCGATAGTCAGGCAATTACACCGGTTATTAATGGACCAGCATGTCACATTTGCGATGGCTTTTCTGGCATGGATATTAACCCGTAGTCTTGTACCTTTAATCAATTAAGTATGTTACCTTGACAAATATATTGCCAAAATTTCTATATTCTACATTTCTTATTTCATGGTGTTTGGATATTTTTTTCCACCAGTGTAATTCCCTAATTTTGAATATTCTCTCAAGAAAGGAAAACGGAAGCTATTTCTATTAATATACTTACTGATTGAAGACCGTTTGATAATTCGGATTTTAAGGGTTTCGTGTTCTCTCATGTGATGCCCGTGTTGTCGTGCGAATGATTCACTTGATAGTACCTCCGGACATAAAACTACTTACATATGATATGTTTTTATTACATACTAGCTGTAGTACCTGGCGTTGCCCGGATAGTTTCTGAATATTTACCCTTAAGATTTGCATTACCAGTTAGTTATGTGTGAAGAGAATTTTTATAGAATTCCTTTTTGACTTGCAGATTGATATGTTACGATCTATTATCTAATTTTTTGAGTTATTTAGATGTGTTTGATTTCAAGTTTTAGATTATTTAATTTTCAAGTAAAACTTTGTCCTTATGGAAGCTTGAATCGACTGGGAAGTATTTGATCCTGTCAAAAATTAATAAGTGATAACTATATGTATTTAGCCGTCGCACTATAGATACAATGTACAGGATTTCAACTGTCAATGAGACTGTTCCTCTCTCGCCCTCCACCCCTAAGAGATAAAAGATCTGGATTGTCACCATTCATCTCAGTGATCCCCAAAACTGTAGATTCGACACTGTTTTCGATTATTTTTATATCTCATTCCGCCCTCACCCTCATCCCAAAGGGGCTGATCATGAACTTTAAAAAATTCCGAGTGTCACTATTCATTTCAGCGACCATGAAAACTATGGATTCGATACTATTCTAGATTATTTTTATACCACCCCCCTCGCCCCCTGCCCATAAGGGTTCTAGGGTGTCTTACCCCCATGCGGTTTGTCTCCTGATACTAATTGATAAGTGTACCAAGTTGGGTGAAATTGCTCTAGTGGTTTAGGAGGAGATGTGTCATTTACACACACACACACACACGCACGCACACATGCACGCACACACATATATCCATTTTTATATATAGTAAGAAGAAAAAAGATTTTTATATATAGTTTTCCTATTATTTTTATATCTCACCCCCTCCACCCCCCACTTGGACTTGTAAAAAATCCGGAGTATTACTATTCATCCCAGAGACCCTGAAATCTATGGATTCAAAACTGTTTTTAATTATTTCTATATCTCACCCCCCCTCCCCTTCGCTACCCACCTAATAGGGGGCTGAACTTGGACTTTAAAAAATTCTGGAGTATTACTTTTCAAATCAGCGACCCCGAAAATTATGAATTCGACACTATCTTAAAGGCACTAGGGATGGCTTACCCCCACAGTGCTAGTCTCCCGTTTGGTTGAAATTGTTCCAGTGGTTTAGGAGGGGATGTGTCATTTACACACACACACACACACATACATCCACTTTTATATATAGTATAAGATTTTTATACTTCACCCCATTACCATCCCCGCCCAAAGGAGTCCTATGAGTGCCTTACACAACAGTATATTTTTTACAGATAGTAAGTCTTGTGTACCAATTTTGGATGGCAGCTATGCCCAAACATACGTGCAAAATCTCGCTGCTCTAGAATCCTGGAGCTGACGTTGCCATGGTTACGGAAGTTCATTTCTTTTATCCGATTTCTAGAGAACGGGTAGTGTGGTGCCAATATCTCCGTAATGGTTGGTTTTAGGGCCTTAAAACATGGTTTTCAGGCCCATAGGGCTTACCGAGTTTTGTTCTTTGCATCAAGAGGATTAAATTGAGCTTTGTCTCGTCCTTATACGACAAATTCGATATTTTGCCCATATTAGCCTATTATTTTTATATCCTGCCCGTGTCCCCCACCTCTAATTGTTTTGAAAATAAAATACAGCCCATGTTACTCACTGGCAATGTAGCTTTCTATAGGTGAAGTAATTTTTAAAATCGGTTGAGTAGTTTTTGAGTCTATTCGTTACAAACAAACATACAATTTTTTCCTCTTTATATTATTAGTATAGACAAGGCACTGTGCTTCTCCGTCATGATCATGGCTTAAGTAAAGGAAGAACCATTCCTTGTTGCATTTGGAAAATGTCATCCTTTTACAACCTATGATTCCACTCAACATGTTTTAGACCAGAACAAATAACTGGAGAATGTCATCAGTAGGTGTGCACACTGCACAGGCCTGAGTCAGCAACGTGGGGAAGTACAAGCTGACTGAGGGGAAGAGACTTGCGCTCGCATTCACAGGTATTTCTAGCACGGTCATTGCACTTACGGCGTCCAGGGTTTGACTCCCCTATTCTAGACTGAATGTCTTGCAGTACTTCTTTACCTACTTGGTGGGGTAATCCCATCACAATTTAATGCCTAGAGGAAATATCTCTCTCCGGATGATATTTACATATTCAACAGTACCGGTACACATACGTTTTGTTGAAAAAGTCCTGGTTCATTGAAAATGTTGGTGGCAATATCAGACTGGCTCCTGGTAATCTATAATGTGTGCCCATCTGCCCCCTGCTAAGGGCAGTAATACTGAATGCCTGAAACAGCTCACCATTAATAAATAGCTCTGTATCAAACTTCCAGTCCTTAACACATACCTATATGGACCAGACTAAGTGGTTTGGAGCAGTGGTATTCAAACATTTTGGTTGGCATACCCCCAAAATCCAATTGTTTTACCTTCATACCCCCGAAGTACGAGTATAATGCAATTATACCAGAAATACCAAATGATTGTTGCTCGATTCCAAACAATATCAACCATCATCATCTTCCGCAGCTTATCCCACTTACTCAGGGCCGCACTGAAGTATGAAAGAGTTGTGGCTGGGGATTTAAGATTGCATGCCCTTTCTGACACCAAACCATGATCGCCGGGATGACAGGCAAGCAGCAAAACCCCTACACCATCCTGTTCCCCAGTAATAACAATAATATATTGTATATGTATTGTCACTATGCAAAGGAAACCTCGTAACTCGTTTGGAGTAAGGTTTACAGAAGAAGTCCAAACCTGAGAGGTCAGCAATGGCCGGAGAACTGTTCATGGCACTTTCATTGCTTAATGATAGCCCAATCTTTTGACTGTTGCAGTTTTCTCCTTCCTTCTCAGGCAGCACGGCAAGCCTTCACAAGACAAATGGAGAAACGTGGTTTTCTTGTGAGTGGAATTACAAGGTGCTCATTGCCTAGCAACGATATATATACGAGCATAATTATTAATGCAACAGTATACTGTTTTACTACATAGGCCTATACTGCTACTGAAGAAAATTGAAGTGAATGTCAAAACAAAAATGAAAAAGGAGAGCAGTGCAGCATAAGTAAGAATTTTTACATACTGTGTCAATGTCAGATACGAACTGACATGTATTTTAAAATGAATAATTCGGAAAGGGGATTCTGTGTAGGCATCCGGGAGATAGTGGGTTCGAATCCCACTGTCGGCAGCCCTGAAGATAGTTTTCCGTAGTTTCCTATTTTTACACCAGGCAAATGCTGGGGCTCTACCTTAATTAAGGCCACGGCCGCTTCCTTCCAACTCCTAGGCCTTTCCTATCCCATCGTGACCATAAGACCTATCTGTATCGGTGCAACGTAAAGCCACTAGCAAAAAAAAGGATTCTGTGTAGTGATAGACAAAAACACTAAATCAAAACAAGATTTTATTGAAAATGAGGTGAATTCATTTCTGAACTGTTCACTGAAAACAGTTAAAAGCTACGATAAATTTGCTTATGCCTCGAGACGAATCCGCGTACCACACTTTGAATACCACCGGTTTAGAGCACTTGCTATCACCGAGCGAGTTGGCCGTGCGGCTGTGAGCTTGCATTCGGGAGATAGTGGGTGTGAATCCCACCGTCAGCAGCCCTGTTTCCCATTTTCTCACCAGACAAATGCTGGGGCTGTACCATGGCCGCTACGTTCTGCCTACTAAAACGTTTGTTGTGTTAGTGCAACGTTAAGCAAGTAGAAAAAAAAAAAAAAGAGAGAGAGAGAAAAAGCACAGGCTATCCGAGCACAAGTTGACACATTCAATCCTGGTTTAGTCTGAGGTGTTTGAAGGTACTCAAATATCTCAGCTTCGTGTTAATAGATTTACTGGCACGTAAAAGATCTACTGTAGGACAAAATTCCAGCACCTCTGTCTCTCCAAACACCATAGAAGTAATTAGTGGGATATAAAACCAATAATATTTTGAACACAACACAACATTTTAACCTTTTGAACTCCTTTATCCCTACCTGGTGCTTCCCGCTCAACTCCTATTTAATTTCTGCACTATGGCGGATGAGAACATAAAACAGTCCAACACAAAAACTAATTATTGTATTGTGCATGAAAAATAATTACAACCGCAATTTAAAATGAATTTATGTTTCACAACACAACTCAAAATGAGTATTTATTTATTTATTTCGTGTCAGAGTGTTGAGAAACTTAAAAATATAAATAAGGTATTATATACAAATAAAACAGAATACATTTTATGTCACAAAACATGTTTCACACAATGTCTGCCCAGAAATGGGCAACAGAAATTCCCTCTTCAGTGGCTTGAATCAAGTCTTGAAGTGTACAACGAACAGGGCAGGACTGACAGTCATACAGGTGTTGGGTAGTTTGTTGCTCCCACAATCGCAGAAGTCTGACTGATCTTTCAGATAACCCCATTTTTTAAGGTTATCCTTGGATTTACCTACTCCACTCCTCAAACGATTAAATGCCTTCCAGGTTGTCCATTCCAAATGATGACCAGGGGGTGGAGATTCAGAAGGCACCATCCAATCAGAAAGATGCTCCATTTTTGCTCGCCACATATCACAACGTGCTGTTCTTGCTGGTTTATCCAGAGCCTTGGAGACATTGAGGAAACTTTTCCTGGACTTCAGTCTTCTGGGTGGAGGTCGATGTCCAAATAACGGGTGGTTGCTTGTGAGATCCACCTTCGACCTCTCTTGCCTTGCAAACACTTCTCGCCGAATGTCTGGAGGAGAAATACCAGCCAAGCAGTAGAGTTTGTCATTGGGAGTAGGTTTCAGACACCCAGTTACTATTCTACATGTTTCATTAAGGGCTGCATCCACCCGCTTCGTATGGGCTGACCTAAACCATACAGGACACGCATACTCAGCTGCAGAAAAACTCAGAGCAAGATTAAATGGGAACTCATGTAAATCAGGATCATCATATTTCCTCTCGCACCATGGCTGCTGAGGAACATTACCACTTCCTATTTTATTATCACTCTCACTATTTTCACTTATTTTGTGCGCTAATATATTGATAAATTCAGTAACTGGTGCATCAAATTCATTTTTACTGTCCTCTGTTGTGAAATATTAAAATCCGTGAGAGAAGGCACGTTCACAAACAAAGCATGGCATAACAAATATTCATAAACATTCAAGAATGAGAGTTACTAAGCCATTAAAATTGTCCCAAACTATCATAAAGTGGGGAAAGTGTTCTCATGAGTTTTGTAAGATGGTTCTACAAAATGTAAACACAGCTTCTTTAGCTTCTCACCAAGGTAACCATGGTTTGCATCATGCCCAATGCATGCAGGATTTTTGAAATGAAAAGTATTCCTATATTTTGGATTTCTTGTAAAAGTGGAAGTCTTGTGGATGTGATCATAACACTTACGTAAAACTACTTACTTTAAGTAACTATTCCGGGGTATATTTTGACACTCGGGTGTTTTATGGCTAATAATAGATTAAAGGATGTTAAATGCAACTAATATTTCAAATGTATTACTCATTCCCTTGTGGCAGATTATAGTAGTATAAGTTCTTTTAGAATAATATGCAGTAATATAATGTAAATCAGGATCATCATATTTCTTCTCGAACTGTAGCTGCTGAGAAGCATTACCACTTCCTATCTCATTATCACTCTCACTATTTGTTCTTTTAATGTTTGTTATAAGGAAATGAATAATAATTTTGTTTGATGTGATAGTCCTGCCCAGCTGTCTGATAGTGAAGCGGAAGATGATCCAGCTAGTCATGTGACCTTACCACAGAAGTTGTCATCCAGAGGTAATGCAGCTGCCAGTACATCTGCTATAAGATTAGTGGAGATGGGTCCAAGACTTACCTTAGAGGTATGTTCTAGGTTTTTTTGAAATCTTATCATGGTTCATAGTATATGGTAAGTTCTTGTTCATATATCGTTGTGACTGAGCATGAGCAAAAGCTGAGGGGCCTTGCATCTGATTCTGAGAGTCAAGATACCAGTTACTGTGAAACAGAAGGGAACAATTTGGGCACTTTCGAAAATGTAGCCCTTGTTGTGCTCTGGCAGTTGGTACAAACCAGTCTACCTGGGAGTCCTAAACCATTTGAGTTAAAAGTTCACCGAGTCTAAACAGGGTTTACCTAAACATGTGGGAAGTACAGTAGAAGTCCGTTATAGCGAGAACTCCGTTATAAAGGCAGCTTTTTTCTGTCCCTCAAAAACCCCTATATTAAATCCTTCGGTTACAATGAGAACCCTATCACTAATGCATCCGTTATTACAATTGATTAAGCATCTGTAATTTTTTCCATTGATAGTATATAAGCACTCCAGCGATTATATTAAATGTGATCAATCATCTTCGCCATAGATATTTCACTATGTGCAATAGCGAGCTCTCTGGTCAACATTTGAACTCGAAGGAGATATCGGAATCGATCAGTAATACTCATCGACTGGTGTTCTATAAGCACAATTCAAAATGAAAGAGAGCATGTTTTTTTTTAATGAATGCTTAAATAACGGTGGCTGATAGCAGCATTTAACTTGTTAGAAATAAAGGCTGAAATAAATGATCGCTTAATTTTAAAACTATGTACAGAAATTAAGCAAGAATATGATACACCTCAAGATATGGCGCGGAGTGGATGACTGATTTTGGAGGTTAGTTTATTCAGTAAAACCTCTTTAGGTATTTCTGCAGGAGACAAGGAAAGATAATGTGTTAAACGAGAAAATCTACTATTGACTACACGAGTAAAAACTATCCAACACGAATATATAAACACTTGATATGTTTTTTTCTGACATGCGTGCATTTTACGTTGTATATATACGGGTAAGGATATAGGCTATTTTTCGTTTCTCAAGATGCGATGCTTATTAAATAAAAACAGTGTATTAAAATGTGTGTAAAATACCTAACAGTAAATATAAAAACATTTGCAGTGGGGCTCCGTAAAAGTATATCAGCGGATTATTGCAGATCACACTCTTTGAACATGAATTATTTGGAGTTAAAACTCTGCTACGTGCAAGAGAAATGACTTTGACTGTCACCTTGAGTACGACAACACTTCGATCGACTCGAATTGTAACTAGAAGGTGCGAGTTTCAACATACACGTCATCCTCGAAAGATGTGGATGCCTCTCCACTTCCTGGAATTGTCTTCATTAATAAACGATTTCAGGACTTTTTCAGTATCTGTAATGGGGCTATCACAAGACAAATACGCACCACGCTAGGCAGCTTCACACAATTATATTCGTAATCCTTAAGTAATCTATCACGCAGCAAATAATTGCTACCTTTCACTGCATCACTGAACACAAAATACATTATTCTAACTTTTGAATGGAATGCAAAATACAAGCACAAATAGGCTTTTACTGGGTTTTTCAGCAATATCAAAGAAAACCAGAGAGCAAAACTGAACTTTCCAGAGGCTAATAGCTTGCTTCCCGAAACTATAAATTACTCTCTAAAGTTCCGGAATTCAAGGCCATTTCCCATTTTCGCATAACTTTCCCCGACCTGCCTCCTTTGGTGAGGGCTCTAATCTGTATTAGAAATCATGTTCATTTCACAAGGGATGACAAAGAACAATTCAAAGCTGGGAAAAATGTGATTGAGCTGAGCGGTAATAATGAAATTTTGTGACGCGATAAATGGGGTATTTTTAAATAGATTTAATACAACGTGAATCGGAATTCCGAATTTACGTTGTAGTAAGTGAGAAAATATCTTAATGAGGAACACGTACTACGAGGTTTCACTTTATTTTCTCATGTCTGGTTAAATTTCAGAAAGGCTAGTCCCGAGTAATTTATAGCGAAATGGTTGTCATTACTCTACTGGTGCTTGAAATATGTTTTAATGAAACGTATAAGGTTTAGTTAAGTTAGGTAACTGTTCGAATAAGAAAACTGAAACATTTGCCACAGAAGCCACTGGAGTGATACTACTACAATTCTTCAGAATGAAATCCAACATCCGCTTTCACATTGTCTCGGAATTAGGAAAATAGCTTACAAGTAAGCCGTAGTATGGAAATATGCGGAAACACAACTTTTGAACAAGCGGACTGCCGTTACATACCGATTGTACAGTAATATATTTGGGGGTTTTCCTGACTTTTACGAAAAAGTCGGATATAATGACAATCCGCTATAGCGAGTAAATTTTTGGCCATTATGAATTCTCGCTATAACGGACTTCTACTGTAATTGGAGGGTGGATAGTACACCCAAACCAACACAGAAAGTCCCTATGAACATGCCGTATGGTTGATCGTTTACGAGTTACAGACTTTCCAACTTTGTATGGTAAGTATTGGTAAAAGTTTTACCCGGCACATCCTATATGGAGTAGTTGTTGCCATGATGGTGTACCAGCAGGGATACTGCATTGTAATACAAAAAGTGCTCAAAATGTCCACCACGTGCTTGAACATGATGCCTTGTTGATTTTTTGATACATTTGAACACTCCAAGCATTGCATATATTCGATGGCAACCTTGTACCACATGCCAACAACGCCCTGCTTTGTCCATAATGGTATGCTTGACTATATGAACCCCCTCCTGGACACAAATTTCCTAACTATGCTAACAATGTTTTTAGCAAGCTTTAGACCTTTGGGAGTAACAGGGTCCTACTCTCATTTGATAGTTTAGGGACTGCTTGGAAATGGGTTAGCAAACAAATCAAAATTCGGTAGGATGCTATAAATGCATAGGGGTCTGTATGAGTAATCTACTACAATTGGCTGAATTGGCATCAAGATGTTATTGGGGCAAAGGAAAAAATGGAAGGAAAGATTGGAGAATGTAAAGTGTAGATAGGGGCAGGGCAGAATGTAGAGTGGTATAACATACTACATACCGAGCTCGATAGCTGCAGTCGCTTAAGTGCGGCCAGTATCCAGTAATTGGGAGATAGTGGGTTCGAGCCCTGAAGATGGTTTTCCGTGGTTTCCCATTTTCACACCAGGCAAATGTCGGGGCTGTACCTTAATTAAGGCCACGGCTGCTTCCTTTCAATTCCTAGGCCTTTCCTCTCCCATCGTCGCCATAAGACATATCTGTGTCGCTGTGACGTAAAGCAAATAGCAAAAAAAAAAAAAAACATACTACATAATACTGTATATGTGCTAATAATCCCTGCATACTCGTATTTACATTTTTTTCTTTTTCCTTCGTAATTTGGTGAAAAGTCAGGGTACTGGTGTTATTTTGCGTCAAGGTTAGTACAGTGCTCCTGGCATGCAGAAATCTGGAAGTTGGTATTATTTTGCCCACTCTCTTGGGATCTCTGTTCCTGCCATAAGTGAGAAGCATGTCGTACACATACCGGGTGGTCCACCAGACCCTTGCGATCTAGTTTTATGCATCCCTTCACATTTACTACATTTCTGAAAGACATCAGTCCCTCTCCCTCATCATCATCATTTCCCATTATTCAGCTGGGTAGGGGCAAATATGGTTCCCCTCCGCTTTCCTCGGTCATTCCATCACTCCTCTTCCAACACTGTGTCCCAGTCCAGGTTTCTTTCTATAATACTGCGTTGGATTGTGTCCTTCCATCTCAATCGTGGTCGTCCGCGGCCTCTCCTTCCTTGCATTTTCATTTCCATCACCTTTTTTTTGGCATTCCTTCATTACTCATTCGCTTTATGTGCCCAAACCATCTTAGTCGGCTCTTCTCTATTCTATCATTCATTTTTTCCACTCCAATTTCTTCCCGGATTTTTTCATTCCTTATTTTGTCTCTTCTACTCTTCTGTATCATACTCCTCAATAACTTCATTTCGGCTGCCTGTATTCAATTCTCATCCTTCTTTGTCATTGTCCAAGTTTCTGCTCCGTAAGTTGTTATGGGTACTTAATACATCTTGTACATAGTTTTCTTTGCTTCCATTGGCACATCTTTGCCCCATAACATGTTTCTAGCACTATGATAGAAACCGCTTCCAGCTTGAATCCTCTTACTAATTTCAGTATCCAGTCGAGCATTCTCCATTAATTCACTCGCCAGATATTTGAACGTCTCCACTACTTCCAGGAGCTTATCTGCAAGTCTAATCTGACCTTTCCCTTCTTTCTCCCCTATAGTCACAACAAGGGTTTTACTCTTTCCTACACTTATTTTCAAACCACATTCTTTGATCTTCCCTTTCACCACATCCAACTGTTCTTGAACATTCATGTTCTCTTCTCCCCAAATCACAATATCATCTGCAAATAACAGCATGTTCATTTCTCTTCCTCCATATGCTGCCTTTGCTGTTCTCATGATGTCATCCATTACTATTGTAAACAGGATTGGCGATAGAACACTTCCCTGTCTCCGTCCACTAGTGATTTTGAACCATCTTTTCCTGCCAACTTGTGTTTGCACGCAACTACAACATTCCTTGTGCATTGCCATGATTTCTTTATTAATCCCTGTCCAATTCTTTTTTGCACCAGACTGTCCCAAACTTTAGTCCTTGGGTCACTGTCATATGCCTTTTCAGTGTCAGTGAATGTCATCCCCATATCATTTCCATACTCTCATTGCTTTTCCATTAGTTGTCTCAAAATGGAAATGGGCTCTATTGTTGACCTTCCACTTCTCAAACCAAACTGATTTTCCTGCATCTGACTTTCAACCCTCAACCTTATCCTACTTTCCAGTATCTTAGCAACATGGGATATCATAGTAATTCCCCTGTAGTTCTTCAATAATTTCTTATCGCCTTCTTGAAAATTAGAATGATTATTCCTTTTTCCAATCCTCAGAGACCTCCTTCTCCTCCCAGACAATCCTGAGAACTCGATATGTCCACTGCAGGCCTACAGCTCCAGCTACCTTTATCATCTCCACTTAAATTTCATATGTTCCAGCAGTTTTTCCATTCTTCATCTTACTTACCCATTTCAATTTCATTCATTGTAATTTCTTTATCCATTTCTTCATCAACTAATTGCCTTTCCTGGTGGTCCGTTGAATGACTGTCATTTGCCTCCACTTTTTTCAGTCTGAGATGTTTTCCACGCTTTCCATGCCATTTGCTTTTCCGTCACTTTAATCTTTACCCTATCATTCCACCAATGTGTCTCCTTTGTCTTTCACATTTCCCGATGTTTTACCACATACCTTTTCTGCACATCCAACCAGCGCTTCCTTAAATCTTTTCCATTCATCTTCAACATTCCCCATCTCCATGCTGGGTACCAAGGGTATTATTTCCCTTTGAAATTCTTCCTTGTAAGCTTTTCTCCTTCAACTTCCATACTTTAATTCTTCTCTCTCTTCTTTAATGGGGGTTTTTCAATCTTTCCGACTTTCAGTTTTCCTATCACAACTATATGATCTCCAACAAAAGCTGCTTCAGGCATGGCTGTAACATCTAAAAGGTTCTTTCAGTGTTCTTTCTCTATGATCATATAATCAGTTGTGGTCTTCGTTTGTCTATCTCCCCAACCATACCTTGTAATCTTCTGACTGTTCTTCTTCCTAAACAACCTTTTGGTTCCTCATGCAAAAACCCACCAACAACTAAGCCTTCTGGATTTACATTTCCATATCCAAAGAGCCCTACAACTTCCTTTCCTTGTCTTTCCATTCCAGCTTGTGCATTTAGATCTCCCATCAATAGCACCTCCTTATCTTCTATCTGTCTCTCCACTTCCTCTAAAAAGTCCTCTAGATCATCACCATCATCCTATCGCTAACGCATTTCGTAGATTCCACATACCCTTGGATTTAGCCCGCCTGGTGGCCGTGATCGTTAAGGCGCTGAAGTCTAAATGGTCTGACACCGAGGTTAGCCGGTTCGAGTCCCGTTGGTTGAAAAAATGTTCACCATCAGAATGTTGGCCGGCAGGGTAGGGGAGGTGGTGGTATACAATTTCTAATCACTAGATTGCGTGCCAAAAGCCTGGATTAAATTCCAAACCTCTCCGCAGTGCTCATGTGGAGTGAGAGCATATGACGCTGTTGATGGTGATTCGTCCGTCGGATGGGAACGTTAAGCCTTGAGCAGACCCCTTGGTGCTATTCGACAGGAGTAGGCTATGTGCCGGCACAGGGTTTCACCCTCTCCCTTCTATCATATATCACGTCATTCATTTAATCTCATTAACTCATCTGATGAGGTTGACGTCAGGAAGGGCATCTGGTCATAAAAACGTGCCACGACAGATTCGTCTCACCTCACACCCGACCCCGTAGGGAAACGGGACAAGGGTTGGACAAACAACAAACACATATTCTTGGATTTCTTTTCTAAGTATGATGGCCACTCCATGTACTGCTTCAGGTCCTCCGCTGTAATACAGCTTGTATCCTGCTTTCAGAGGAATCTCTCCCTTACCCCTCTTCTTGGTCTCACACAGTCCAAGTATGGCTACCATATAATCCTGAATACCACCCGCCACCGAATAAGACCCGCATCCTATTTTGAGACTGCAAAATACAAAAAAAGAATCAAATAACTTGCATACCTATTTAATTTTCTTCAAATATACCACAAATATAAATTCAGACAGCTTACAATTAATAAAATCATCACAAAAATTGTAAATAAAATCGGTCCAATACTCAGATCACTCACAATTCACCTTCATCATCTGAAGTTTCACCATAGGAACTTTCGTCGCTCGCATCTTTCCATAAATAGCCCCCTCAGTACCATCCACTGAATTTGAAATTCCACATTTCTTAAAGCTTTTGAACACTAGATCGTTGGAAATGCGCGCCCATGCGGTCTTGATCCAGCTGCATATTACCTCCACTTCAGGCCTCTTCACTCGTCCGGTTGGTGTTAACGCATGATCACCATCAGACATCCATTCGGTGTATAACTGTTTCATTGCAGTTTGGAAAGGCCGGTTCTCGCACACATCCAACGGCTGTAGAATAGAAGTGAGTTCTCCAGGAATTATCGCAAGATTTTCCTTTCCTCCTCATATCTTTTACGGCATCAGTTGTATGTCCTCGGTAACTGTCCAACACAAGCACGTTTCGTTTTTGTAACAAAGCTCCCGGGAGACGTTGCCAAACGCACTTCACCCAGTCCTCAACTAACGCACTGTCCATTCAGCCGGACTCATGTGTTCTAACAATAACAACAGACGGCAAGTTTCCTTTAGGAAGTGTTTTCCCTTTCAGAACCACAAATGGAGGGAGTTTAGTTCCATCTGCTAATACGCACAACATTACCATGCATCGTTGCTTTTCGTTACCACCTGTTCTGATGGTTACACTTTTAGAACCCTTCGTATCCACTGTATTTTTGAACGGCATTTCAAAATAGAAAGGTATCTGGTCAGCATTTCCAGTTTGCGACAGCAAATAAGAAGTTTGTTTCCTCAAATGAATAAAGTGACGCTTAAAGGCCGTTAATTTTTCTTCATACGCCCCAGGGAGATGTTGTGAAATAGATGTATGTCTCCGAATGCGCAATCCCTTTCTCCGATAAATGTTTCAGATCCATCCGCGGCTTGCAGTAAAACACTGTGTTTTGAGTTCTTTTGAGATCTCGGATGCTTTTAATTGACATATTTCACTAGAAACACCATATCCTAACTCACGTTTTTCTATCATAAATTTCTGGAGTTGTTCTTCATTTTCCAGAAACACTGCACCTTTGGCTGTGGAATGCTCTGCAATCGCTGTTACTTTTTAGAAGTTTTCCTTGTTCTGCCAATCATGAATACATGATTCATCAACATCGTACTTTCTGCCATCGGCACGATTTCCGTATATTTCAGCTTCGCTTACAACTTTAAGTTTCTCACGCACAGTAAATGACCACAGAAGCCGTTTTGGATCCATCATTTACTATCGAGTTAGCACTTTCACGGGACAGATACAGACTTCGAATGTGTGCGAGGTACACTTCCGTAACCAACAGTCTTGACTCTCGTAAAGTACGATATCCCACTAGATCAGCTATTCGCACACCCAGCATGCCAACAACACTTGTGAAACAAATGACGATCGAGAATCCGCAGCAACGGCTGTCATATTTACCCATATTCTTTGATTTATCATATTTCGTTACCTTACATTTTGCAATTACATGCCACTGTAACCGTATTGAGAAAAAATCGATCTTGTTTCCTAGAACACAACTAAAACACAACAAGACCTGAATGCCTATTTACATGAGGTATGTTGAGTACGGTAACCGTATTCAAATCTATTTCAATACTCCATGTAAACATAGTAAATATTTACAAGAATGAACGGCTTGAATATGACCCGCACCCAAGATTTAGAACTAATATTTTGGGGAAAAGAGTGCGGGTGGTATTCAGGATTATACGGTTTATCTTTTTCTTTCATAAAGTCAACCAGTTCTTCTGCCTTTCCCGTCAATGTCAGGACATTTACTGTTGCAATCTTGATGTAGTTTGGTGCTTGTTGCCCATTTCTCACAGTTTCCCCAGCACCCAAAGAGCTGTGTGTCACTTTTAGCAGGGGACGCCCTAACCTTTTCTAAGGCACCATATCTGCTTTATCCATATGGGCTATTCTTACGATGGGCTGGCCACACCCAAAGGCATTTTATACCTACTGCCAGGTTAAAAATTAGGCCGTCCCTAACATGGAGGCAGACGCCTTTCGTAGCCGCTCCTCTGGAGTACAGATGCTACGGGTTTGCTCCTTCCGCCATCTCCACTGTGTTCATCTTCTCTACTGTAGATGCTGTTGAGGACTTCACCCATAACCCATGGCAAGGCCTCTCCATATTTATGATCCCTGGAGAGAGGTTGTCTACCTGTTCGTGCAGGTTGTATTGGGTATTTCAACCAACCCTACATACTGTAGGGGCCCCCTATCCACCACCTTGGGATGCGCTCTGTAGGGGTCAGGTACCCCTGGTTACTTCCGGAAGTTAACCTTGCCCACAAAGGCTGAGGTTATTTTCAGAGGTCACTCTCCCTAAACCGGTGTAATATAACGAGATGTGTGTTTATGGGCTAGAAGACGGCAGGAATCGTGAGCGACACTATTGATTCATTATGGGTACCTCAAATGAACCCGTAAAACGAGTACAGATACGCAGAACACATACTTTAAAACAGGAGGTAGACGCACAGACCGGGTGCACGGTACTGTATAGGCTGGGAAGTGGGCGCATAGGTCAAGTGTTACAAGTTATCAATCTCATTATAAAACCGTATTGGATTTCAGAATAAGTTGTTATATTAATTAATGCTCATTAATGAGCATGAGCGAAACATGTCCTGCTTGTAATATCTATTAATGGTTTTATCCTAAATATAAAGGACTATTGTGTATTGGAAAGGTGGTTTTTATTAATATAATAACTTCTTATAGGTCAAGTGTTGCAACACCTCACATGGCAGGCGGGCAGGTAGATATGTGATAGTGGACAGTGCTCTAGGTAGGAGGTTCGAATACCACATAAGATTCTTTTTAACAGCCAGTTGCCTAGGATGTGGTAAGGTTGCACTGTACCTGAAAAGCTGTCTGTCACAGAAAGTGGGGATTATCCACACTTCAGTAATGCATATTATGGCGATTAATGGTTCCATTGTTGTGGCATCGTGCTTTGTCCGTAAATAAGAGAGTCACTATAAAAGCAGGAGATAACACTAGGTGAAAAGTGTTAGCACTGCTCGCTTGAGACTTTTTAACCATTCCAAAGTGATCAAGTCTTTAAACATTTGTTAATATCTTCACTTTAATTTTATATTTTGACCAACAAGCACATAACTTGTTTATATTCTTGTAAGCATTGTATTTTTACTTCATTCTATTAATGTCATTTATTACTAAAGGTCTATTTTATGTACTATATACTTGTATATCTTTGTTCATACGACCTGTTTCAGCTGATGATGGTGTCCATAGACACCGAAACCAGTACTGAATAAAAATGTTTTGATCATATTAACAACATATTATGTATTGAAAATAGGTGGATCAATTCAATTTCCCTCTATTTTCTGCTACCACTTGTTCTGGGGATTGTGTGGATCACTGAGGTGAAAGAAGGTGCAGGCATGAATGGGTGGATATAAGACAGTCAGAAGATAAATTTAAAACTTTAAAATTAGAGCTGTATTTCTTTCTCTTCTTTTTTGTTTTTCTTTTCCAATTTTAAATTGTACACATTGCTAAGAAAGCAACAATTCAGGTACAGAACTAGTTCGTTAGCTCAGGTACAATGTTGGAAAAATCAGCATAATCAACAAATTGCCAATTAACAATCTGAGCTTAAAGCTCTCAATTTACAAATGTTACTTGAGCACTACTGCTCCATTCAATCAATAATCAAGGAGACTGATATCTCGATTTCTTTTACACCACTCGTAAGAGCACTTAGGAATCTATTTCCGAAAATACACACTTTCCAGGCCTATCAAAGGCACAACCTACATTTAACAAAATTAAACAGTATTCACTGTTTTATTTATGCTCAGTGGTCTGATATCTTTAACCTGAAATGAATGAAATGGAGTTTAACATGGGTAACAAGTACCCATTCTTTGTGGCCTTCGGTAAAAACAAAAGGTTACAGTTACTGGCCCAAAAACCTAAATGGTGAGGAGGTGAATACTTGCGCTCCATAAAATTTACATAAATGCATGAAACCCTATTTGGGCTTATGGCCTGACGTTACAGGCGTTACTGCGGAGGTGACTAGATGGAGAAAAATATTTAAGTTACAGAAATTACAAGAGAAAAGGTTACAAAATCATAGTCACCTCAAAATCAAGTTGAGAGGGAATGCAAGAAGGTACCTCACTGTCTGTTACCTGATTTTGGTTAAGTTCTTTCGGCTTGATAGAAATTTACATTTAGTTTGAAATTTACATTTTAGAAATAAAGTTACATTACTAAAGATCTGAAACCTTCCCCTCGAGCTAGCTTTGAAAGACTGTCAGATTTTAAACAGGATTTGCCATTACCTCTAGCTGGTGGACCTCCTGAAGATGGATGAGGCGGCCCTTGCCTCCGTTACAAACACACTCTAGACTGGAGTGATCACTAAGGCATCATGGTCCGAAAATGTGCCAGCTTTTATAGCCGGGAGGAAAGTTCCAGAAAACTCTGGGCTAAGGCCCTGACACACCCCCAATTCTCATTGGATAATCAAATATATACCAGAAAGTTTTGATTGGCAGAAAAATAAATTTACAAAATTTTTCATTGACCAACATGTTAAGTTGGCGGGAAGAGATAGAAGTGTTATAAACTTTAGCACACCAAAAACAAAGTATAAACAATTCAGTTTAGGAAACCTTAACTTACAAAATTACTCTTGAATTGCAATAGTTCATCTTCACCCCAGAGGGCACGACAATAAGTGTATAGTAGCGACATCTGTTGAGAAATGTTCACACTATCTCCGAAATGAGTTTCAGCGTTTCCGAATTTGAAGGTCCTCCTTGCTAAAACTTACTTTACTCAAGTTCATGACAGGTAGATGAAAACTGTTGGATGTAATTGTGTTGGTGAGATTGACAAAGTTTTTTGTGTTCTGTTTTATCTAGTTTATGACTGAGTTCCATTTTTTTTTCTTATGTATTTTGCTTATTGGATAGTGTATTCTCTAGCTTATTTGTAACCTGTTTTTGTAGTGAATTGCATTCTAATGGGGCAAAAATATGGTAATTTCGAAGTGAGCGTCATAAAGTCTGTTGTTCAAAATCGACTTTTTCTCATGTGAAACCTTGATCTCCTAATGTATCCAAATCTTATCTGTCTTTAATTGAGTGATTCTAGTTCTTGTGGTGTTGTTGTGCTTCTTTTTAGTGAACTTTAAGAATTTGATTATACTTGTTGTTTAATGGGGTCTAACATCTAGGTCATCAACCCCACTTCTGGAATTTAGGTGTCACATCATTATTAAGACATCTTTTAACACTAGAACGGCCGCAGCAGTCAATTTGACCGATGGGGAACTTTATAATACTTTGCCATGTCTATGATTTTTATTCCTATGACTGGCGGTTAACGAAATGCTCATGTGGTGAGCTGTTCTTCTCGTTAACGTTTTATTTAGACTGAAAACTTCAAGCAGTGGCGTAAAAATCATCGACCTGCCTAGAACGGCCGGAGCGGTCAAACTGACCGGGAATATTTTATAGTGAAGTCAAATAAATATTAAAATTTATTTATTCCACCTATTCAATACATAAATAGAGATTTTAATTAAGAAATTAAATCTTGAATAAAATTATAGGGACATGTTTCGCCCTTTAATTAAGGGCATCTTCAGCCTTAATCTCAATCTGAAAGGTAATTAATCAGGTACCTGATTGTATTAAAATTACATATGAATGTGAGGATGATGTTGGAAATGTGCTTCAAATGGTGAGCAAATGGTTAACAGTAGTTATGATATTCTTAAAATGAAGCCTTAATAAAGTCTTAAAAAACAAATAGTCGTAAATTTATAAACTTTCTTGAATGTCCTTGTTTAAAAATTGGTAACAAATTGTATACTGGTAATTTTATAAGAACATAAATTGTTACGTCAAACCTTGTAAAGTGACGCCCTATGGAGGTTCAGGGCGTTAGAATAATGATAAAAGAAAAAAATGTAGTTGATAATTCCAAATGGAGTATTAAAACATATTAAAGCTAGTAAAGAGACATTACCGTTGCTCACTTCAAGTGAAGTTTATAATAAAATTGTTACGTTGGAACAAGTAAAGCGGAGCCTTGTGATGGTTGAGGGTGTTAGATAAAATTATCGGGTTTTGAACAGTAATTGTCTTGGAAAAGTACCTTTGATTAAATTTAGGATTGAGTTTAGGTTGGCTGCATTATTGTTTCTGAGGAAAGTGATAAATAGATCGAAGAGTATGTTGGGTTTCTCTGAGATTTCATTGAGATTGTGACTGGCATTAAAGTATTGGTCTAGGTGTATGTAGTAATTTTCCATTATGTTGAGTAAAGGGCCCTTGTTTGCTAATACGAGGATGTCCATGTCTTGTTCAATATTGGTGAAATTATGGTTATAATCTTGCATGTGTTGGCCGACAATTACACTTTCTCCCGCACCCTTCAGCCCCACCTTAAGCCCTCTTCCTAAGCCATATTTCATTTCAATACAAGAACTTACTGATTTCCATGATTATAATTTTTACAACACCCCATTTATACTTTATTCTTTGTTAAAAACCTCTTAGTATGTATATTCCTTGTATTATTAACTATTACCATAATAACATCTCATTTCACTTGTTATTCTTTAAAATAACATTTTCTTAGGATTTCGCCACAAATGATCTTTGCTCCAATACGGCTGATGATGACCCCTAGATGGGTCGAAACTAGTACCGTGTAATTTATAATTTTGTGAATATATTGTAGTATTGAAAAGGTGGAAACGTTTACGTTGTTATTTTTATTATTATTACTTATATATTATTCTCAGTTCAATACGGACCAAAAACATGAAATTCATAACCATCCATAATCACCAACATCCTAAAAAAACAGAAGATAAAAATTGCTTTTATAACTAGCAACACTAATGAAAAAATAGTACTTAACCCTCACACAGTAAATAGTAGCATTAAATACACAAATTCTGGAATGTATATACTGGAATGCCTGGGATACTGTTCAAAAACCAAAGAAAAGTATGCCACATTCACATTTAGTAATAATAGTATCCATATCATCACAAACGTCCTAAACAAACAAAACCTAAGAATTGCTTTTAAAACCAGCAACACTAATGAAAAAATAGTATTTAATCATCACACAATAAATAGTAGCAATACATACACAAATTCTGGAACATATAAACTGGAATGTCAGGGATGCAGTTCAACTTACATCGGACAAACTGGCAGGAACTTCTTCATAAGATGTACAGAACACCGCAGCGCTTTAAAATATAATCGTTTGAACTAAAAATTCTACAACGTGAACAAAAAGGTCCACTACTCAACATCTGTGAGAACTTTTACGTTAGTATGGATCAATACAAGAATCCAGCCCTCAAGTTAAATAAGATAAATGAAAAAAGAACATAATATGGGAAACTTGATGCTTGTCGTTTTAAGGAGCCTAACATCGAAGGTCATCGGCCCAATATGGGAAACTTTCATTCCAATTATTTTTAGTAAAAGCAAGGCCAGAAGAATTCACAATTATTATACTCAGTTTCATTTACCACCCCCATAATCCCGCATACTATGGCTGATGATGCCTACTATTGATAGGCGAAACGTGTACCATCTAATATATTAATTTTTATCTTGACAATTTAATAAGGACAAAGTCCTAATTTTTAATATTGTATTGTATTGAATAGGTGGGTAAACATTAAAAATAAACTAGTTTTATTTAATACAAATACTTCCAATACGGATCCAAAAATGATTTTCATCAGGTGTAATACTGCCACACTCCCGCAAGTCCTTCCCCATTTCCCCCCTCCACCTCCTCCCGACAACATGTTGTACATCTCGACTGAGGGAGCACGTTAGTCAAGAGCTGGACTCTGTAGTCAGAGAACAAGCGGACCATGTAACATAAGTTAATTTTGTTCATCAAAACTTGCCTTAAATGTTTCCTATCTGTCACCGTGTTTTAATTCTTAATATGATTTTCATTATCCACTTTACAGACTAGAAAACGGAAAGTTCAACTTCAATAACAACTTACATAATTATGTCAGCCTATGACTGAACATAATAATTATGTCTGCAGCGTACAGATATCATTTGAACTGCATCAGGGGAGAACGAGAACATTGCAACAAAAGGGCCTCCAGCTCAAAAACTGTTTTAATGACCACCATTTTTAATTTTTATCGTGTTTTTTAAGGAAAACCTTTTTAACAAGCACTTCATATTGTGTGTCTAATGTTTTTAGTTTATTATATACCAGTATATTTTACTGAGGATGACCCTATGCCAGGTCGAAACATGTCTATCTAAAATTTCATCTTAATTGGATTTACATTGAGTTTTGACTATGAGGATAATCAACACAATTGTGTACAATTTGTAAGAAGTTCAACCATCAATATGGATCTAACATGAGATTTATAGTCTGTAACCGGCTAAATTTGATGTTAAGAAGAGATAGATGATAGGGCTTATCTCAAGACACCCAGGACTTGCACAGTTACTTTTTGAGGGAAGTGTAGGCAGTAAAAATGGTAGGGGTAGACCAAGGTATGATTATGACGAGCAGATCGGAGCAGATGTAGGATGCAGCAGTTAACGTAGAAATGGAAGGGTTAGCACCGGATAGGGTGGCATGGAAGGCTGCATCAAACAGGTCTATGGACTGTTGACTGAAACGCACACAGTTCAGAATAGGGAAGTCAGATGTGATGTTCCTATCTTTTCCTATATGACTTGATTTGTCACTTGTTTGTTCTTTTCGATATATTTCCTGTTGGATTCCTTTTCTCATTTTATTTTTGTCCTCTATTCATAGTATTTTTCCACCTGCATTTTTATGTATCTTTTTATCGTTTTTCTTTTTCTGTGCTCATCTGATTTTCCTCTTGTCCTTCACTTCCTACATGAAGACTGATGATTTGTCAAGATGGCCCTTCGATGAAGCTTGTCCACCTACCAAATAACGAAGCTGGGAAACAGAAATGAGCTTGTTGGAGGCTGAGAAGAAATTAATGTGGAAGAAAGAGAGCCATTCTACTTGGAATACCGCTGTATAGAAAAATGTGGAGATTGTCCTTGTTCTATTGTTTTCGTGTTTGTCCTTGTTTTCTCTTTCTATTCCACCCTCTTCCAATGTTGACTTGTGTTTATTCTATTGTGTTTCTATTCTATTCTAGATATCACTTGATTCTTCACTTGTTTGTTCCTTTCCAGAAATGAATAGTATTTTAGGTAACTCAGGTGAATTATTGTAGATCTTAGCGAATGCCAGACAGAAGATACACCTATACAGACTGTGGTGGTGGTGTTTGTTGTTTTAAAAGGCGACACAATGTTATTATCAAGTGAATATTTTATTTTCATGATTGTATTATACTTAAAATACACTTTGAACATTATTAGATAATGTTGATTAGATACAGTACATGCTGAAGAGATGTTAAGTACATAATAGAAATGGTCAATCCAGAACCTTCTGATTTCAAGGCTGATACTGTACTATTTGAACTCTGGTAGCCTAGGTCATATTAATTCTGTTGGAAAGGATCTAAGTTACAGGTCTGGCACTGCCCAGTGGTGTCCTGCTGACCATTTTTGTTTTGTACCTAACATATTTTTAGCATGTAACTTACTATACATACTCAACACTACATAATAAGTTGGAAGTGCATTTTAAGCACAATTTGTTTATGAAAATTAAACATTCTCTTCGATTGGCTTACAATGGACAACAAGCATGCACTCAACAATTATGATGGAAGTGTATTTCAATTGTGATTATCAGCACCTCTCAGTGTAGAAGGAAAAATTCCTGTGAAAGTTTTGAACTGCAAAATTCATTGGTATGATAATAGAATAATTCTCCAGCAAAGAACTTGTGCTGGACAAAATCTAATGTCATTCCAAATGCTTTTCAGACACATTATTTTCTCCATCGGCGTACTTAAAATGTAAGTTAAAGAATCCATTTCAGTTACTAGAATTTTGGTTTAACCTTGCTCTAGCGCACAGGGAACTAGGTTTGAGGAGGTAGTGGCTGTGGCCTAAATTAAGGCACAGTCCCAACATTTGCCTGGTGTGAAAATAGGAAACTGGGCTGCCGATGGTGAGATTTGAGCCCACCATCTCTTGAGTACAAGTTCACAGCTACATAACCCGAACTGTGCAGCCAACTTGCTGGGCTACTGGAAATTCTTTACAGTGTTTTTTTTTTCTTTACGTCGCACCGACACAGTTAGTCTTATGGCGACGATGGGACAGGAAAGGCCTAGGAATGGGAAGGATGCGGACATGGCCTTAATTAAGGTGCAGCCCCAGCATTTGCCTGGTGTGAAAATGGGGAAACCACAGAATACCATCTTCAGGGCTGCCGACAGTGGGGTTCGAACCCACTATCTCCCAGTTGCAAGTTCACAGCTGTGCGCTCCTAACCGCACAGCCAACTCACCCAGTACAGCGTTATTAAAATGGTCAGTTTCATTAAAAGCTGGCCATAAGAAATGCAACTTTTTTTTTGCTTTGTAAAGAAATGAGTCCAATGCAAAATGGTCTCTGTACGCCTATTGAAGTCTGTTGATTTTTACAGGGCACAATGCTGATCATATTATTTTTGCTAAACTCTAATGCCCTCTTGTATTTTTGATTTATTATTAATATGCTTACTCTGAGTTCGTTCAGCTTTTAAATCCTTTCTGGCTGTTCCAGCTAACCTACTTAGCAGGCATATTTACTTTGTGAAATGTAACTTCTATTTCTGAAAGAGATACTTTTTGCACTAATCAAAAGTAACCTTTCCATTGTTCTCCTATGGGTAAGGTTTTTCCATTAACCATTAATATTATGCAAGCAAACTATATGTTGTGTAACACTTTCAAGAATATCAACAAACATTGCATTTTCTAGACTTTGAAGTAAGATGTGTTTCTCATAAATACAACCTTACGTTAATAATTAAAGTATATTTCTTTGTGTTAAACTTAATCTTCACAAAGAAGATTTGAATCAGTTGGGGAAATGAAGAATAACATATTAAGACCAGTCTAATATCTCCCAAATGGACTGCGTAACTCGACTGGAGTAAGGCCTTTGGTCAGGTACCTCATCAACGACTGTTGTTAAAACTTAGCAAGTGTGGCATTCAAAGCAAACTGCTGACATTGCTTTGATCATTCCTGGTAGGTTGAATGCAGTGCGTTGTGCTCATTGAGGCCAGGTGAGACCAAACTTTAGTCACCTCGGGTGTGATTCGAGGTAGTGTACACGATTTTCACACCGGGGCTACCAGGTTGTGTATTGTCTACTATGGCACAGTACGCTGATGACGCCATCGTTTGCAGAGCCACTTGAAATGAAAACAACATAATAGATCACAGTCAGATCTTCATAATGTGGCTCTTTGGTGCAATGGAAATAGAATGTCTATAAATATACAGAAGTGTAAGTAATGTCCACTTAAGTAGAGCAAGAACACCGTTACAACATAAAATTTCACTGTGTGGTAAAAGCCTGATGTGTTCACCTCAATAAAACTGCTTGCCAATTTGCAACAGTTTAAAATGAAACAAGGATGTGGAGGAGATAAGGTGCAAAGCATACTGAGCCTTGGGATTTATCTGCAGATCTCTACTGGGAGCTAGAAAGAAAGCAATTCACAAGGCCTATTTGACATTAGTACAGCCATTCGTTCTTGGCTTCCCTCTACAATAGAGAACATGTCGAAACTAGAGGAAGTTCAACTCTGAGCAGAACGACTAATTGCTCAATACAGTAATTTAAACACAGCCAGTTCACTGCCCCTCCCCATGCCATAACCGATCTCTGTAAGCAAATAGATATTGCTTTCTGAGAAAATCCCTCACAGGTAATATTCACATCAAACCTTTCAATTGCTTCCTCTGAATTACCATTCTGCTCAGAGAAGTCGAGTTGTGTCTCTTTTCCCTTCACTTACAAGAATAACATCATATGGAAGCGGCCTATTCTGCTCAGTGTTGGAATGAACTCACACCAGAGGAAAAAGAACTTCCTATCAAAAATTTTTGTTAAGAGCTAAAAAAGAATGTTTATTTAATGAAACCGTGTATACATAACATAATTTTCTGTTTGTGTGAATGGTCAGTATGCGTGGGAGGGCATATTAATGTTTATGTGAGCCTGAGTATGTGAGACTTTACATGGGTATGAAAGAGTTGGCCTAGCTGGAATTATGGGAATTACTTGGACGTACAACAGATCCTCTAAATATTATGTAAGTAATACATCTATCTAAATAGGGTAATTGTATATAAGCACATTTGGTAGTCTATAATTGTAATTTTTTAATACTGTAATTTTAAGTGAGGATGGAGGTACCTTTGTGTATGTGGAAGTATGCCCTTTCTCCATTCACCATCCCTGAATTGTATGAACAATTTGTGGAAAATATAATAATAGTAATAAAAAGTGTTTTTGCCTTTTTACACCTTTTTATTTATTTATTTATTTATTTATTTATTTATTTATTTATTTATTTATTTATTTATTTATTTATTTATTTATTTATTTCATACATACTATTTTTGCCCTTATGGACAGTGTGTGAACTCAAGTATCTCATGATGACACAATTTTCACTTCTTCCCCTTCTTCCTCTTCTCTTCCCAAAATCTCTTCATACTTTGGCTGTGCTCCTGTTTCCTGTCCACAATGTTCCTGTCTTCTTCTTCTCATTTACTATAAATTTTGTATTCCTAATTTTGTTTCTGAATTTGTTTCTGTCTCCTATCATTTGCCTGTTGATCCCCACCTGCCTTAAGTCTTCCTCTATTTCATGATACCAATTTGTTCCCTTGCTTGAACCGTTTACTACATCAAAGATCTTCATTGTAAGTTTGTTTTGTTCATGCTCTGTATGTGCCCATAGAAAGTTAGTCTGCGTTTCCTGATCATGTCTGTGAGTCTGTCAGAGTGCTGGTACAGCTCTTTGGTAGTTGTTTCATCCATATGCCATCTCTGTGTATTGGTCCAGATATCTTTCTGAGAATTTTACGTTCTATTTTTTCTGTCTCTATGATGCCTGATGCTCCAATTGTGGTCATTTCTGATGTAAACAATGCTTCTGGTAATACGAGTGTTTTGTAGTGTCTAAGTTTGGCCTGTCTTGATATGCTTTTATTATAATAATGTGATCATGTGAGTTTGTATGCTTTCTGGAGTTTTCCGTTCGTTCTATGTTAGACGCCTTGTTTGATCCTCTTATTTGTATGTATTCCCCTAAATATTTAAATTTTTCGACCCTTTTTACGGATCCATATGCAGTATGCATGGTGTGCACATTGTTGTTCTGTCGTTCCATGTATTGGGTCTTCTCGTAAGATATCTGTAAACCTGTTTTGGCAGCTATTTCATGCAAGCGTTCCAGTGCTTTCTTTGCCTCCTGTGTATTATTCCTGAGTATGGCTATGTCATCTGCAAATTATTATTATTTATTTATTTAACCTCAAAAGACTGAGGTTGCCAAACTGCCAAAGAATATCACACAGTACAAGTTTGGTGATCTGATTACAATATAAAATAAAAAACCAAACAATAATTCTAATGATAATGTAGAGAAAACGACTCTTAGTGACAAAGGTATATAGATGAAGCAGATAAAATATAAAAGAAAAGTACTTCCATTAATTAACAGGGTGAGCATAGAAGTGATGTCTCAAGATCAATATCGAAGCTTTCAATTTATGTATGCCCTAGCTCACAATGGTCTTATTCAGCACACCAAGGCATCGTAGGCCTAAGTAAGTGACCAGTAGTTTGGGAAAAGTGCCCATTGCATCTAGTATGCGCCCTATGACCTCAAATATCGTCAAGGTTGTACTTATTGAGGTAATAGGGAATGGTTGGTGAATATATCCTCTCTTTTTTTTTTTTTTTTTTTTTCTTTATCGACTTCAGTGGGCTGTTGTGCATGTGATTCAGAATTTTCATAAGTTGTGTACATCAAGGGTAAATTGTGGAATAGACTGTAGTTAGAGACTTGATTGTGTGTAAGTAACAAACATTAAACCAGACGTAGAATGATTCATTAAGAGCAAGCAGTCTCGTACTTTTCACTAAGATGGTTGTGCAATATATTCCTTTTAAATAAATTAAGGAACCATTTATATATCATGGGTAACAAAAATTTCATCTCCTGGAGATTATGCTCTATAGTTCGGAGACCACTATTCTGAGGCAACACTCCAGCCTCCACTTTTTTTCTTGATTGTTTATTTGTAGATCTTTTATCTTTTTCCATTGTAACACTAGAAGAGAGGTATTCTGAATTTGACATTTAGAGAAATGCATGTAGTATCTGTAGTAACTACCAACGCCATTCTAATGATCCTGAAACACTATCTTATATTATTGGTATCTGCTTCAGGAAACAGCGATTATTTTGGAATGGCTAGAAAGTTGATGTAAATCTGAGTAGTTGCGGGTTAGAATAAATCATCGTTATAATCAGGGCTCGAAAAATACAGAGCGCCAGGTTGCCATGGTGACTAGAAATATGTGTCTGGCATATAGGTTTTTCTGATGTTGGTATTTTTATGTGAATGGATTAAAAACAAATTATAATAAATTTCCTATCAGATAAAGTTCAAACTTCCAAATTTATCTTGAATATCAAATATATTTCATTTTGTTGTGTTACGAGTGTGCAGGTACAAGGGTAGAATAGTAGTGCCAGTTCTTCTCTTCAAGTCGACAAAGATACTTTAGTGCAAGGTGGAGCAAAACACCAGAGCAAAGGTTTCTCAAGAGCAAACAGCATTGAAATGTGCTTGAGAGTATTTTATACTTTTACCTTGCCAGAAGTTTGGATGAAAATAGATTAAAAACATTGACACAGCATTTTAAGAACCAGCTTGTGGGTTTTACCATGCATTTTGAAACAGTAAAACAAGGCATTCTACATGAATGATAGGAATTCAGGGGGATGACATTAAGCAGCTTTTGAACAGAACTGTGTCAAAAAAGACAGATTTCCTATTTTAGGCAAGTTGCTTCATATTGTGTAATTGTTATCTGCATCACGTGCTTCTTGCGAGAGAGGATTTAATTTACTGAACTTAATAAACTGTAACTGGAAATAGTTGAACACTTGAAATACTTGGGAAGTGAACTGACAGAAAATGGAAGAATGGATATGGCAATTAGAAGAAGGATACAACTTGGGAGTGCCTTTTACCAACAGATACGGAGATTAATATGGAATAATGATGTACCAATGAAGTAATGTACAAGGGATATCACTTACCTATAATGACAAATGCAGCAGAAACCTGGACAATGACTCAGAGAGATGAGGGTACATGAAGCTGAAATGAAATTCCTGAAGAGTGTGGTACAGAAGACAAGGAGGAATAGAGTGAGAAATTAATACCTTCAAAAATAGTTAAATGTGCAAAAAAAGTAAATGACAAAATGAAACAGAACAGTTTTAGGTGGTTTGGGCATGTCAAGTGGATGAAAGAAGAAAGACTGCCTAGACAAGTACTGGAAAGACAAATGACAGGGAAGAGAGGACGAGGGAGATTGGGATTACGATGGATGGACTCTGTGAAGAACAGCATACGACAATGGAACTTGGACTGGAACACAGTGTTGGATGAGGAATGGTGAAGAGACAGGACAAAGTGGAGAGGAACCATATTTGCTCTCATCCATTGTCAGGTGGAAAAGGGGAAATGATGGATGAATAACTAACACTTTGAGGTCATCAGTGAGGCTAGACAGCCTTAATAATTTAATGTTTATTAACATGAGTGGTAATTTCATGTTTATTAATATGAATGGCACATTATTAGAGAATTTTGATCCATACAGATCTTGGTATTCCAGTGATCAAACTACATGTGCATGGACTGAAAGCACACAAAACACACACTCATATAAATACGTAGTTATGTAAAATTACTATACTGCCGTTATATGCCGTAATCTTTGAGGGATAGCTTGTACACTAAGTTAAGTTTGTACTGTTTTATACAAGTAACTATTATTTAAAGCCAGAACATAAAGGCATATGTATCACACTGTATTTGTATTAGTGAAGTACCTGATATTCAGAACTGGCACTTAGGTCAGAAGAAAAATTTTTGAGCCCTGCTTAAAACTTTTTAAATGTTTTTAAATTTGTTTGTATAACTTTGTCAGTCATGATCATTGTATTTTAATTCCACATACTTATCATTATTTTTAATTTGTTTCTATAACGTAATATTGAACTTCTACCGAGGATGGCCTTTAGATTAGGCTGAAACATGTATAGATATCATCCCATCTCATATAGATGGTTGTTTTGTATTGAAAAGGAGGAGCATATAAATACTTTTTATTTGTAAAGTGATACAGGTATTTTATTATATTTCTAACATGCAACCCTGCTTATAACAAAGATTTCTGAGTGTGATGTTTTGTTCAAAACTGCACAAAAAATTTCAATCATGAATACAACAATGTCCTTGTTGTTCAGTTCATAATTTCTTTAAATTATTCATGATTATGGCAGTGGCATCATAAAGATTTATTCAAACACTTCTTAAAATACATTTAAGTCAAGTATTGGTATGAAAACAATAGGGCAGAGCTTGTATAAAGAATGTTCTCATTCCAGTTGTTGAAGGTGGAGGAAGGTCTGCTTGGAGGTGAAGTCTTACATCATGAACTAGTGGAGAAGACTGAGGAAGAGAAAAAGTTAATCAAACTGAAAAGAGAGCAAAAACGGTATGCATTTTCACTTCTAATTTTTTTCTTATTGTAGTACATAGGATTTTTTTAATGCCACACTAACTGCTTAGTTTTCTAAATTTTGTCACTTCAGTTTCTCTTCAGTGAGAAACTCCTTTAAAGGTCTAATTACAATCGAATATATATACAATTCAGTAACGTTTCTATTAACCTAAGTGTAAATAGTGATTGCTGGGATTCAAATTCATTCACCTAAGTCAAGAAGAGGCATGATAGTCAAGTGGCTTAGTCACTGGCTTCTAATTAAAGCAACCCTGGTTTGAATCCTTCCTATGCAAGGGGAATTTTTGAATTGAAAGTCACTTCCCTGTGGTTTGGATTCCACCTGAAACTTGAGGTCCCATGGCTATAATCATGATATAAATACTGTAGTTATGTAAAATTACTAGCTGACTTGCTTTTTTAAATTAAGAACATGAAATCATCTGAAGCACTGAAACTATCAATTTACCCTAGTTGCATTGTAAAGAGTGTATCCTTTCTTACAACTCAGTTAGCAAGCAGGTAGCCTTTATTATATGAGTATGAAACAGATGGAGAAAAGTAATTTACCAGGTAAGCATTCTTGGATGGGTGGCATCTAGTGAGCAATTATGAAACTTATCAATGAGCCAGTAGTTGACAGTTCGATAAGTTACATGCTATGCAATGTATATTTGTAGGGTAGACAATTATAGCAAATCAGTAGTTACCAGATAGATATCTTATCATTCCAGAAACCAGGCATTAGGCTCATAGCACATGAAACTAAGTTTCCAAAAGACAATTTGCTCCCCTGGTTCACACATGGGACACAAATTGGTGGATATAAAAAATGCAAGTGCAGGCATCTACTGTGATATATCGTCGTTGCCGGGAAAAAACCTCTTATGTGCAAAATAACAAATTTTTCAGGAGAGACAAAAAACTATTTCATATAATAATACTTAACTTCATAATAATCGAAGTAATCTAGTTCCCTTCTGTACCTGTCTTTTTATAACCCTGTACTGTTTAACTGCAGTAACATCAATTATTTCACCAGATATTTAATTTTTGTTCATTACGTTGACAGATAGGAGATTATGGTTTCTACGAAATTACACATAGGAGATTTTGCTTTAAGAATGAAGCTTTTATTATATTGAAGTTTTACTCAAACACAGGAATCATTACAGTTTATTCAGCTGAATTTTATTACATCAATTGTTCCTAATTGTATTTTATTAAATGTATACTGTGCAAATTGATCACTGTCCTCTTCAGGGAACTTTTCACTTGTCCGGCTTTACAGAGAGATTATCATAGAAAGAGTGGTGGTCATGCTCAATTACCTGCTTCAGTTACTGCAAATGAGTGAACTTAGATATTGTGATTGGCAATTGTGCAGTGTACAAACTGCGTGGTTCACCAATTGGAAAACTCATTCTCCTCCTTTGTGGAAGTTCTTCCCACTCTGCTGTGTGTTCCAATTTGTAATTTATTCTTCCATCAGGTAAGTACTGCAGTTGGCGGATATCTGTCACTACAGGGTCGGCAGATTTTCTTCCAGGCCGTAATGATGGGAGGTTTGATTTATGCTCAAAATCCTTAAACTGAAGTCGACACTTTTCACATTGTATGGTTTCGTGGGTCTGGCTTGCCTCATTCTTGCTATATAATCCATGGGCGAATTAATTGGTGGAGAGAAGTAGTGCTCTAGAGTGGCATGGACACTATCACATTTCATCATAGTGTGCCCCTTTTCCAGATATTGTTCCACGGTGATGTTCTTAGATCTAGCGGCATTACTTAAGGCGCTGGCTAAAACCTTGTTCCTATTCTGATAATTACAGCCATCAGAAATTAAGGTAACCTTATTGGTTGGAGGTGGCAAATTTTCAATAAAATTAACTATGCATGATGTAAATTCATTTGCACTTACACCACCATTGCCCTCGTGCCATACATAAAGTGTAACATCATCGTTTCTTAGATCATAAATTGTGAAATTGTGTACTTGAAGTTTCTGTCTGTAGTATGTCTTGGATGCTAGCAACTTAAGACACAAAAGAACACTTTGAAGATCCATTGTTACCACAACATGATAATCAGTACTGGCCTCCTTAGCTTTATTCTTCGCTTCCCGACTTTCCTTAGGAGGTGTTTTTGATATTCTTCTTCTTCTACTTGACCAACTTTATATGCACAGCAAATGTCGCACTAGTCTTTTTTAGGCAGATGAATATCAATTTTGTCATCTTCCAACGTATCCATGAAAAGGGTTCTACAGCTTGGAGATTTGTTGTTTTCGTCACACCATTCCTTGTAGACTGAAAACATATGTAATTTTGATCGAAAAGTTGGCTCAACGTATACCTTTTTCGTGGACTTTCGACAATAATTGCTGGGAACTTTAGGTAAAACTCCAAGCCACTCACGAATTGTCTTCTTGTCTTCAATTTTCTTTTTCTTCTTGATGGACATAGGTACATCCTGCTTTTCTTGGGCACGTTTCTTCAATGGACTGCTTCGGGCATCGGTGTCTGAATTATCTGCTCCCTTACCAGTAGAAGTTGAAATATGTTCGACATCCTTTACATGTGTCCATCTCTTGTAACTGTCCTCACCAATTCCCAAAGTGTTTATGAAAAATGTTCGGCAAACACGCACACTTTCTCCGTCAGATTTAGTTAAATGTATATCATGGCCTACGTTCTTTCTTTTGATGTTGCCTGCTGTTTCTTTGCGCCTCCTGAGAACATTCCTAGTGGTGACAAGCCCTCTGATGTATGCCTTCTTTTCAGCCCAGGATGGAATCTGCCAGAAATCTTTGAACAATTGACATCGGTGCTCCTCGTTGATTGTACCGCAAAGGAATGTCTTCTGTGTCTTCTTTATAAGTTCTTTATGTTTGCATCTGTTACCTAATTTTCTTGCCTGTTTTGTGATTACTTTAGCCTTTTGCTGTAAGCCTAGGTAAGGCTTGCCAAAGATTCTATTTGAACGGGATTTTTCCTTTGCTTTGTGGTTGAGTCTCTTTTTTGCGCTTATTTTTCGTATATCAGGATTACCAACAGACATTTCAGAATGATCCAGCGCCTCACTCACAGTTTTCGTACCTTCGTTAGACGTATCTTCGGTCTTCGGTATCCCTCTCTTTTTATGAGAGTTCAGTATATTTTGGAGATCATCTTCTTCTACATTCCACTTAATGGAAGACATGTCATGTAGATCTTCTAAATCTGAAATAAATGATTTAATATTAGAACACAGTTTTTATCCTTCGTGTGGCTCCATTTGTCAACGTCACAGATTTTACACTAATTGCTTTGTACTCGTATTAGTCACAATTTTATGTTTAAGTAGAAGGCTTGTAAAACTTCAAACATACCTATTATAGGGCAGGCGATTTCCATTGCCTCCACATTTCTTGCTGTGCTGGTAGAGTCATTATCAGACATCGCCGCTATGGATGCATTAAGTTCTTCTAGATGAAAGGGAAATGAGGATTATTTTGTAGATAAATTTTAGAGGCCACATGACTATTTGTTTACCAATAATGCAACATTCATATTGAACATAGTTTCTATGATATCCATGTGTTTCAAGTTGGTATTGTAATTCATACGTACCTGCTGCAGAACTTGTAACATCCATCACGTCGTCCAATATTTCTTCCATGGTAGGGGTGTCGTCATTTCCATAGTGATTTGTCTCTGTTGTGGTTTTACAAATGCACCTGCGGTATATTAAAGAAAATAAAACGATCATACTACTGTCATCTTACAATCCATAGTAGTTGTTATTTAAATGTGCTTAGAGTTGGGATAGCCCTTGTGTTTTTGGTATTTTAAGATTTGCAATGCATCATGCTTTCATCACTGTTTATTAATTGACTTACCTTTGTCTGACTGATAATCTTTTGTAGATATCTCCAGTGTCATTTGTAGAATCTTCTTTCCACGGCTGAACATTTCTCTTCACAATAAAGTTCCTGCAGCAATAATAGTAGAAGTGGCATACAGAGTAAACAATCCCTATAGAGTTGTCATTGTCGAGCAGAAGGCGGAAAAGTATAACACTAACGTGTTCGACTCAACACATAGGAGATATTTCCCGGTAGTGTGGACCAAGGTATAATACTCCTATGTGTCCTTCAAGCACATAGGAGATTTTCCCCAGCAACAAAAATGCTAAGCCACATAGGAGGTGCAATATTTTGTGGAATTTAACCCATTTAATATTTTCTAACACATTGGAGGTTTTGCCACTTCGTAGTGGCAGCCATTCTGAATCTCTTGGTGCTAAAATCTCATTTTCACAAATTCTGACACATAGGAGGTTTTTTCCCGGCAACGACGATATATGCCTTATACATCCCTGTGGGGACACAGTGAGTGGCCTGCTATGGTGATATTGAAGCCATTCGCACTGCACCAAAACAACTTACTCTACATTTCGAAAGATTTGACAAAGTAGCCATTCTGTCTGATCCAGAAGCTGCAGTCTAATCTATATGCCTGAGTTATAACACAACATTTATAGAAGCCCAGGAATGTCAACTTCTCTTACAACAATTCAGTCCAGAGAGTAAAAGAATCATTCTGCAGTAGATGCCAGGACACTTCTTAATCGAAAGTAATGAACGAGATGATGCACTGGCCAATGCTAAAAGCAAACATCTTACTAATCTGCCAAATCAAAAGTCAAGAAATTTAATTAAAGATTATCACCATCATGCTCTGGAAGAGAGAATATCTCAGAAGCCATGGAAAGCAGGAATCTCAGAACATCCATGACTACCCACGACAAGAAGCAGTTGTTGAGATTTGTCTGGGTGTTGGACATGATGACCTTGGGAAACGTTTTCATCACTTCAGCATTCTTCTTGGGCCATACTGCAAGCTTTGCAACCAACAGGAGATGATCAGCAGAAGTCAGCTGAATATCTGCTCTGCTCCCCTGTTCTGCTTTAACAACCAAGAATGTCCATGCCTGCTACTAGGAAGCTAGGGAATGCATGAGTCTTATCAGTGTACCTGCCATTAGAAATAAAACAAAAATAATGTTTTCCTCTGTGTACCCTTTCTACAAATCCATATCACTCTTTTTTTTATTTATACTCTCTATACACAATTATTTGGTAAGTTGTTGTTCTCCATCTGTAATTTTACATTTAATAGCTTCCTTACCTGAAAATTTATCTGAGTACTAAAATGACCTTTTGGCTTGACAAGGTACTCATTATTGGTTCTTGTATGTCTTTAGCAAGTCAAGTGTGGTATAATGTGAAGCTGTTTTTATTGATAAGGGTAAAGAAATGTTATTCTGTGAAAGTTGGTGAGCTGCTTATATCCATTTATTTATATGTTCTACTTTATCAGCAAACTGAAAGAGAAAAGGAAGAAAATACAAGAGGATAACAAAAAACAAAAAGAGCTGAAAAAGGAGATGCACAAACAGAAATCTCTGAAAGGGATGCAAAAGAGAAGTGAGAATGAGGTGCAAATGTTGAAAGCTGTTGAGGAAGCCAATCAGAATGCAGATGAAGATGATAATGATGTTGAGTGGTACAAAGAGGAAGTGGGCCAGAATCCTGACTCAGGTATGATATATAAACATTATTAACATTACAGAATAAATTCAAAACTGTACTCACCAGCAAAAAAAAGTGAAACACTACATATTTCAGACAAAATTTAACTGGTAAAAATCAAATATGACATTACAACAATATAGCAATATACGAGGGCTGTAAATAAAATAGTGACAATATTGATAGAACGCAATATTTAGTAAACACACAAGTACATTTGCATTACATTGCTTCAGTGTAGTCACCCACAAAATCTATTACCTTTTTCCAAATGTTGGGAAGCAATTGGGGACCATTGGCAAGGCGTTCTCTGCTGATGACAGTGACGGAGCACCCTATTGCGTGGAATACAGATGCCACGTCAGGAAATCAGTGACCTCAGAGCGGTTCCTTCAACTTCGGGAACGGATCGATGTTACAAGGACTCATGTCTGGTGAGTACGGAGGGTGTTCCAAGATCTCCCAATGCCACCATTGCAGTAAAAGGCTGACATTGTTTGCAACATGATAGGGTGATCGTTTTGCTACAAACGTGAACGTTCGCACCGCATAGCCAGATGCAGATGTCGCTCCAGAAATCGGCAAGAGTAGTCACTCTTGACGGTTTGTCCCTCAGGCACAGCGTGCGTAAGAATAACACCTTAGTAGTCGAATGCCACAATCAGCATAAGCTTCACCCGACAGGAATCCTTTCAAAATTTCTGTGGACGTGGCGAACCTGGGTGATGCCATTCGTTCGACTGATGCTTTAATTCAGGTTTGTAGGCTTGTGCCTACATCTCCTCAATTGCAACAATATGCTGCAGAAATGCATCTCCTTCATTATGATATCTGTCCAGATGGATGCCTGTTAGTGCATATCGGTGCCATTTCTGTACGTCGGTGGTTGATGTGGAACCCAACAGAACGCCACACCGTTCGATGACTGGTACCAACCTCTACAGATAATTCCCCAACAGTCCATCGATGGTCTACAGAAACGAGACCACTCATGACGTCAATCTGATCTTGAGGAATGGACGGCCGACCTGTTGGGTGTAAATTCACAGTCTCATCTCGACCCCGCACCAAACGCCTTGACCCATCATCCAGTGTCCTATGTGGTAATGCATTTTCACCACAGGCTGCATGTAATCCTCGATAACATTCTGATGCATTTTTCCACGGGCAACCTCGATTTTAATCCACGAATGCTGATCACCTTTTGAAAACATGCCTTAGAATGGTGAAATCAACTCTCTTCACTTCAATGCCACACAGCAACAACACTCTCAACTGGATGCCCATCAAATGCACACTACATTATTGACAACAGCGCCACCTGATTGCTCCCATATCCTATTTGTGCATGCCCGATCTCCTGCGAGTGTCTGTACTACATTGCCACTATTTTATTTACAGCCCTCATATTTTAAATTAAAAAGCCTATTTGAAAAGTTTAACCTCAATAATTGAGAAACATTATTGTCGTGATAGTCACAACAGTCCAACAACGTGAATTTGGAAATGTCAAAACTTACAGCTCTGCACAGCTTCGTATGCAGTCCATTTGTCCATATGTTTTCAACACATTTCCATTGCCTCAGTAACAGGTTATACCACCTCTAGCCTCACTTACAGCTGTGATTCAATCAGGCATGCTCAGAATACAATCTCGAATGTTGTCTTATGGTATGCGCTCTCATTCTGCCTGGAGCGCAGTCCGAAGTTGAACCAGTGTGTCAGGGGAATGACTCCTAACTTGTCTCCCAAGCATATCCCAGACATACTCTATCGGGTTTAGGTCGGGACTATGAGCAGGCCACACCACGTGCTGAATTCTGACTTTATCCAGGTACTCGCATACACAAACAGCAATATGTGGGCAAGCATTGTCATGCATCAGGATAAAGTTCTCGCTGATGATAGGTACAAAAAGCACCATGTGATCCACTAATATCTCCTCGATGTATCAGTTGGTTGTCAGACTTCCATTCTTGATGAACACAAGCTCCATGCGCACATCAGTGATAATCCCAACACAGACCATCGCAGAGCGTTTATTGAACAGTGCTTTGCAGAGAATGTACAGGGTGATTAACTTCCCCAGACCTTTTCCATACCTCTCCCTCCCATCCGGTGCCCTCAAACAGAATCTGAATTCATCCGTAAATAGCACTCAGCTCCACTGCTCCACAGTCCAGTTGGCGAATTTCATCCAAGAGGCATGGTGCTCACGTGTAAGCAGAGGTCTTGTGGCAGGTCTCTTGGACTTCAAATCCGCTTCATTCAACCTCCTCCTTACTGATCTTTCGCTGATGTTTGTGTCCCGTACTTATTGCAAAGGTTTTCTGGCCTCCACAGCTGTTGTGTGTCGATCATGTAGAACGTGCATTATAAGAAAGCGATCATTGCACTCAATAGTGCTTCTCTTACGACCAGATATTGTCCTCTCTGTACTTAACAGCTCTGTACGTGTTAGAACTGGATGTGTCTATTAACGTTTGCTACATGGGATATACATCGCCAATCCTCCACTAATGCCACGGCCCTTGCTATATTTTCAGGTGAAGAAGCCATTATGGCCTGACTTAGAAGCGAAGCTAACTGATGATGTCCATAAAAATATGCGACACAAGATATTCACAGCGATAAACCTTAAGAGAGCTGTTTGTGATTATTCTCGTCCAAAGGCAGGAAACGGCAGTATTGGTGTTATTTATCAGTTATTGCACTGAAACTTTTCAGATGGACTAATAATGATACATTGCCGTATTGATGTAATGTCATAACATTTAATTTATACAAGGTTTCAAATGGTCTGAAATACGTTGTGCTTTTTTTGCTGGTGAGTGTATTATGCTGTTATCAATCTTCCTGTCCTTTTGCATTAACCAGAGCCTTTATATTACCATTTTGGCCTGGATATAAGATGGCTTTGCATATAAGATGACTGTGAAATTTTTGGAAGGTATTTAAAAAAAAAAAAAAAAAATTGAATGAACCATATATATGTGAATAATCCCCACATACTTTTTTCAGAATTTGTTGGCATAAATTTGGGATGTGGGTATTATTTGCGTCAAGGTCAGTACAGTACTCCTGACTTACAGAAATCTGGAAGTTGATATTTTCTCTGCCTACTTACTTTACAGATTTGTTCCCGTCAAAATCGAGAAGCAGGCCATGTAGATATTGGATCATTTGCGTGGTGTCAGTTTAAGTAATATCACATATTTAATATGGCCTGTATTCGTTCTCGTTATGGGTCGTTCACGGCTAACGAAAAGATCCACATTAATTGCATAGCGAGAAAACACTATGATGTGTACAAAAGTTTCATATGTGATTGGGTGGAAAATACGGCTCATCTTGAAGAAACAACCAGTAACCGCCGTAAATTTCGTGGACGAAAAGCAAAGTTCCCAGAAATCGAAAACAGGATAGTTATGCAAATCATCATCATCATTTCCCCTTATCCAGCTGTAGCTCAGTAGGGGCAAATATGGTTCCTCTTCACTTTCTTCGGTAGGGGACGCCCTAACATTTTCCAAGGAACAGTATCTGCTTTATCTGTATAGGCTATTGTTACGATGGGCTCGCCACACCTAAAGACATTTTATACCTACTGCCAGGTTCAAAATTAGGCCGCCCCTAACATGGAGCCAGACGCCTTTCGTAGCCGCTCTCCTGGAGTATGGATACTACAGGTTTGCCCCTTCTGCCATCTCCACCGTGCCGAAGTCCACCTTCTCCGCCGTAGATGCCGTTGAGGTCTTCACTCGTAACCCTGAGCTGGGACCCATACCAGATGTCACACCCAGGTCATTGTGCTCTGGGACTCACATAGGCAGGGGCACCTGTCCCTGGGTAGGAGGGCTGCCTCCGATTTCACAGAAACATTTAAAAATCGCTCTCACTTCATCACCACAGTGCAGTTTGCAGTTCCTCGAATAGCATCCAAATTACTATTTTGAAGCCACCAGAAAATAAACATCACAAACTTGGACCATTGCACGCACTTGTTTGTTGCAGATAGCCATCAGCAGTGCTGCTAACACTTCGTGTTCCACCACCATATCAATAACACAGTTTTCATACACACTCAGGACTGACTTATTTTTTCAAATGTTATAAAAACTGAAGATGAATTGGAGTGAGGAACAGAACAAAGCCACACCAGAAACACAAATTTGTACTACGGTGGGATAGACAACTGAAGTACGTATTGTATAGCTAGTAGGTAGTATAGACAGAGGAATTCACCCAAGGGAGCAGATTTTCAAATTACGGTTCATACTAATTCATAAAATTTAATAATTTCTCTGAAATATATTGAATGCTTATGTCACACGTAGTTTTATCTTTTCCCACTGGCTCCTAAGCAATCCATCACACACTCCCAGTCAACCAAATACAGTGCTTATACAAAGAGAAGGGAAGAAAGAGATAGACTGTGGGAGGGTGGGCAAAAAATTTAGTTAAAGGCTTACCTCAAAAGTATGAAGGCTTTCACGGCCGGTGTCAATATAATAAAAATCTTCCGGGCTATTATGCCGCGGTCCACTCCTCTCGTTTCTTTCATACGTTTCGACTACTGCTGTGGTAGTCATCTTCTGTGGCATCGTGTAGATACGCTCTCCTGTATCCCGCTGGCGACTGCCAGCAGTAGTAGTCGAAACGTCTGGAAGAAAAGAGAGGAGTGGACCCTGGCATAATAGCCCGGAAGATTTTTATTATATGTTTACCTCAAAGTCACATATTTTCAAAATAAAGAGGTATAATTAAAGGTAAGAAATTAAAACCTGAAGCAAATCGTGGCGGTTCAGGGACACACCTTGTAACACTGGATATGCAGTCACAATTGAAAGCTGTAGCAAAAGCAAGAAAGTTATAAATTATGGGTTGTAAGGCTAGCCGTGAATGGCTCACATGTGTTTCGGAATAAAATAAATTTCCATAGGAAAATTAGCACTGAACTCATGTCTCCCAGCCAGTTATGAAGAAAATATTGTGAATTTCCACAGAGTTCTTATTGGTTTGCACCAGTGAAATTATATTTAATTCGCAAATTGGTAATGTAGATCAGATGTATTTACTGGGCTGTACCAAGACGACGATGTTGACGGAGGAGGAGGAGAAAAAGAAGAAGAAAGGTAGTCCGTTATAACGAGCAAGGCATATAGTGAGAACCCTGTGATAACAGTTTCTTTTATGCCACTTGAAAAATTTCTATATTAAACTGTGTAATATACTCCAGTTACACTGAGAACCCTTTCACTGTTTCTTCTGTTGTTATGAATGATTCATGTGCATTATTTTTCTGTCATCGATAGTTATACACCACAGCATTTATATTGAATATGATTGATCATTACTGTCAACTCACAACTCCAAACATACATGCAAGTTCAAATGAAAGGGAAGAACGTGCTATTGCAGTAAGTGCGTACAGTATATAACATGGCCAAAAGCAGTTGTTAACTCATTAAAAATAAAGGCTGAAGTAAACAATCACTTAATTTTAATGGTTAGTACTGAAATGAAGTAAGAATGTGTTACTTCTCAAGATATGATAGCGTGCATCACAGATTTCAGTTGTTAGGTTATAGTCGTGAATCTGCTAAAATTTTAGAAAACTGGGCGAGTTGGCCGTGCGCGTAGAGGCGCGCAGCTGTGAGCTTGCATCCGGGAGATAGTAGGTTCGAATCCCACTATCAGCAGCCCTGAAAATGGTTTTCCGTGGTTTCCCATTTTTACACCAGGCAAATGCTGGGGCTGTAGCTTAATTAAGGCCACGGCCGCTTCCTTCCAACTCCTAGGCCTTTCCTATCCCATTGTCGTCATAAGACCTATCTGTGTCGGTGCGACGTAAAGCCCCTAGCAAAAAAAAAAAAAAAAAAAGCTATGACCATTGCCCTACTGGAGCCTGAAGTATGTTTTAATGATAAATGCATACTAAAATTAGGTTAAGTGATGCTGTATGTGTAACTAAAATTACTATAAATGATTGCCACAGAAACCTTATGAGTGATACTATTTTAACTTTTGAGAATGAAATTGAACATCAGTGTTCACATAATAGGCAGAATTTGAAAATGACTAACAAATAAGCTGCAACATGGAATTAATGCGCAAAAATGTAAGTTTTGAACTAGGCCTAAATGAATATCATTTCATACTAATTTTAATGTCTTTTTTAATATCTTTTCCAACTTTGACCAAAAAAAATTGGCCACAGCGACAGTCTGCTATAGCTAATACATTTTTCGCTATAACAGGCTTTCAATTATTAATATTTAACAAAGCTATATATGTATAGTAATTAAGAAAATTTTTTTTATTTCTCTTCCTAAAATTAGGGTATGAGCATTATTCATTATTCAGTGGCAGGGATTAATTACATATACAGTATATGGTAACTACAACGTACTCAAACTCTCCTATTACTAAGACCAACAAATTATAAATAAGTTAATATGGGAAGGACAGCTGATTCAGAAATTGATGGAATCACTAGAGGGAAGAATATACTAGACTTGGTGCTGGTAAAACCAGATGTGCTCTATAGTAAAACTGAAGTAATAGATGGTATTAATGATCATGAAGCTGTTTTTGTCGTAGTTAAAAATAAATGTGATAGAAAGGAAGGTCTTAAAATTAGGATTATTAGGCAGTACCATATGGCTGATAAAGCAGGCATGAGGGAGTTTAAAAAAAGTAACTATGATCGGTGGAAAACGATAAATAAAAATGTAAACAGATTCTGGAAAGGGTTTGAAGCCATTGTTGAGGAATGTGAAAACAGTTTTGTACCTTTAAAGATGGTAAGGAATGGTAAAGACCCACTTTATTATAACAGAGAAATAAAGAGACTAAGGAGGAGGTGCAGATTGGAAAGATATAGAGTTAGAAATGGCTGTGGAATTAAAGGAGAAATTGAAGGAGCATACAAGGAAATTGAATCTAGCAAAGAAGTCAGCTAAGGATAACATGATGGCAAGCATGGCAGTCACACAAATTTTAGTGAAAATGGAAGGGTATGTATAGGTACTTTAAGGCAGAAACAGGTTCCAAGAAGGACATTCCAGGAATCATCAATGAACAAGGGGAGTGGGTGTGTGAGGATCTGCAATAGGCAGAAGTATTCATTCAGTGGTATGTAAAGATTGTTGGTTATAAGAGGAGGTGACTAATACTAAAGAAGTATTAAAATTTACTTATAATAACAATGGCATTTACAATAAGATACAAAAGTTGAAAACTAGAAAAGCAGTTGGAATTGGTAAGATTTCTGGGAATATACCTTTTGAAGACAATGGGTTGGGATATAATACCGTATATGAAGTACTTATTTGATTATTGTTTGCATGAAGGAGCTATACCAAATGAATGGAAAGTTGCTGTAGTAGCCTCTGTATACAATGGAAAGGGTAATAGACAAAGTGAAAATTACTGGCCAGTCAGTTTGACATGCATTGCATGTACGCTTTGGGAAAGCATTATTTCTGATTATATTAGACATGTTTGCAAAATTAATACAGTAGAACCTCGATAATTCGAAATCGGTTAATTCAAAGTCCTGCCTAATTTGAAGAAGCTCTCGTTCCCGGAAACATGAGGTACGGTTTTGCATGTTATTTAAATTGCTTAATTCGAAATATGGATAATTTGTAATTCAAAGAATAATGTCGGTCCCATTACCGAAATTCAGACTTTTAATTAAAACTGCTTTTATATTATATTTTTATATATTTATATATTTGTTCAGAGTAATTTAAATTTCAAATTTATCTGCATCATGATAGAACGCATCTTCCAGAACGTGCTGGGATAGATTTCAGTATTTTTGCTCACTTCGGTGTATCTACAGTGTGCTTCATATTTGCTAAGTTTGAGTAAAATCGTAATTCTTTTGTATTCAGCGTTTTAAGGAACACCATAATATTACTTAGTAGGCAGTGTGCGGAGAAGCAGAATCCGTAAACACCGGCGATGCCGATAGTTGGTGAAAAAGCGTGGCTCATATAATCAATTCAAACGCACCGAATATTGTCATTGCCGATGAAACTGCATTGTTTTTTTTTTTTTTTAAATGCCGATCTGAAATGAGCTTGCGGTTTTATAGGAGGGAAGTGCCAGCTGGGAAATCATACAGGGGGGGGGGGTGTCATTGCAGTGTGTTGTAATGCACACGGAAGCGAGGGACTTCTTCCCCTTGTCATAGGGAAGTTTGATAAGCCAAGATGTTTTAAGGGCGTCAAGTGCATTATTTGAATAATATAAATGCACCCTGTTGGACACATTTCGGGTATAGATTTTTCCAAAGGCATTTGAAAGGTTTAAACTGTGAATCAAGGTGATTGCATGCATTAATGCATCTTAGAATACTTTGTGACGTGGCAAGGGTTTGTATTTCTGAATTACGAGATAAGTACCATGGCAGGAAATCGTACAAGGATAGGTGAGTCACTGTACTGTGTTCGAATGCAGGCGGAAGGGAGAGACTTTCACCCCTCATCATAGGAATGTTCGATAAACCACGATGTTTTAAGGATCGGGTGTCCGGCTCTGCAGTGTAGGGAGCACTGCTACGCGTCCGCCTGTCACCCGGTGGCCCCAGGTTCGATTCCAGGCCGGGTCAGGGGTTTTTAACCGTCCGTCGGTCGCAACTGATCTGACAGGCACAGGCTGAAGTCATCGGTGGCTACCGCTCCAATGCGCGTACCTGCAATGCTCATCCTCTGACTAGCCTCGCTCCTTGCCACATTCATTAGTCATGTGACAGGCAGTCTGTGTTTGCTCGCTCCATAAGCCAGAAGTGTTCCAACTGATCTGGTAGATCATTGCGACTGTTCCCGTTGCGATTGGTGTTTCAAAGAGATGCAAACAATTGCTGTTCTGTAAGTGATTAAATTATTTTTTTACCCTAAGTTTGGTGTAATTTCCCATGTAATCATGTAGATGGTGCAATATAAGCCTGGTGCCTCACAGGCACATTGCGATTACTTACGTCCCAATTTCTCTTTATTTTAGATTTACCATACATTTTGGCCAGTAGGAAGGAACATTTTAACTTAAACAGAGCAGAAGATGTGGAGGATGTCCAGCGACTTGCTGGATCAAGATGATGATACATTACATGAGAATTTTGAAGACAAAAGTGACACAAACAGTGGCGAACTTCTGGAATCACGAGATGGTGACTCGGAAACAGAACGAGATGACAACAGTGATGCTGATGAACAAGGAGAATTAGAGCCCAGTGCTAATTATTACGAAGGGAAAGAAAAGACAAAATGCTGTACAGTGCCGCCATCCCAACAGGTCCGCGCCAGGAAACACAATATCGTGCGATATCTACTGGAGTTATAGGACTAGCAAGGCAAGCTAAATCACCACTTGACTCCTGGCAGTGTTTATTTACGGAGGAAATAATATACACTATTGTACCTTACACAAATCAATAGTGGACTACGTGAAACAAAATTTTACTTGTGAAAGGGATGCTGAGCTTACAGACCAGATAGAGATTTTTTTGCTAGGGGCTTTACGTCGCACCGACACAGATAGGTCTTATGGCGACGATGGGATAAGAAAGGCCTAGGAGTTGGAAGGAAGCGACCGTGGCCTTAATTAAGGTACAGCCCCAGCATTTTACTGGTGTGAAAATGGGAAACCACGGAAAACCATTTTCAGGGCTGCCGATAGTGGGATTCAAACCTACTATCTCCCGGATGCAAGCTCACAGCCGCGCGCCTCTACACGCATGGCCAACTCGCCCGGTGATAGAGATAAAAGCATTCTTTGGCCTAGGTGGCAGGATCTTACAAGGGGAATAAGTAGAGCCTTGAAGATCTCTGGGGAACTGATGGAGATGGTATAGAAAAGTTTGCACTGGTAATGAGCCTCAGGAGACTTAAGTTCTTGATTCGTTGTTTAAGATTTGACGATCGCCAAACCCGTGAAGAAAGAAAGGAACATGATCGACTAGCGCCTGTGAAAAATATTTTTATGTGGTTTGTGGAGAGCTGCATGAAATCATATAGTTTGGGTAAAAATGTAACTTGAGATGAAAAGTTGGAAAAAAATATTTTTATTTCACGTGTTGTCACCATGTGTATTGAATTACACAGAATTAAATCACAAAATGCTAGTGCTCTCTGATTACTGCCCACTTAAACGACACAGATTTTATTTTGTGTCAAAAATATTAGTGTTCTTGTAGAATCCTTACTGGTGGATGCATGACATGTTTAGCCCTGTTTATGATATTTCCCATGTTTGTTGTTATTGCTGACACGTATGCACATAGTTTCCGCTAACACAAGATTTTCTATGTGATTAAAATTGTAAATACAGCAAAGATACCTAAAATTTTGAAGAAAATAGTTGGTTACAAAATGTGGCTCATTTTGGAATCAGAACTTCGCTAAACCATTTTTAACTGGCTCAAACACACCTATATAACATAAGGAGTACTTCATAATTGCCCATTTGAACTTCCCGAAACTTATACGTGGGGGAACTTTATATATATATCTTTATATATTGCGACCGACGGAAGGTTAATTGTAAATGATTAATACCCCAGTCCTGAGGACTGGGTGTTTGTGTCATCCTTAATGTTCCTTTCCTCACATTCAACACTTTACACTTCTGCCATTTCCAAATACACACAGGTTCACAATATGCCCCAAATAAATAGCATTTCAAAAAATAATTATAAAAAAGGGCATCAGGTACTTTCCATGCAAGTACAGGACATCTAAAATGCATTCAGTTCAGTATCAATGAATAAAGGACTTGCTCAGGGAAGCCAGCTTAGATTTCTCCTCGTCTTTGAATCATGTTTTTGTCTTCTTTCGTTGCGTGAGGTTATGTTTGACAGTGAGTTATCCAAGTGAATACTGTATTGTGAATTTGAATACTGTAAATGCACCTTGTTGGATACATTTTGGAATTCTTTTTTTTTTTTTTTCATGGCATTTCAAAGGTTTAAACTTTGAATCAAGGTTAATTGCATGCAGTACTGGTCTTAGAATATTTTTTGATGCAGGAATGGTTGGCATTCGAAATCACATAATTCAAAGTCCGATTTTTTCGTCCCAGTGACTTCGAATTAACGAGGTTTTACTGTAACTGGTTTGATATATGGCAGTTCGGGTTTAGGAAAGGTTATTCCACTGGAGCTCAACTCTTAGGATTCCAGCAAGATATAGCAGAGATCTTGGATTCTGGAAGTCAAATGGACTGTATCATGATTGACCTGTCTAAGGCATTTATAGGGTGGATCTTGGGAGACTACTGGCATAAATGAGTCCACTTGGACTAGACAAAAGAGTGATTGAATGGGTTGCTATATTTCTAGAAAATAGATCTCAGAGAGTTAGAGTAGGTGAAGCCTTATCTGACCTTGTAATAATTCAGAGGGGAAATCCTCAAGGCAGTATTATTGAACCTTTATGTTTATATATATATATATATATATATATAAATGATATGAGTAACAAAGTGGAATCAGAGATAAGGCTTTTTGCAGATGATGTTATTCTGTATAGAATAATAAATAAGTTACAAGATTGTGAGTAACTGCAAAATGACCTTGATGGACAGCAGGCAATGGTGTAATGATAAACGGGGTTAAAAGTCAGGTTGTGAGTTTCACAAATAGGAAAAGTTCTCTCAATTTTTTATTACTGCGTTGATGGGGTGAAAGTTCCTTATGGGGATCACTGTAAATACCTAGGTGTTAATATAAGGAGAGATCTTCATTGGGGTAATCACATAAATGGGATTGTGAATAAAGGGTACAGATCTCTGCACATGGTTATGAGGGTGTTTATGGGTTGTAGTAAGGATGTAAAGGGGAGGGCATACAAGTCTGTGGTAAGACCCTAAATAGAGTATGGTTCCAATGTATGGGACCCTCACCAGGATTACTTAATTCAAGTACTGGAAAAATTTGTTCTGGGTGATTTCCGACAAACAAGTAGCATTACAAAACTGTTGCAAAGCTTAGGCTGGGAAGACTTAGGAGAAAGAAGATGAGCTGCTCTACTAAGTCGTGTGTATAATACCAATATAATTGCTCCGTTATTGGACATTATAAATTTTCCAGCTAACTCATTTATGGTTGCCAGCGTTTTGCCCCAGTGTGCTAATTGGGCTCATCGGTTGGTAAATAGCACACCTACCAAGATAGATGGCCAGTGCATACCATGGAGGCCACTGCGTAGGCTACTACCGGCAGTCCCAATGCACTATGAGAGACTTTGTCTCATTTTCAAAAGTTGATGCCTGCCTGGCCATCAGATGATATGGATGTTGATTCCCATAGGGGACCTGAAATATATGTCCCGAATGAGTAATTTATATCTATATATACAGGGTGAAGCGAAATCCGCGCACTCGGGCATCGCAGTGCGACTCCTCACATGCCAGCAATAAAAAAATGTATTTCACAAAAGTTCGTCCTGAAAGTATACCAGGCAGAAAAAGGACGTTGAAGAGTGGCAATCTGGCAACACTGTAACCGCATGTACGGTAAGTACCTCTGTCAGCAAATATAATCTGTGCCGTACCGTTGGTGCAGTGGATAGAGTTTTGGGTTGGCAGGCAGGAGGTCGAGGGTTCGATCCTGGGTTGAGGCGCAATTTTTTATTTACTCATTTCCATCGGACATTACATACTGTAATACAGTAAGACACCATACCTTAGGTCACATGTATCCTACATTTACAACATTTTGTAACGCTGAACACAACAAATACTTTGCTAGGCCTACTGGTAACGCAAGGCCCTAACGAAATGTAATTGACCTGAACGAGGCAAGAAAAATAGTTGGCACTAATCTATGAGACCATTGGAGGAGGGTACAAAGAAAACTGGTTTCGTACCTGGTATATGAAGTGGTGCGAATAAATTCACGCCCACAATGTGGAAAGGGCATCTTTCAAAGCTGACCAATGAAAACGATTGTTCGTCCATTTCTAGGATCGTAGTATGTAAGTGCAAATGGTTTCTAGAGGACCCGCTGCAATCGCTGTTGACAATTAAGTTGCCAGATACCATACCACCTGGACTACATTTACGAAATAAAAAACATACGCTTCAATCCAGGATTGACCCCTCGACCTCCTACATGATAACCCAAAACTCTTTCCACTGTACCAACTGTACAGCACAAATAATATGTGCTGACAGAGGTAGTTACCCTACATGTGGTTACGATGTTACCAGATTGCCACTCTTCTACGCCCTTTTTCTGCCGGATATACTAGAAGGACGAACTTTTGTGAGGTACTTTTTTTATTGCTGGCATGTGAGGAGTCCCGCTGCGACGCCCGAGTGCGCGAATTTCACTTCACCCTGTATAAAATAAGAGTTTTGTCTGTACATTGCTCAGAATTTAAAAAGGATGGTATTTCTGTATCAGTCGTGTCCACAGTAACAAGGAAATGGACTTTTCAATTTTCCGTAATGTCTGTTTGTGTGTGTGTATGTACACGCATCATGAGAAAACAGCTGAAGGGAATTTAATTTAAATTGGTATGCAAAGTTGGGAGATAAGTCGCTAAAATCTAGGCCATAAATAATTTTATTCATGCTGAGTGAAATGGTTGTTTATGGGAAGGCCTAAAATTTATTTCTCAAATATTTATGTTATTAGTGATCGTATCTTGATGAACATCAGTATGCAAAGTCGGGATGATAAGTCGCTACAATCTAGGCTATAAATAATTGTATTCACACTGAGAAAAATGGTAGTTCAGAGGAAGGCCTAAAATTTAATTCTCAAATATTTGTTATTAATGGTCCTATCCTAATGAAAATCGGTATTCAAATTCGGGGAATAAGTCACTATAATCTAGGCGATAAATAATTTTATTAACACTGAATGAAATGGTAGTTGGGAAGGCCTAAAATGCAATTCTCAAATATTTATGTTATTAGTGGTCGTATCGATAAATACTACATAGCTAAAGTTATATAGTATTAAATTTCCGATCATTTATATCTTATACATTGTTACCAACTATGATCACAGAGATATTCATGAATTTGAATATTTGTTACCAAGTCCATATCAGCACCGAGTCACGAGAACATGGATAAGCAGAATTTAATGAAAATCTGTATGTAAAGTTGGAGAATAAGGAACTACAGTCTACGCTATAAATAATTTTATAAGACGTCCTAATATCACAGAGTCGATAGAAAACTAAATATGAAGGCCTACAATATAGAAAGCTCATAAAATTGATCAACAATAACATTACATTGACCATTGTTTGTTGTGATGTGCTTTGTGTTTTCTGTTGTCACTCATGTCCGATAGATAGGATTACTCATCTCCAACAGACAGGATTACTGCTGCATACCGAGTTTTTTTTTGTTCGCTTTACGTCGCACCGACAGAGATAGGTCTTACAGTGATGATGGGATAAGAAAGGGCTACGAGTGTGAAGGAAGCGGCCTTGTCCTTAAATAATGTACAGCCCCAGCATTTGCCTGGTGTGAAACTGGGTAATCAAGGAATACCATCTTCAGGGCTGCCGACAGTGGGGTTCGAATCCACTATCTGCCGGACGCAAGCTCACAGCTCCGTGCCCCTAACCACACGGCCAACTCGCCCAGTTGTACCAAGTGTAACAGCCTGCCTGAATATTGGCGGGAAGTAGCTGGGGATTTAGATAACTTTCTTCTTTATCATGCCATTCTTCTGGTTCATAAATTGTCTGATACTACTGGTACGTAACACACTGGTTCATAACAGCATTCGAGCTATTCAATCCCTACTCTGAGGCACTGATTGGAATGAGGAGTTTGCATATTTCACGGAAAAATAGCACAGGAGCGTTCACGGCAGTCTACGGCCTGGTCATTCCAGCTATGGAACTTTGGACTGTTAGATCGGCACCGTAGTAGCCTACTGGTCGTTAAAAGTGAGAAAATGTGCAGTTTTTCATTTGATCAAGTATTTTATATGATAACATTGCTTTTAATCACTACTTGTAGGCACTGGCAGTGCTAATGCACTGTGAGAGAGTATCATTTTCAAAAGTTGATGCCTGCTTGGCCATCAGATGATATGGATGTTGATTCCCATAGGGAACCTGAAATATTTATCCCGAATGAGTAAATTTATATAATATCAGTATAATTGGTCTGTTATTGGACATTATAAATTTTCCAGCTAAGTCATTCATGGTGTTTGCCAGCGTTTCACCCCATTGTGCTAATTGGACTCATCAGTTGGTAAATAACACACCTACCAAGACGCATGGCCAGTGCATACCGTGGAGGCCACTGTGTAGGCTACTTGGAGCCACCGGCAGTGCCAATTGCACTATGAGAAACTTTGTCTCATTTTCAAAAGTTGCCTGCCTGGCCATCAGATGTATTGATTCCCATAGGTAACCTGAAATATTTGTTCCGAATGAGTCATCATCATCATCATCATTTTGTAGTTCCAGTTTCCCAGGTACTGCTGGCGAGCCTCTTCCATTCTGTCTTATTGAGATACGTTCTGTTATTAATGACATCCTCCAGTGTCCTTCCCCAATCTGCAATGTCCATCCAGTGGGTTCTTGGTCTTCCCACCATCCCTTTCCCTGCCCCATGTCAGTCCAAGTTAACATATGCTGTCCTTGTTGGCTCAATCCTCATTACATATCCAAACCACCTCAGTCTGGACACGCTGATCTGATCTAACAATGATGTAACAATCCCAGCTTCCTTCCTAACCACATCATTCCTCAACTTGTCCAGTTTGGTTTTTTGAATTGTGGACCTAAGGAACTTCATCTCAGATACCTGCAAAGTTGATGAGTTTTTCTTAGTGAGGGTGCAGGTTTTAATACCATAGGTTAAGATTGGTATGAAGTACTGATTGAACATCACCAGCTTTGAATTTTTTGGTACTTTGGGAACCCAGAGGAGTATTTGTACTTGTTGTTAAAAGTGAGAGTTCTTCTGCACTCTATTTGTCACCTCCTTTGTGGCAAGTGTATCTCGAGATATTACACTAATGAGATATGTAAAGCTTTCCACACTTTCTGGTGGGTGGTTTTCTAGCATGATGTTTGTTGGCCGTCCCTCTCTCTTTATTGCCATCACTACTGTTTTGAGTTCGCTTATCTTGAGTTTGAACTCCTGGAACGTAACCTTCCATTCATTGAGTTTACTTGTTCCTCAGTTTCTCCCCACATCATAACATCATCAGCAAAGGCCATTGCATTTAGTTCACCAGAGGTTTTCTTGATGTTCTCCATTATGTCATACATGATGGTGATAGACAGTAACGGGGATAGTGCTCTGCCTTGCTGGACTCCACTTTCGATCTTGAACCAGGATGAATATCTGTCACCTAATCACATGCAGCTGGTACAGTTCTCATACAGTATCTGAACTTTCCTCGGGGCTTTACGTCGCACCGACACAGATAGGTCTTATGGCGACGATGGGATAGGAAAGGCCTAGGAGTTGGAAGGAAGCAGCCATGACCTTAATTAAAGTACAGTCCCAGCATTTGCCTGGTGTGAAAATGGAAAACCACAGAAAACCATCTTCAGGGCTGCCAATAGTGGGATTCGAACCTACTATCTCCCGGATGCACCAGTCCCTCTGGCACATTCCTTTTTCTCAGGCATTCCCATACCTTCTCTCTTGCAATGCTGTCATATGCCTTCTCAGTGTCAAGGAAAACCATAAACAGATCTTTGCCTTTTCCCCAATATTTTTCCATCAACATATGGACACTGAAGATTAGGTCTGTTGTGGACCTGTTGGCCTGAAGCCATACTGTTCCTCTTCAAACCGTGGCTCCCGAATGAGTAAATTTATATATTTTTTATATATATATATTTTAATAATGTCCAATAACAGACCAATTATGTTGGTATTATATAAATTTACTCATTCGGGACAAATATTTCAGGTTCCCTAAGGGAATCAACATCCATATCATCTGATGGCCAAGCAGGTATCAACTTTTGAAAATAAGACAGTCTCTCATAGTGCGTTGGCACTGGCAGTGCTACTATGCAGTGGCCTCCACGGTATGCACTGACCATGCATCTCCTATGGTTCAAGTGAAGGCTGTCTGAGAGCAGATCCCTATCTCTTACCCACCCATTAGATTCTGCAAATGTTACTCTCAATTTCCCACATATCCACTCCATAGTCTCATTTAAAACCTCAATCACCCTCCAGTCAGCATTCCTCCCACCTAGTATCTCACTGCAATGTCTGCTTCATTAAACTTTTCCTGCACTGCTATAACCAGATCCCATACATCCTCAACTATGTTGGTACCTATGCCTACTGGCCTTATGTTGTTGACATTAATGTGAAAAATGTTCCATCATCTCCTTTTCCTCCTCCTTCCTTTCTACTTTCCTCAGCACTTGCTCTGACCTAATTCCTGGATATTGTTCCCGTTTCTCCGTACACTTTTCCCATGTGCCTAACAGTGAAGTTCCCCATAACCAGTGCCCTCAACCCCATGCACCTCAGATCCCCTGTCCCCTCCCCTCCTTGTCTCCCTTATCTTCCCTGACGGCTGCAGAACTTACTTCCTTGTACCCCCTTTTCTCCCTCTTATGACCCTCTTCCTATCTTTTACTCTACATTTCCCTTTTCCTTTACCTTCCCCTTCCTCCGTAATACTTCCCTTCCTTCTGTTCTACCAGCAATGACTTATTCTGATTCCTCACCGATACCTTTCCTGAACTTTTCCATTGACTACATCCCTTAACCCTCAATTTCCTACCCCTTAAAAAATTAGACCACCTGTCTTCCACAACTTTTCCCCTTCTTTCCCCCCACTCGAGTCCCTACCATACCCTGTACAATGTTTGAGGAAGACCTACCTTTATTCCTCTCTTCCATTAGAAACCTAATTTTCTTCCTTACACTCTTAACTATTCCCTTTTCAGAGGTGCCAACTATTACGGATTATCCGTAATTATTACGGATTTCACTTCATGATTACGGAGTTACGGTCAAAGGGGAAATTATTACGGAAAAGCTGACATTATCACAACAAAAATAATTTTCGACGGAAACAAAAGAAAAGGAAAAAATGTTCAGTCCTTTTGAGCCTTTCTCCTAAATCGTCATTATTTCAATGCTTGTGAGTTGACAACGATACTTATTCGATCGTGGCTTCCTTTTGCTACCCATAAGCGTTGTAAAATTCATTGTGAATGGAGGATCTCAGGCGCTGCTCTTCTCCATTACAAATCCGTCAGTAATGTTGTATTTGCTGTGTTAAGTGTACCTGACAGTTGACAGAAAGATTGAGAGTGAGGCCTACATTAAGCACATCTGCACTGGTATCGCTTGTGGTTCAGAAAACGAAAATGTCATCACAGTCGGAAGGATGCTTCAAGAAAAACTACACTGAAAAGCAGCTGCTGCGTGACAAACAAGCTACAAGGAATGTTTTATCACAGAACCAACAGGTTGTGTGCAAATGTTATTGTGTAATATGATATACTTTTGGATAGATTGCTAGAGGGGTGTCATTATCAAGAAGGAAGGAGCATGCTTCGGACTTGACTCAAAATTTTTCTCAGGGGCGGAGGGCGATTACTGATAATCCACTTCAAAGTTGGCACCTCTGCCTTTTACTTTTTAATATACACTCAGACCTACAGTCCCTACACATGCATTCTTTAGCTATTCTGTAATTTTCTTCACATAAATATTATGTAAATATCAACAAAAATAAAATAATGTATTCTGTGAATAAAAAAATAACATTGTTTGTCTTTCAGTGTCTTTCACTCTTTGGACCATCTTTTTTACACAATCCCATATCATCCCTCGATAAATTTCTTTTCCAATGGTACCCTATTCCTATGTAATCCATTAGTTTCTTCATCCCATCCATATCTTTAGTCACCTACCAGTCATTCACAGTTTGAATTAGCAGTGAGGTGGATCGTAGTGTGTCTACAAGTACAGTGTGTTCAGTTGCATTCATTCAATATTCTTATATTCTCTCACAGTCATGGATGACCACCAACTGAGAAGAGAGTATTCTTTTATTGTAATCATAATATCCAGGGTCTTTTTTTTGGCTGGCTCCATGTGTCAGAGGAACATGCACGGAAGGCAATAGCGCAGCCGGGTGACTCATTTGCCGAAAGATATATTGCTTCATGACTGGCTAAGATGATGTAATGCAGTATGGTAGCAATAACCATTGCTTCACAGCAAGAGTTTAGTTTTACATCTGTAGTATTGGTAGCATGTTCAATGTGTTCGCTTTAAAATATCATAGTACCGTAATCGTGTGTTTAACGAGTGATGTATACAGTAGAACAGCATGTATTCATTGTGTTGTGCTATGCAAAGCATTCTTCGTATACAGAGTGCCACTTTCGATTCATTCCCAAATATCCTGGCATCCTCCCTCCGCATAGGAGTATGGTACGTAAATTAGTAAAGAAGGTCCGCACAACCGGATCCATTCTCAACAAGAAATAACACAGGAGATGAACCGTTTTAACAGAGGAAAAACTTGACGAAGTAGGAACTCTCTTCGAAAGAACTCCAACAAAATCCCTGTCGCGTCACACCTTACAAGCTGATGTGACATTATCTTCTGCCCACAGAGCAACAAAACTGTTAAAAGCCAAACCGTACAAACCCACCCCTGCCCAATATTTAAGAGGACCTGAGAGTTTCGCTGGGGTTCGGTATTGTAACTGGTTGCTTCAGTCAGTTCACGATGGGTATGTTGATCCAGAACTTTTATTTTATAGTGATTAGGCATGGCTACACTTAAGTGACTATGTAAATAGTCAAAACAGTTGCTACTTGTGTGCAGAAAATCCCCACCAGCTGCATGTCCTTCCACTTCATGATGTAAAGATAGGAGTTTTGTGCACAATAAGTACTCGCAGAATTGTAGGGCCTATATTTTTCCGTGAAACAATAAATGCTGATCGATATATAGACCTCATTCTCAGACCATTTTTTTTCAAGAGCTGACGGAAGAAGAATAGAGCAGTGGTTACTTCATGCAAGGTAATGCGACGGCACACACTGCTAATCGGTCTATGGGGGTAACACGGGAAGTTTTTGAAGATCGTGTGGTTAATTATCCCCCTAAATTTTCTGATTTAAATCCCTGTGGTTATTACCTGTGTGGGATGCTGAAGGGAAAAGTGTATGTGAACAACCCTCACACAAGAGAAGAACTACAAGAGAACATTACACAAGTTATTTCAAACATCACACGGGCTGAGATTCGCAGAGTATCTGCAAACCTATTTACGAGGTGCTGGCATGTTTGACAGCTGAGGGACAACATTTTGAACATCAAATATAATGCGAGGTAGGTTTTAGACTGAGAGTTTCACTAGAAATGGATTTCTATAAGTGTGAATTGCCGTGAGTAGTGGGGAGGAAAAGCATGCATGATACCAGCTAGCGACGGAATGTCATTGCGCCAGCCGTGCCGTGCTCTGAGCGGTGCTGCAGAGCGAGTCTAAAAAGGACCCTGTATTACATGCAGTTAGTTTTTTACATTATACAATAAGCTCACCGGACAAAAAAATAGTCACCCTAGTGCGCACACACAGGTGGATCGTTAAACCTATACAGATGATGTAGCGAATGAGTCCCGTGCTCAAGCACACACACACTACCTCTACGTGAACATAAGGCAGGAGCAATCAGCGAAACATTGATGTTTCAAACAGACAGTGTACGTCAGCATGGTTGATGTAAGGATGTGACAGAGTGGCAAAAGGGGGAATCACGTTTGGCCGTGCCCATAGTCATGCGATGCTGAAATTGCTGGATTTGTTGGTGTTGTAGTGGACTGTTTAACATGTCTACAAGCAGTAGTGTACTACAAATGGCCACAAAACACGACATCAGAATTGTGGCCAGAAGAAGATCCTGACTGAGAGGGACCAGAGATGCATTTCACGGCATATGAAACAAAATCGCTTCCAAACCTGACAGGAATTGCTGTAGTCAGTGAATGAAGGTCCATCCCAACCTGTTAGCGAGAGAACATTGCAACAGGAACTGCATGCAATGAACATTTGGAGGCGGTCACCTCACAAGAGGCTATTGCTCATACAGGCACATAAAGCTGCACGTCTTCAATGGGCTAGAAATCATCGAATGTGGACGGTAGCTGACTGACAGAACGTAATGTGGTCTGACGAATAATGTTTTTTGCCTGTATTCCAATGATGCACGTCGTCGAGTGCACCGAAGGCCAAATGAAGCATTTCATCCTGGATGTGTGCAAGGTCAGGCTCAAGCCAAAGGTGGCTCTTTGATGTTTTGCGGGTGTTTATCATGTCATGGATTGGACCTGCTCATTGAGGTGACCACTAACATGAACCAGCATGTTTATTTAAACATTCCAAATGATCAAGTGTTGCCTTTCAGTCAACATCTGCATGATGAGTATGCTGTTGATACTCTGATTTTTCAAGATGACAACAGCAAAGTTCATCGGGCTGGACGCATATATGACTGGTTTTATGTACACTCCCCCATCCTATTACATCTCGATTGGCCTGCAAAATCTCCTGACTTGAACTCCATAGAAAATCTGTGGGACATGTTGGAGCAGCGAGTAAAATGCCAACATCAGCATTCCTGCAGTTTGATGGAATTGCACAATCAAATCCTCAGCGAGTGGCTTAACTTGGATGCGATGTACCTGCACAACCTTGTGGACCCACTTCTGGCCTAATCCGGGTGGTTATAAAGTCCAGAGGTGGAGTTACATGGTATTAAATGATGCTTGTAATGATTTCTTCAGGGGTGACTAATTTTTTGTCCGCTGAGCTTATTAAAGATAAGCCAATTAAGAAAAACATTTTAAAACATATTTCAGTATACAGTATTTCCCATCCCTTCTATTTATTTACTTCCAATTAGAAAATGTCATTGATAAATAAAAATTTAGTTGCTCTTCTAATCTTCCTTGATATTCCAATACTAGCCAGAGCACTTATTCCCTTCTTGCTCTTTTTATGTGTTTTATCGATCTGCCATTACTGCTTAGATCGTCCCTAGGTATTCAGTTTTTTTACGACTTCTAATGTTGTCTTATCGATCCAGCACTGTTCACTTTTTGAGAGTTTGCCACCCCTTTTACACACCGTAACTCTGTTTTCTGTGGTTTAATTTTTAGATTCTCCTCTTTCCAATAATTTACTATCCCATTAGTACTATTTTGCATTTTGACAGGTGTTAATGTGAGTAGAAGTATGTCGTCTCCGGAATATCTTCGTTCTCGAGACATGGAGAGGCTCTTTCCTTAAAACCTTCCAATTAGGAAACGTCATTGATAAATAATATTGGTGATAATTTCCAACCCTGTTTGAGATCCAGTTTTGAAAATATCTCTCCCACTGCTACCCTAGCTTTCATTTTGATAAAATATTTAAATTCTTCCTATGTATTTTCAGTTGCTCTTATCATCTTCCTTCATACTCCCGTCTGACTCAACTTATACCGAGTGGTTCACCATTCCCTTGCAATTTAGTTTTATGCATCCTGCCGTGTTTACTACAATTCTGAAATACCTCAATCCCTCTCCCTAAACCATGGTAATATAACGAGATGTGTGGTTATGGGCTAAAATTCAGCAGGAATCATGAGCGCCACTTAATTCATTGTGAGTGCCCCGAACGAACCCGTAAAACAAGCACAGTTACGAAGAATGTGTACCTTACAATAGGAGATGCACACGTAGACCAAGAACAGGTATTCTATAGGCTGGAAACTGCTCATTGCATGTCAAGCCATGCAGTAGCTCACTTGGCATGGTGGCCAAAGGTTCGAATTCCACACAAGGTGCTTTTGTTTTTAACAGCCAGTTGACTGGGATGTGGCAAGGTTGCATAAATAGTTTCCACAGACTGATTTGTTTATTTGAGCCTGAAAAGGACCATTGATATGGTGGTTATATGATATGGAGCTGGGTTGGAAGAGGCTAGGAAACGTGATAGGATTTCAGTTACGTACGTCTTTTAATGCAGCGTCTGCTTGAACTGATGACCTTCATGGTTGATACAGACCTGTGTGTGATGTTGTAAGGACCATCTGGCACATTGCAACATCCCCGGCATAACAGATCGGCATGCCTCGGTGATGAAGTGTCTAAGGTAACCACGATTGCTTGGGTTCTGAGCATACACCAGTTTTTTTACATGGTCCCACAGAAGAAAATCCAGGGGTGTAAGATCGGGCAATTTGACAGGCCAGGGACAGAGATGACGTATTTATAAGGTGCAACCTATTCAATACTCGTGTTGTATAGATGTTATTTACAACATTTATTTGCCATGGGACCGGTTTTGACATTTAAATGTCATCATCAGCCATAAACAAATCACAAACAAATGAGCAAGGACATAATAATTAAGACTGGTATAGTGACACATTGAAATATGTACATTCTAAGATTAAGAGAAGGCTTTAAAATGTTATCAAACCACAAAAGTCTCCATACGCCCATTCATACCTCATGCTAACACTGGCGCAGTGACACATTGAGACATCTACACGGCCCTCTTACAAATCAAAGACTAATACAAGGTTCCGACATATTATCAGAGAACAAAAGTCGTTACACGCCCATTCACACCATGTGTCAAACAAATCGTCAAAACAAATGAGCAACTGGCGCAGTGACACATTGAAGTATGTACATAGCCACTCACTATTCAAAGGTTAAAAGAAGGTTCCTTGTTATATTATCAAAGCACATTCACATCCCGTGTTAATAAAACAACAATAATCAGAACCGGCATAGTGACACACTGAGATATGTACATGGTCCTCACACCAATCTAAGTCAATAGAAGGCTCCGACACATTTCCAAAGTTAAAAGTCATTAAAACGCCCATACACGCCATGTGTCAAAACGTCAAGAACTTATTGGAATCACTTGGTATACAGCTCTGGCTGGTCTGTCCATGTGCCAATGCATGACCAGACATATTAACAGTTGTATTCGAATCCTTGAACAACAATCTGGCAGTCCGCTAAGACATTGTTGATTCGAATGCTGCCAAAGTGAGAATGTAAATTAGTAGACACACTTTGATCATGTATTGCACTTGTAGACTTCTCAGTACACATTGTTTCTAAAGGCTTAACTTTTACCTGTTAAAATTTACACTGATTTATATGAAATTATAAGAAACAGTCAGTGGTAATAGATTGTCCTTCAGTATTCTTTTTCTTACAGTGCAGATGATCAAAACTCTCAGTTCAATTAGAAGAATTTTTATCATCTTGAAGCGAGAATAAAAATAAAGGAACATATTATATAAATTAACACTTATAAATTTAAAAGGATAAATAAAAACAATGGAACATAAGTGTTAAAATACATAATATGTTCCTTTATTTTTATTCTCGCTTCAGGCTTCAGGAAGGATTGCAACAACAATTGAGGTATCTCATTGATTAGTATACCAGGCAAAGTATTCACTGGCATCTTGGAAGGGAGGGTGCGATCAGTGGTTGAGAAAAAGTTGGATGAAAACTAATGTGGTTTCAGACCACAGAGAGACTGTCAGGATCAGATTTTCAGTATGTGCCAGGTAATTGAAAAATGCTACAAGAGGAATAGGCAGTTGTGTTTTTGTTTCGTAGATCTAGAGAAAGCATATGACAGGGTACCGAGGGAAAAGATGTTCACCATACTGGGGGACTATGGAATTAAAGATAGATTATTAAAATCAATCAAAGGCATTTATGTTGACAATTGGGCTTCAGTGAGAATTGATGGTAGAACGAGTTCTTGGTTCAGGGTACTTACAGGGGTTAGACAAGGCTGTAATCTTTCATCTTTACTGTTCGTAGTTTACATGGATCATCTGCTGAAAGGTATAAAATGGCAGGGAGGGATTCAGATAGGTGGAAATGTAGTAAGCAGTCTGGCCTATGCTGACGACTTGGTCTTAATGGCAGATTGTGCCAAAAGCCGGCAGTCTAATATCTTGGAACTTGAAAATAAGTGCAATGAGTATGGTATGAAAATTAGCCTTTCGAAGACTAAATTGATGTCAGTGGGTAAGAAATTCAACAGAATTGAATGTCAGATTGGCGATACAAAGCTAGAACAGGTCAATAATTTCAAGTATTTAGGTTGTGTGTTCTCCCAGGATGGTAATATAGAAAGTGAGATTGAATCAAGGTGTAGTAAAGCTAATGCAGTGAGCTCGCTGTTGCGATCAACAGTATTCTGTAAGAAGGAAGTCAGCTCCCAGACGAAACTGTCTTTACATCGGTCTGTTTTCAGACCAACTTTGCTTTACGGGACAGAAAGCTGGGTGGACTTCATGATATCTTATTCATAAGTTAGAAGTAACAGACATGAAAGTAGCAAGAATGATTCCTGGTACAAATAGGTGGGAAGAATGGCAGAAGGGTGCTCGGAATGAGGAGATAAAGGCTAATTTAGGAGTCCTCTCAATGGATGAAGCTGTACGCATAAACTGGCTTCAGTGGTGGAGTCATGTGAGGCGAATGGAGGAGGATAGGTTACCTAGGAGAATAATGGACTCTGTTATGGAGGGTAAGAGAAGTAGAAGCAGACCAAGACGACAATGGTTGGACTCAGTTTTTAATGATTTAAAGATAAAAGGTATAGAACTAAATGAGGCCACAGCATTAGTTACAAATAGAGGATTGGGGCGACGTTTAGTAAACTCACAGAGGCTTGCAGACTAAACGCTAAAAGGCATAACAGTCTACAATGATAATGTATGTATGTATGTATGTTCAGGCTGATAAAAATTAAATTGTCCAATGTTTACGCTCCTTACACCAAGCAAGGCGTCGTTTGGCATTGACCTGCGTGATGTGTGGCTTATGGGCAGCTGCTCGGCCATGAAATCCAAGTTTTCTCACCTCCCGCCGAACTGTCGTAGTACTTGGAGTGGATCCTGATGCATTTTGGAATTCTTGTATGATGATCTGGATAGATGCCTGCCTATTACACTTGACGACCCTCTTCAACTGTCGGCGGTCTCTGTCAGTCAACAGACGAGGTCGGCCTGTACGCTTTCGTGCTGTATGTGTCCCTTCATGTTTCCACTTAACTATCACATCAAAAACAGTGGACCTAGGGATGTTTACGAGTGTGGAAATCTTGCGTACACACTTCTGACACAAGTGACACCCAATCACCTGACCACGTTCGAAGTCCATGAGTTCCGCGGAGCGCCCTATTATGCTCTCTCACGATGTCTAATGACTACTGAGGTCGCTGATATGGAGTACCTGGCAGTAGGTGGCAGCACAATGCACCTAAGATGAAAAACGTATTTTTTGGGGGTGTCCGGATACTTTTGATCACATAGTGTATTTATCCATTATTGTTTTAACACCCATTATGTTGTCACTTGTCCTCGTTTCTTTTCTAAATCCTGATTGGAGCCTTGACAGGATTGAACACCCACTGCCCAATTCATTAGTCTTTTTGCTAATATCCCTGTACATATCTTAACTTAGTGAATCGAGTAACGTTATCCCTCTGTAGTTACTTGGATTTTATCTCTCACCCCATTTCTTATATATAGGACAAATGACTCCCTCCTACCATGATTTTGGTACTTTCACTCCTTCAAATATATTATTGAATATTTTCACTATGTTTTTGAGGATAATATTATTTTTACCTACTTCCTTCCAGAATTCATTATTGATACCTGAAATTGCTGCTGCTTTCCCTTTCTCTATTAACTCTCTTACTTCACTAATTGAAATTTCCTGGTATAAAGTAGACAGGTGCACTCCAATCCCCTTGAAATCCCAGTCTTTTCGATGTTAGGTTTCCGACTATCCTCCCCATCTAATAGCCGTCTGAAACGTTTAATCCCTTTACCATGACTTGTGTTGGGCTTTTTCTTTCTCTACACATTTGATTTATTCTATTCCACACTTTCTTTCTGTCCTTCCTATTAGAATTTCTGTTCAGATTCTCAGCTTGCTTCTGCCTTGAGTACTTCGTGTTTTCTAATAGTTCTCTACACTCTTTTCGTTTGTTACAGAATGCAATTCTTGTTACAAGACCCTGTATGATTTTAGTGCTTTTGTTACTTCTACCCTTTTCTTTCTGCATTCTTCATTGTACCACCCAGAATTTCTTGGCAGCCCTGTTCCTTGCACTCTCATTTTTGTCTTACAATCAATATAATACTTTCTATAAGCTGTATTGTTGCATCTATTCAACCATAAGTCCTGTCCCTATCTTCATAATTTTGAATCTTCTCCCTTTAAAATAATCTTCAAAGTCTTTGCTAAGGTCTTCCCTCCATCTATATTTGGACATTAATCTCTTTGTAATATTTCCCTGATAACAAGTCATACTATGATCTTCGGTACTTATCAGATTAATCATTAGTGGTAAATGGTTACATTCTGCGTAGCCTTTAACAGTTATCCTTTCGATGAGTGGTAAAGCCTCCCTTGAACATACTGCTAGGTCTATAACACGTCCTCCCGTTTTTGTTGTATGTGTCTAAGTTACCAATTTCATCTCCTGGCCGCCACCACCTATTCAAAATGTATAATTCTTCTGCACCACAATGTTCTAGTAACTTCTTGCTGTACCTATTATACCCTTCATCTTGACTTATTCTCTTTTAAACTACTCTTTCCTCTACCTGTTTACAATTCACTGGTTTTCGATCTGCAATCTTTGCATTGAAGTCGCCCATCAGTACAATACCTACATCTTCACACATATTCCTTAATCTAATTTTTTTCTCTTGCCAACTCCAGGAAGAAATCTTTGTTTGCATATGGGGAACATTCAAGAGGGCTGTAGACAAAACCAAGACATAAGCTTATTTCTTCCTTCTGATTTTTCATTATTTGCATCTAAAGAACTACTTCTATTTCTGTTTCTATGAGTTCAATTTCTCCTGTATATCATACCGTATTAAGGTCAGTATATCACGAGGATATCTGCCGGTCCAAGCTCTCCTATCTCTTGTAATAATGTCCATACATACATACATACATACATACATTATCATTACAGACTGTTTTGCCTTTCAGCGTTCAGTCTGCAAGCCTCTGTGAATTTACTAAACGTTGCCACAATCTTCAATTTGCAACTAATGCTGTGGCCTCATTTAGTTCTATACCTCTTAGCTTTAAATCGTTAGAAACTGAGTCTAACCATCGTTGTCTTGGTCTCCCTCTACTTCTCTTACCCTCCATAACAGAGTCCATTATTCTCCTAGGTAACCTATCCTCCTCCATTCGCCTCATATGACCCCACGACTGAAACCAGTTTATGCGTACAGCTTCATCCGTCGAGTTCATTCCTAAATTAGCCTTTATCTCCTCATTCCGAGTACCCTCCTGTCATTGTTCCCACCTGTTTGTACCAGCAATCATTCTTGCTACTTTCATGTCTGTTACTTCTAACCTATGAATAAGATATCCTGAGTCCACCCAGCTTTTGCTCCCGTGAAGCAAAGTTGGTCTGAAAACGGACCAATGTAAAGATAGTTTCGTCTGGGAGCTGACTTCCTTCTTACAGAATACTGCTGATCGCAACTGCGAGCTCACTGTATTAGCTTTACTACACCTTGATTCAATCTCATTTACTATGTTACCATCCTGGGAGAACACACAACCTAAATACTTGAAATTATCGACCTGTTCTAGCTTTGTATCGCCAATCTGACATTCAATTCTGTTGAATTTCTTACCTACTGACATCAATTTAGTCTTCGAAAGGCTAATTTTCATACCATACTCATTGCACCTATTTTCAAGTCATCAGCATAGGCCAGACTGCTTACTACATTTCCACCCAACTGAATCCCTCCCTGCCATTTTATACCTTTCAGCAGATGATCCATGTAAACTACGAACAGCAAAGATGAAAGATTACAGCCTTGTCTAACCCCTGTAAGTACCCTGAACCAAGAACTCATTCTACCATCAATTCTCACTGAAGCCCAATTGTCAACATAAATGCCTTTGATTGATTTTAATAATCTACCTTTAATGCCATAGTCCCCCAGTATGGCAAACATCTTTTCCCTCGGTACCCTGTCATATGCTTTCTCTAGATCTATGAAACATAGCACAACTGCCTATTTCTCTCGTAGTATTTTTCAATTTCCTGCCACATACTGAAAATCTGATCCTGACAGCCTCTCTGTGGTCTGAAATCACACTGGTTTTCATCCAACTTCCTCTCAACGGCTGATCGCACCCTTCCTTCCAAGTTACCAGTGAATACTTTGCCTGGTACACAAATCAATGAGATACCTCGATAGTTTTTGCAAACCTTCCTGTTCCCTTGCTTATAGATAGGTCCAGTTACTGCTTTTGTCCAATCTAAAGGTACCTTACCAACACTCCATGCTAATCTTATTATTCTATGAAGCCATTTCATCCCTGCCTTCCCACTATACTTCATTATTTTAGGTCTAATTTCATCTATTCCTGCTGCTTCATGACAATGGAGTTTATTTACCATCCTTTCCACTGCCAGTGAATACTTTACCTGGTACACTAATCAGTGAGATACCTCGATAGTTGTTGCAATCCTTCCTGTTCCCATGCTTATAGATAGGTGCAATTACTGCACTGGTTCATTACTTTACCTGCTTGTGTCTGAGTAGAGAGTTTGGTATTATTTATGTTTTGAACCTAGCAATAAAGTTGGACCAACTGTTTATATGGAGACCGTAAGTATTTTAAAGTATGAGTTTTTACTTATAACAGTGATACACTTACGTCTGATTTCCAGTTCTTTCTTTCACCCAAGCAGATATTACAATGAGAACAGGAATGCCCGACTTGCCTTTGCCAAGAAATATGGTGCTGGGACGAACAAGGAATGGAGTAAAGTACTGTGAAGTGACAAGAGTCAATTTAATATGTTCAATTCGGATGGAGATTCCTTTGTCAGACGTCCAGTTAACACGCATTGATGTACAGTACAAAAAACCTACAGTAAAACATAGTGGTCATGTAATGGCTTGGGACGTCATTTCTAGAACTGGAGTTGGTCCACTGGTAAAAATTGAAGGTATCGTGGATCAGTTTGTATATGACAGGATCATTAAACAGCGTATGGTACAGCATGCTAAACAAAACATGCCTCGTGGGTGGTTGGATCATTATGGCAATGATCCTAAACATACCTCCAAGTTTGTCAAAACATGTCTCAGGAAGAAAAGAGTCAGGGTTCTCGATTAGCCAAGTCAAAGCCCTGACCAAAATGCAATTTAACATCTGTGGGAGGAACTCAAAAGGTATGTTAAACACAAAACATACACAAACAAGGAGGCATATTTTAAAGCTTTAAATGAAGAATGATCCAAAATTGGACTCAATGCTAACTCAATGTGCAGTAATTATACAAACAAATGGCTGCCGGACTAAATACTAGATAATACAAAGTACATATGAACTTCTGGAATGGCTTTTCTGCTTAGTTATGTGTGTCAAAATATTTATGGTCTCCATGTATCCCTATAGTGTAATTATTTTTGTTATACATTTATATTTGTATGAATGTGATGGTTTGGTTGGGTGTAGAAATGGTCAGATTATTTGTGTTAATAAGTGAGATTAGAGCAATTTAATCGTTTGTCAAAATACTAGCCAGTACTGTAAGCGGTACAGGATATATTATGTCAGAAGCTTGTATAATCAGCTTCATCATTTTCAACGTTGTTGTCATTCAGTGTCAGCAATTCATACCTACATATCTTTTGGACCTTTGTATTCAAATATTTCAACTACAGAACAATTTATAATATCAACCCTTGTGGTGCTACCCAGATTTCCTTATGATAAATATAGATGATTAAAGAAGCCTCTGATCAGCTAACAATGAAGAAACCCTAGGTTTGGGACTGCTTTAAACAGAATAGGTTCTTGCAATTACACATCTTGCATCAGTGGGTTTTGAACTAATGTTACTTTGAGTGTAATCCTGTGGAGGTTATAGAAATTTATTTATGATAATGCAAGAATCCAATTCCAACAAGAAGCTACTTCATACATACAAATATGAACTCCGAATTTAGTCAGTCTGAAAGCACATTTGATTAAGTGATGATCGTAAAATACAAATATACCATATTGTGGATTTCTGAATGTAATATAATATTTGTTATTGAGTTGCTCTTTAGCTCTTATTCTTTCATTATTTTCTTTTATGATTAAATATTATCACCATCATCATTTCCCGTTTCCAGCTTCCCGGGTCAGGTTGTGAATCGAGGACCTCCATCGCTGTCAGTCTCTCCACCACTCTTCACCTTTTTAAAGTACTTCTTCTGGTTTTCCTCCCTTCTTCTCTATGCACTCCCACACATATCTGTCCATCACTTTCGGGGTTTTCCTCGTGGTCTCTTTCCTGTTAACTTCTCTGAAAAAACTTTTTGTGGCACACTCTCTTCTCCCATTCTTATGATATGCCTATACCAATTTAGCTTTGTTGTTTCTATCCTGTCTTGAAGTTTCAAGATTCCAGTCCTTTACCTTATCTCTTAATTCCTAATTCTATCCTTTCTGGTCTTGCCCTCGATACCTCTTAAGAATTTCATTTCCGCTGCCTGTATTCTACTCTTCTCTCGTTTTGTTGTAGTCCACGATCCAGCTGCATAAATTAGTATGGGTTCGTAATAGGTTGAATGTAATACTCGTTACATTTCTTTGGGGCATCTTCATTCCACAAAATACCCCTTGCATTCTGGTAGAAGCTGTTTGCTTGTTGTATTCTTTTCTCAATTTCCTCAGTTATCTTTCCTTCTTCTGTGATCACACTTCCCAAGTACTCGAAACATATAACCACTTCCAGAATTTTCCCATTCAGTTTTATCTTTCCCCTTCCTTCCTTCCCCTTGTCATCCCTATTGTTTTACTTTTTTCTGTGCTTACTTTCATCCCAAATTTTTCTCTCTCTTGATTCCATACATCTACTTGTTTTTGCACTTCCGTTTCATCCTCTTCTCATATCACTATATCATCTGCAAACAACATGGCTTTCGTTGCCTGTCTTCCCAATCTCTGTTTAATGTTCTTATGAATTTCATCCATGACTATGATGAATAGTATGAGGGATAGTACACTTCCCTGCCGGAGACCAGTTTCAACTTTAAACCATTTTATAGATCTGAATTATGAAGTAAAAACATTATAAAATATATGTGGCCATTTATAGTTGAGAATAGTCATCAATCAAGCTAATCTTTTTTTTTTTTAAGTTTCTTAAATTTAAAAATATTTATCAAATATATTTTACTATACGTAATATATCACTAAGAAATAATACTGACTACTACTACTATGGCTCTTTTTGTCTAATCATCCAGTCAGAAGCCACCAGTACAAGCAGGCATTGTAAAAAGAACATGTGTGTAGATCCCTGCACTAATGCACTCTTAACGCAGTTTTTAAGTCTTTGTCACAGTGATCATGTCTTCAAATCTGGCAACTATATCAAGATTCTGTTTTATGATCACTAGTTAAGGATTGTGCATGAACAGAGTCATACAAAATATAGAGGAAAATATGGTTACTTTCCTCATGTCTAATGACATGTTATTTATTAAAAGAAAAAAAATTGCAAGAATATTGTATAAATGTCGAGAGGTGGTGCTTTGATTTATTTCATAGCAGTTTAAACATTATAATGTTTTTTGTCTTGTCTGTATCCACTAAGAAAATCCCATCATTTTCATCCAGAGTTTGTTTTCTTATCAGCAATAACATCCACACTGTTATTTCAGATAACATCAGCAGTTCTACATTCTCCTGAATTACCATATCATTCAGTTCTTCAGATGAAAGTGCTTCTTTTTTTTTCTTTTTGTTGTCTTGAGTCTGCTTTCATCTGTAAATAAAAGAAACATTTAATTTTCACTATGCCTGTTCCTACTATGGATACACTAAGGCTTCAGTTCACCCAAAGTGAAAAATATTGGGCAAAATGTCTTGTAGTTTGACTTAATAATAGTATGTGTTTGATAAAGAAGAATAAGATTATGAAGTATCACACAGTACTATATATACTTGCATAAGGCAACTATCCCACGAGCTAGGTGGGTTAGCAGGTGTGCTTATGTACAGAGAGAGAACCAGGTTAAGCCACTGGCAGAGTCAAAATTTAGTCTGCAGTAGCAAAGAATTTCTTTGCAGTAAGTGCACAAGCTTTTTGCATGTGCATTTACTGTTACGCTTTTACTGAGGTAGAAGTAATACCAAATGCTACATTTTATGCATACCATCCAGGACTGTATAATACTTGACTCTCAACAAAGTACAAATTACATATATGACTTATTTATTTATTTTGTGTCAGAGTGTTGAAAAAAGTTAAAAGATAAATAGGGTACTATATACAAACTAAACAAAGTACATCTTATGTCACAAACATGTTTCTCACAAAGCCTGCCCAGAAATGGGCAACAGCAATTCCCTCTTCGGGGGCTTGAATCAAGTCTTGAAGTGTACAATGATCAGGGCAGGACTGAGAGTCATAAAGCTGTTGGGTAGTTTGTTGCTCCCCCACAGTCGCAGAAGTCTGACTGATCTTTCAAATAACCCCCCTTTTTTTTAGGTTATCCTTGGATTTACATACTCCACTCCTCAAATGATTCAATGCCTTCCAGGTTATCCATTCCAAATGATGACCAGGGTGTGGAGATTCAGAAGGCACCATCCAGTCAGAAAGATACTCCATTTTTGCTCACCACATATCACAGCGTGCTGTTCTTGTTGGTTTATCCAGAGCCTTTGAGACTTTTCCTGGACTTCATTCTCCTGGGTGGAGGTCGATGTCCAAATAACAATCAATCAATCAATCAATACTGATCTGCATTTAGGGCAGTCGCCCAGGTGGCAGATTCCCTATCTGTTGCTTTCCTAGCCTTTTCCGAAATGATTTCAAAGAAATTGGAAATTTATTGAACAACTCCCTTGGTAAGTTATTCCAATCCCTAACTCCCCTTCCTATAAATGAATATTTGCCCCAGTTTGTCCTCTTGAATTCCAACTTTATCTTTATATTGTGATCTTTCCTACTTTTATAGACGCCATTCAAACCTATTCGTCTACTAATGTCATTCCACGCCATCTCTCCGCTGACAGCTCGGAACATACCACTTAGTCGAGCAGCTCTTCTTCTTTCTCTCAATTCTTCCCAACCCAAACATTGCAACATTTTTGTAACGCTACTCTTTTGTCGGAAATCACCCAGAACAAATCGAGCTGCTTTTCTTTGGACTTTTTCCAGTTCTTGAATCAGGTAATCCTGGTGAGGGTCCCATACACTGGAACCATACTCTAGTTGGGGTCTTACCAGAGACTTATATGCACTCTCCTTTACATCCTTACTACAACCCCTAAACACCCTCATAACCATGTGCAGAGATCGGTACCCTTTATTTACAATCCCATTTATGTGCTTATATGAACACCTAGATACTTACAATGATCCCCAAAAGGAACTTTCACCCCATCAACGCAGTAATTAAAACTGAGAGGACTTTTCCTATTTGTGAAACTCACAACCTGACTTTTAGCCCCGTTTATCAACATACCATTGCCTGCTGTGCATCTCACAATATTTTCGAGGTCACGTTGCAGTTGCTCACAATCTTGTAACTTATTTATCACTCTATAGAGAATAACATCATCCGCAAAAAGCCTTACCTCCGATTCCACTCCTTTACTCACATCATTTATATATATAAGAAAACATAAAGGTCCGATAACACTGCCCTGAGGAACTCCCCTCTCAACTATTACAGGGTCAGACAAAGCTTCACCTACTCTAACTCTCTGAGATCTATTTTCTAGAAATATAGCAACCCATTCAGTCACTCTTTTGTCTAGTCCAATTGCACTCATTTTTGCCAGTAGTCTCCCATGATCCATGGGTGGGTGTTTGTAAGATCCACCTTCAACCTCTCTTGCCTTGCAAACACTTCTCGCCGTATGTCTGGGGGAGCAATACCAGCCAAGCAGTAAAGTTTGTCAGTGGGAGTAGGTTTCAGACACCCAGTAACTCTTCTGCATATTTCATTAAGGGCTGTATCCACCCGCTTTGTATGGACTGAACTGAACCAGAGAGGACATGCATACTCAGCCGCAGAGAAACTAAGAGCAAGAGCTGAGGTTCTTAACACAGTTAGATGGGCTCCCCATTTGCTTGAGCCAAGTTTACAAAGGATGTTATTTCAGGCTGAGACTTTCTGTCCAGAGTTAACACAGTGTTTCTTATATGTTAAGGTCCAATCTACGTTGACACCCAGGTACTTTGGTGTAAAATAATGCTCCCGTTGCTTACCCTCCCATGTCACGCACAGCCTAATTTGGAATGATTTCTTTTAATCTAATGATCAAGCAAGTTGACTGTTGTGGGTTGTGTAATGTATGGTTTTGTTATTAGCCCAAGTCAAGGCTTGGAAGTGGAGGCCTCGCCTACACATGCTAGAGAGGCATCCATGGTTTCTCCACATGGGTGATACGGTGGTTCAGGTGAAGTGGGGCTGGTGATTGAGGTGAAGGCTCACTGCGGGGTGCTGGAACCAACACATCACTTTACTCTGCGTAGCCTGGACAAGCTGCGGGTTGGGAAAGGGGTGATCCCAACCTAGAGGGAAAGTCATGGCTGTGAACTCAGTCATGATAATGCCAAGTGGAGACCACTTGAGTAGGCCTACTGAAGGGGGAACAAACCCGGCTAGGTTCGGGCCAGGGGCGAACCGCTGGATGGACGTCTGAGGGGTGTGATCTCTCCTGCGGAGAGCCTGAGTTGCAAGAGGACAATATCTGGCTGTATGCCTCACCACGGATTGTGAGAATGACGCTCAGGACCCTAGATGGGGAAACTTTGATATAAAGGGAAGCCATGGAAGCTCCAGTAGAGGAGATCCGGGAGCATGAACTGTGGAAAAGAGAAAAAGAAAAGCCAATTGAACATAGACGTAGAACGGTTAGAGAATGTAGAACAGTTTACATATCTGGGTAGCATTATTAATGGAAGTAATGAAATCAACCCTGAAATTAATAACAGACTAAGTAAAGGTACAACATTTTATCAAGTCAGAGAGCTTTTATGGGATGTCAAAGTACCCAAGAGAACGAAATTAACATTATAAAAACAGTATTTCATACCAATTGTAACATACGGACTAGAAATGCTGGTAACTAATAAGAGACAAGATAGTAAGATCCAAGCAGTAGAAATGAAATTTTGCCGGGCTGAGTGGCTCAGACGGTTAAGGCGCTGGCCTTCTAACCCCAACTTGGCAGGTTCGATCCTGGCTCAGTCCGGTGGTATTTGAAGGTACTCAAATACGACAGCCTCGTGTCGGTAGATTTACAGGCACGTTAAAGAACTCATGCGGGACTAAATTCCGGCACCTCGGCGTCTCCGAAGACTGTAAAAGTAGTTGGTGGGACGTAAATCAAATAACATTATTATTATTAAGAAATGAAATTTTTAAGAACATTGGTTAAAAAAGACAGGAAGAGATAGATTTCAAAATATTAAAATCAGAGAAGAGCTAATTATAGAACCATTAGTACAAAACATATAGAAAGCAAGACTGAGATGGTTCGGACATGTAAAAAGAATGAGAAAGGAACGGGTAGCAAGAACGGAGTTGGAAAGAGAAGTTAAGGGAAAGACACCAGTTGGAAGGGAGAAGAAAGTGGATGGATCAAATTTGGAAGGACATTAGAGAAGCTGGATTGGATGTGGCAGAAGTAATGGAGCAGGAAAAGTGGAAGGACAGAAAGGAATGGAGGAGGCTTGTTAACCACACCCGGGCGACAGGAGTGGGACATTGATGATGATGATGGTTGAGATTCATCCCCATATTTCTCCATCATGATACACTTTGTTTGACACATTTTTTAATATATCTTTATTTTGACTTGACACTATCTTTATGTATGCTGGTGTTATAAAAAAAAATTATAAGGCCTTGGTTACAATGCAGCAGCAGCAGCTTTTAAAAGAAAAGAAAAAGGGGGGATAAGTTTGAATTTGTTTTGAGGCCTAATGAAACTAGTGTCATAATTATGTTTTTTACAAATTTACCATTCACAGGATCCTACATGTTTCCAGGAAATTTAATTGTGGGTGGAGTTCCCCAGACAAGGAGGACCACATTTGTACTTTTTTTCACTCAGCCGTCTGTTTTAATACCCTTTAATCTTTATTTTTATAAAACTATCAGCCTGCTTTTATGCAACATGGTTTTGTGGGCAACATCTAATGTAGTGTTACAGAGTTTCCCCTACATTTAGGAATGGGGTAGCCTACTATATCATTTTTATCACTGCACATCAGCATTTGTTTTACATTCCTGGTTTGCACCTTGCATTGCTGACTGACATTAAACCACTGGGGAGTTGGGGGCAAGACTGTTGTTCAACCAACTGGCCTGTAAAATATACAGTCTCTGGATCAGTATGATGACTTCTCAGCTATCCAGCACAACTTTGATTACTAGCAGAGTTTGTTGTGTCTAAGTTCTTCAGTCAACATCAAGGGGCAAAGTTAACCCTACTCCAAACCTCTGACCAGCTTTAAAACAGTTGGGCAAGCTAGCAATGGAATTCAAGAACTGCAAAGCAGACACACTACCTCCACACTGTAAATCACCAATAAAAATTCAAATATATGCTTTTTATTCCCAACTCTGATATTACAGCGAGAAAGAGAAGTTAAGTTTAACAAAAAAATTTAGTTTCGCCTTTTGAGAGTGCACGTATGTTCACAGCTCACATGTGTGCAGAGGAGGGATGGAGGGACAACTGACACTGAATAGTCTAGAGCAGGGATGCATACAAAACCACCCCCCTCTGAACACTCGGAGCCACAAAGTGCAGAGCTGTCTCTTCTGCAAAGCTGGCTGGCTGAGATTGCCAAGGCCATGTTAGTACAATGGGCTGTGGGAGTCTGCATTGTTTGTGATATACAAGTGTGTTACTAGTGTATAGAAACAGTGCAGAAGCTATTATGTTGCCATTGATGCTTTCACGGCCCCTACTTATTGACTTGATGTAGGCTTTTGGGCTTATACCGTGTCAAGAAAATAAGGTTATAACGTCTAAATTTCAAAGCTCATTGTTTAAGAAGCCTTTCTCGTGGACAGTCAAGATTTTCTTCTAATGACGCAGAGCACAGTTAACTCTCTATGAAACGTAAAGAATTTCACCTTATTTTCTTGACATGGCATAAGCCCAAAAGCCTATATCATGTCTATCAGACGCTATTATATTTGTACATTCATGCAGGACGTGTAAAGAGAGCTATCTCCTGTCAGCTGAGGTCTTAATGCAAAATAATGAAACAGTTACAGCTAGAAAAATGCAAACAAATACAAAAGGCAGGAAAGTGACGAGTATGTGAATGAAGAGACCATGGACAGTTACAAGTGAGGCAAGTGGTGGAGGTTTGAGCTTTGAGCCTCAATACATGCTCTTGCTCCAAGAGTGAATTGTTTATCTCTGGCCGAGGTCGGCTCTGCAGTGTAGGGGTGCATGCCTGCCTCATACCCAGAGGCCTGGGGTTTGATTCCCTGCCAGAACAGCAATTTTTACCTGGATCTGAGGGCTGGTTTGAAGTTTACTCAGCCTATGTGATTACTACAGTATTGAGGAACAACCTGATGTTGAGATAGCAGCTGAGAGGATTTGTCAAGCCAACTGCACATCTCATAATCTGCATGCCTTCGAGGTTGTTGCGCCATGGGGAGGTTAATAATCTCTCTCTATATATAAAATAAGACTTGTGTCTGTACATCGCTCAGAATTAAAAAATGATGGTATTTCTGTATCAGTTGTGTCCACAGTAACAAGGAAATGAATTTTTTAAATTTTCCATCTGTCCGTTTGTATGTACGTATGTGCATGCATCGCGAGAAAATGTCTAAAGAGAATTTAATGAAAATCGGTATATGAAGTCAGGGAATGATGCACTACAATCTAAGCTATAAATAATTTTATTCACCCTGGACTAAAATGGCAGTTTAGGAGAAGGCACCTAAAATTTAATTTTTAAAAACCTATGTCATTGGTCATAAGAAAAGTAGCTACTGCATAAGAAAAGTCGTAGAGAATACAATTTCAAATTATTTATGTCTTAATACATTTTTACTGTACTGACTATGATAACAGAATTCACAAATGTAGACTTTTGTTGCTTAGTCCATATCAATGCTAAGTGTTGATAACATGGAAGTATTGTTCAATCGTGTTAACTGACAATAGTTATTGTCATGATTGTCTTAAGGTGTAAAACCGCATGGTCTTTGGTCCATATCGACAAGGAAAATGATGAAGATGATTATAAAAATGAGAAGAAATCGTGAAAGAACGATCCATTGAAGAATAATGATTGCTTGAAGAATAAGACAAGAGGAAGTCGTGAAAGAAGGGAGAACTCTCCTTACATTAGATGCCCTATCACAGAGTCGGGAGGAAACGAAACATGAAGGTCTACAATATCAAAAGCTCATAAAATTGATCAACAATAACATTACATTGACTATTGTTTGTTGTGATACCGAGCTCAATAGCTGCAGTCGCTTAAGTGTGGCCAGTATCCAGTTATCGGGAGATAGTGGGTTCGAACCCCACTGTCGGCAGCCTTGAAGATTGTTTTCCGTGGTTTCCCATTTTCACACCAGGCAAATGCTGGGGCTGTACCTTAATTAAGGCCACGGCCGCTTCCTTCCCATTCCTAGGTCTTTCCCATCCCATCATCGGCATAAGACCTATCTGTGTCCGTGCGACGTAAAGCAAATAGCAAAAAGTTTGTTGTGATGTGCATTGTCTCTTCTGCTGCCACTCATCCCCGAAATATGGGATTGCTGCTGCATCCCAAGTAAAACAGCCTGCCTGAATGTTGGTGGAAAGTTGGATAATTTTGTTTTCTTTAGCTTGCCATTCCTCTGGTTCATCATAGCAATTCAGCTATTCGATTCCAACTCTCAGGCGCCGGTTACAATGAGCAGTGTGCAAAATTAACGGAATATGGCAGAGGAGCGCTCGTGGCTGTCTGCAGCCTGCTCATTCCGTACCGAAGCACAGGCACGTCAGCTAGTCTTAACCTTTTAAGTGCTGAGTTACCAGTTGACTGTTTGGTACCTCAGTGCTGAGTTTTTTCATTCGTATGTAAAATTTTTTGTAGAAGCCTCAATTTTTAACTTATCAGTTGGATGATTAGCTTAAAATGTTTATAAAAGTTGGTTGTTTATAAATCTAAATGCAAATGGAAAATGCTACACTTATGTTCAATATTATTTTGAGAGAAAACAAAATTACACTTATGTGCCCATGCGTGCATTATCTTTATACAAAGTAAAGAGCCCAAAATAATATTATTTTCTAAAATTTGTAGGCAACTAATACATGTAACTTCTTAGAAATATATAAGTTTATATTTTACTTTCCAAACCTGGAATATGGTGATAGCTACATGTTTTCCACTGGTTTTTTGTGATGCTGATTTGTTAAACTATCTGCACCAACTCCTCTGGCCAAAAAAGCTTCTAAAAAATCAATGATTTTCGGGTTGTCATCAAACACTACTTGGCCTCAGAGCCTTTCACAGTTGCTTGAAACTCTGGTGAAGTAATCCATCCACCAGGAAAATAGTGATAAAATAGCTTTTGTACTCATCGTGTTTTCTTCTTTTGTTTAGAAGGAGGCTCTGTTTCTCTCTCACATACAATATTTTCGGCACTCTCTCTGTCACTCTCACTTTCAAAATCGCTTAACAATTCATTAAAATGATCATCTCCATAATCACTTTCCGCTGCGGTTAATAACTGAAAGATTCTCTGATCCGAAATAACATTGCTGCAAGAGCAACTAAATTGTTGTTCTGCCATGTTTGTTTATATCACAGATGAACTCCACAGATGTCTACAAAAAGCTCTGTATAAGTTACTTCCTGTAGCTATAATCTCTGATCAATTAGTTCTAGATAATGCCCAACAGATGGCAGAACATGTCAGAGATCAAATTGGCACTCTAAAGTGAACCGAGAAACTCAAAAAATTAAAATTCTCACGCACCATCTATAGACGGGCGTAGCAGTGGTGGACCGGTCGCGACAGCCCGTCTATAGGCGGGCGTAGCACTCATCGGGTTAACTAAAGCTGGGTAGAGTCTGCACTGATACTGATAGATAATGTTAGATGAAAAGTACAGTCATGACAACCTTGTTGGTAATGCTGCTAGTAAAAATGATGTTTGGTGTATGTAAGGGGCATGTCTTACAGCGCCTGTAACTAGCAATACACCAGCTAAACATATACACAGCGACTGCAGTTCCTGCAAAAAAAAAAAAAAAAAACCAACATAAACTTTCCTGTCCCCATTCACATCAGGCACCATCAAACTACATTTGATGAATGTTTCACAGTTATTCTCAAACATTTACCCCCTACTTCCCACCTTCTTACCCTTAGAGATTCTGAAGTAGAACATCAACTGGCAGGTCCAGGCAAGCACCTGGCCTTAACATTAGATAACTGCTCCTTTTTTCCATTCTTTTGCCTGGCTGACCCCCAATCCTCTCACTTCACACAGCGTTTACTTGCCAACAATGACCATTATCATTCTATCCTCCACTGACGACTGCAGCCAAAAATTATGGACTCATATTTTTCTGCCTTCCTTCTGTTTCTTACAAGGGGGCATTCCCTACTCGTCACCACCGATTTCGCTCAAATTTATAGAACATGCAGGGCTTGGCTAGAAATGAAAGTATCCGAAGTCGGAACTCCAGATGGCCAAGCGTATAGAAAATAAAAATGTTGATGCGGCTCTCCCACCATATAAGCCACTTACGTTAGTACGCACGCCAAGCAGTTGTTGGCGTAGCGGTACGAGCTCGGACTGGTAATTCGATGGTCGTGGGTTCAACTCCCTGTACGGAGAATGTTTTTTCTGTCAACTTTTATATTATTCATTTTCCAATTAAGCAAAAAGGTGAATAATTCATTTTATTTATTTATTTATTTATTTATACGTAAAAGGCATTGAAAAGGTAAAAAATTGGGATTTCATTGTCGGACTTTTTTCTATCCTGCGCCAAGAATCTATTGTTTGTGTACAGTCGTTATCATAGTCAGTACAGTAAAAATGTATTAAGACATAAATAATTTGAAATTGTATTCTCTACGACTTTTCTTATGTAGTAGCTACTTTTCTTAGGACCAATGACATAGGTTTTTAAAAATTAAATTTTAGGTGCCTTCTCCTAAACTGCCATTTTAGTCCAGGGTGAATAAAATTATTTATAGCTTGGATTGTAGTGCATCATTCCCTGACTTCACATACCGATTTTTATTAAATTCTCTTTAGACATTTTCCCGCGATGCATGCACATACGTACATACAAACGGACAGATGGAAAATTTAAAAAATTCATTTCCTTGTTACTGTGGAGACAACTGATACAGAAATACCATCATTTTTTAATTCTGAGCGATGTACAGACACAAGTCTTATTTTATATATAGAGAGAGATTATTAACCTCCCCATGGCGCAACAACCTCGAAGGCATGCAGATTATGAGATGTGCAGTTGGCTTGACAAATCCTCTCAGCTGCTATCTCAACATCAGATTTTTCCTCAATACTGTAGTAATCACATAGGCTGAACGAACTTCAAACCAGCCCTCAGATCCAGGTAAAAATCCCTGGTCTGGCAGAGAATCAAACCCCAGGCCTCTGGGTATGAGGCAGGCATGCACCCCTACACTGCAGAGCTGACCTCGGCCAGACATAAACAATTCACTCTTGGAGCAAGAGCATGTATTGAGGCTCAAAGCTCAAACCTCCACCACTTGCCTCACTTGTAACTGTCCATGGTCTCTTCATTCACATACTCGTCACTTTCCTGCCTTTTGTATTTGTTTGCATTTTTCTAGCTGTAACTGTTTCATTATTTTGCATTAAGACCTCAGCTGACAGGAGATTGCTCTCTTTGCACGTCCTGCATGAATGTACAAATATAATAGCTTCTGATAGACATGATATAGGCTTTTGAGCTTATACCATATCAAGAAAATAAGGTGAAATTCTTTACGTTTCATAGAGAGTTAACTGTGCTCTGCGTCATTAGAAGAAAATCTTAACTGTCCACGAGAAAGACGTCCTATATCCCTTTTTCATGTAAATAAATAAATAAAATGAATTAAAATGAATGGATAATATAAAAATTGAGAAAAATATCCTCCACACGGGGAGTCGAACTCACGACCATCGAATTATTAGTCCAAGCTCTTACCGCTTTGCCAACTACTGCTCGGCGTGCGTACTAACGTAAGTGGCTTATACGGTGCGAGAGCCGCGTCAACATTTTCATTTTTATTTTCTATACGCTTGGCCATCTCCCACTTTGTGTACTTTCATTTCTAGCCAAGCCCTGCATGTTCTATAAATTTGAGCAAAATCGGTGGTGATGAGTAGGTAATGCCCCCTTGTTAGACATATATATATATTTTGCTCCTGCTAGCTTTATTACCTCAGCATTTATAACTTTCAACTCAAGTAATGTATAAGGGATGAAATAGTATTCAGGAAAGTTAATGATGAATCCATCCACTGTCTGAACTGCAGTGAACTGTGTATTAGTTGACCAAGATGCAGGAAGTTAACCAACAGTAAACAGGTCTTGGATAATGAAAAGGAATGAACAGCATATAGCAGTGCTGTACAAGAAACAGCAAGAGACTTAGTTTAAAAAGTTTTAAAAAGCAGTCCACAATATGATGAAATTTTGAAGACAGAGCAGCTTGTAAACTCAAATAGAAATCATAATAAATTTGGCTTTAGGCAAAAAAATGCTGTATACAGGGAAAAATACAGAGGAAATAAGGTTAGACAAGTAATGTTCAAGAACAAAAGGAAACCATGAGGCTATGAAAATAAACTGGAAAGATTAAGGTAAGACAGCAAGAAACATTTTTGAAGTGTTGTAAAGAATGTTAGAAAAGCAGAGTATAGGGAAATGAATAAGTGTGTTGTACAGAATCTTAGAAAATTTGGAAATGAATAAGTGTCTTGTAAAGAATCTTAGAAAAGCATAGTACAGGAAATGAATAACACTGCATAAATCAGGTGAACTTGCTATAGATCATTGGGAGTCACTGTACAAATGGCAAGAATGTTTTGAAAATCTACTCAAAAATCTCATTCACAGAGTCTTGCAGACTGAATGCTGAAAGGCACAACAGTTTATAATAATGGTGTGTGGCCTCTGAAGAGGTCTGGTGTAGGTCTTAGGATTTGATGCCGTATAGGCGACCTGTGCATCAGTGAGGATGAGGCCCTACCTGTGATGAATTCTAATGCTGAAGATGGCTCACAGACCCAACCCCTGGAGGATTTTTTTTTTTTTTTGCTAGTTGCTTTACGTCGCACCGACACAGATAGGTCTTATGGCGACGATGGGACAGGGAAGGGCTAGGAGTGGGAAGGAAGTGGCCGTGGCCTTAATTAAGGTACAGCCCCAGCATTTGCCTGGTGTGAAAATGGGAAACCACGGAAAACCATTTTCAGGGCTGCCGACAGTGGGGTTCGAACCTACTATCTCCCGAATACTGGATACTGGCCGCATTTAAGCGACTGCAGCTATCGAGCTCGGTCCTGGAGGAATTAACCTATAAAGGTTAAAATTCCCATCCCAATTGGGAATTGAACCCAGGACCCCCACATGCTAACCATTTAGCCATGGAGCTGGACAGTTTATAATCAAGATGTGTCTGCTCTGTGTAAAACAAACTGTTCCAGATGAAGTTTTGCACCAGTTAATTTACTGGAATGAGAATGATGATATATAATTGAGGATGTGGAATTTTATAAAGCAGCAGGATTTGATCAAATTAGATTAGAAATGGTAAAATAATGGCGAAGTAGTGATCAAATTACTTGACAGAGTAAGAGAATTAGCATAGACTCTGCATTAGAATTAGACTAGGGAGGATTGCAAAAAATATTGTGGTCCTTTTTAGATCAGTACACTAACCAAAATTTGACAAGCATTTTGGAAAAAAGAGTGCAGTCATTAATGGGGGATGAGATGGGTGAAAAAAAATCACCACAGTTTCAAACTACAGAATTGACATTTATGTATATATTCCATAGATCTACCAAATGCCAACCACAAATTACAAAAGGAAAATGCTTTTGCCTTACTGAGGAATTATGGAACCAAGAGTAGGTTACAGGTAATCAAAGGACTTTCTGTTGAAAATCAGGCACAGCAAGAGTTGTTGGGACATGAAGTTTTTGGTACAGAGTGTATCAGGCAAAGCTGTAATCTTTCACCCTTATTATTCATCCACTTACATGGATCGTTTAATAAAAGACATAACAAAAGTACCAAGGTGGGATGCATTGGGTGAAACTATTGAAAACTGACCGATTATATGGTCTTAAAGGCAGACTGTTGAAAACTTATAATTTAATATTGTGGAATTTGAAAAGTTCAAAGAGTATGTTATGAAAATCAAACCCAAGATGAATGATCAGTGTTGAGAAGAAATCTAAGAAGACTGAATCCTAGATGTGGAATATTTAATCAAAGCAACTGAGAGACTCTTCCGACTAGCAGAAGACAGAAAAACTTTCTCCAGAGTAATCGCCAACGTCTGGGCAACCGGATATGGCACTTGAAGAAGAAGAAGAAGAAGAAGAAGATGGACCATTTCATATACTTAATATGCAGGCCTATGCAATACAGACTGTGTACCTGTAAGCTTGCATTTGGGATATAGCATCTTCAAACCCCATCATCAGGAGCCTTGAAGAGCGTTTTCTGTGATTTCTTTTATTTTCATACCACACAAATGCTGTAGCTGTACCTTAAGTAAGGTCACAACTGCCACCTTCAATGTCCTTTCCTACCCAAGCACTGCTGAAAACGTGTATGAGTTAGTGCAACATTAAACCACTAGGGAGCAAAAAAAAAAAAATAGTGTTGCAAAGCTAACCAAGCAAGTTTGATGGTGTAAGAAGGGAGTGAGTTTAAAGACATTTCATCCTTGCACCTGTGTAAACCGCTATGTCACAAAGTTGTCGGAGAAAAACTGACCTGTAACATTTATATAACTAAGAACTCTCTGATATAACTTGCACGATATTGATCCTTAGCTGACAAAACCTTACTTGCCAAAGTTCTAAGCTGAAATATTTCACATATCAGTTTTTGAAGCTGCAGTGACAATTTATTCCCTATTTATCATTCTGTTTCCTCTGCTGCATGGGCTGAAAAACTGAGTAGACTTGAAATAGTGGTGGGAAAAGTCTTGCTCTGATGTCATGGATTTTGAGAAACCCAGAGATTTTCTTGAGCTAAATTCTTCAGTGCTATGATCTGTTGGGCACTGTGGGAACTATCAACACACCAAAATTATATTCAGTATTTAAATTGTATTCAACATGATGGCTGGTGAGCCCTGCACGCTAGAAAATGCAACGAGGTACTTAAACAAAAATAATTATTTAAAATAACAGATAAAGTAACAGCATACACTGTTTTCATTGAGGTGAAAAAATTATATATTATGTGTATTTAAAAACAATTTAAATGAAAAAATTCACATAATCATTCCAGTTTTTTAAAAGAAAAATTTCAAAAGAAAATGGAAAACTTTCCCTAGGACTGGGCTTAAATCTTTTACCATTATGAAAACATGAAAACTGAGCGAGTTGGTCATGCGGATAGGGGCACGCAGCTGTGAGCTGTCGGCAGCCCTGAAGATAGTTCTCCTTGGTTCCCCATTTTCACACCAGGCAAATGCTGGGGCTCTACCTTAATAAAGGTCATGGCTGCTTCCTTCCCACTCCCAGCCCTTTCTCGTCCCATCATCGCCATTAGAGCTATCTGTGTCAGTGCAAAATAAAGCCAATTATAAAAATAAAAAAACATGGGAATACTGTGCATCATTGGGTTATCAAACCATATCCCAAAATATTCTCACAACCTAGATCTTCATTGTTATTCTTTTTCAAAAATATTACTTTTCTGACAATTTGTCTCTGCAAACTATTTCTCTGGCTATTGATTAACAGGCAGAACTGATGTTGCCAGTTTACCACATACAGTGGAATACTGTTGCTCATTTTATGGAATAAATTATGACTTTAATTATGTAAATAAACAGAACGTGTGCCCTTTATAGCTGACATATGCCAATAATACTAGAACAAGAAACAAGTGTCCTGATGGTTTAACATATATTAAAGGAATAGAAGAAGACAGTGAACACCTACCCGATGCAAGCAATACCATCACTAAGCCTTTGTCTTGCACGCTGAACAATACGTGCAGAGACAGAGTTCTCGGGAGGGATATCCAAGCTTGGGTATTGTACTGGTCTTGGGAAAATTGTAGCAGAAGTAAAGATAGTAATAAATATAATATTCTGTTAAAATCAGTTAGAGAACTGAAGGGAGACAAAAGTTACATGGTTGTTTTTGTTTTGTTTTAAGGATAAAAATGGTAGGACAAGTTAAGAAATGAAAAGGTGAAGTAGGAAGCTGGGATTACAACATTTCTACATAGACACAGAGAGCACATTTAGACTCCTACTATCTTTTACAGATTTTAACTTTTCATTTATAAAAAAGTAATTTTGAAAGGTTAAATTGTGATTCTAATTAAGTCACTGCCATGTATAATAATCCTGCTCCTTATAATCTACCACATTACACCACAGCCCTAATTTCAACAAAAATTATATTTCCTTTAAGTTCTGCATGAGTGAACATACCAAATATGCTGTGATAACTACTTCCTTTTCTTGTTTCAGATTTATTTTCCACTACAACTGCATTCAAAAAGAAGCGATTCATACCATATAAAGTTAAAAGAAGGAAAGGTCCTAAGTCTGACCAGCCAAAGAAGAAAGTACGATTCGGTTAATGGAAATGCTAATATCTCTTGAATCATAAAACATTACTGTGTTGTACTAAAACAAGTGGAAGGAAACAACCATAACCTGTATATGATCACAATATTTGACTTACATTTCTCTAAAAAATAAATGTCTCCTGTTATTTATTCCTACTTGTTTTGTAATATTAATTCTGCAGCTTTTGCCAAATTATCAACAATTGCATCAGGCTTCACACATGGATGTGCTTCATCTGATGGTCTGAATTTTCCTGTTCGTACCAACACTCCTGCAAGACCACAATCCTGTGCTCCTCCAACATCTGAAACAATATCATCCCCAATCATTACAGCTTCCTCTGGCTTCACTCCCATATCTTCCAGAGCTGATTTAAAAAATTCAGGCTGAGGTTTGCCAACAATTTCAGCGCGTACACCTGTAGCAAACTCGAGAGCAGCAGTGTAAACTCCAACATCAAGCATTAAATCACGGTCTTGCCTGTAATATCGACCTCTCCCCAATGAAAACAAACGAGGATTTTCTAAATCCATCAAAATCCTGAATGCAGTGTTGAGATTTTCATAAGTGAAGTTTTCTGCAGCATCTCCAATGACAACACAGTTCGGATTAGTCATATCAATACCTTCAAATTCTTGCATTACATTCGGATGTACCAACAAATGTGGCCTAAGCTTTTCCTGTATAAGCAATCTGATGAGTGCAGGGCAGGGCGGGATAATATCCTTTTCTTCAACAGAAAATCCCAGTGATGCTAAACTTTGTGCTAATGATCTTCTAGTTTCTTGCGTTTCATTAGTCACTAGTTTGATTAACAGACCTGCTTCCCGCAATTTATTCACGGCTTCTATTGATCCCTTTATCACAGAAGTTCCATCCTTCAACACTCCTGAAATATCCAGTAACACGCCATTAATTGGCCTGTGAAACTTCAACAAACTCATTTTATTAATCACTCCAAGATCGAAATGTTTTCGTCCGGAACACCAACAGCTGATCGAACACCAAAATAAACAAACTGTTGCTGGGTAAGTTTCCGATTACCACTTGTTTGGCAGTACAGTGCTGCCAACTGCGACGACTGTTACTGGTCAGGGAGTAATGTATTCTTTACTCCCTGGTACTGGTTGACATGATCCAAGACGAACTACGGTCTTCAGACCTCAAGGGAGGTTTCGATTAGTGGCAATATGGCCGTGGGTGCGAGCCAGGCGTAGCTTGTTCTTGATGTTAGTGGGCTCCTGTATTTCGACCAGTAAAAAGTCCTGGGTTATATGAAAAACACAGACGATATGTATATAGGCCTACGAATGTCTTCTCTACACTTATTGTTCGTGTTGATCATTCACATATCGCACTACAAACTTTGTATAGGTAAAAAAATATTGTGCAGAAATCATCAGTGGAAGCAGGAGTGTATCGGTATGGGAAAAGGTTATTAACAGTACAACTTGTCATAATTCAAGGGTAGCTGCCTCTGTGGATCAGCGGTAGAGTGTCGGCCTCCGGATCCCAAGATAGCGGGTTCAAACCCGGCAGAGGTAGTCGGATTTTTGAAGGGCGGAAAAAAGTCCATTCGACACTCCATGTCGTACGATGTCGGCATGTAAAAGATCTCTGGTGACACATTTGGTGTTTACCCGACAAAATTCATTAAATCTCAGCCATAGACGCCCAAGAGAGTTTCGGTTTACTCGGTCTGCCATCTAGTGGTGGCCTAGAGTAAAACGGAACGTCGAAATTGACGAGCAGACAGCCAGATGGCGTCAAATTGAAATGTCTGCACACGGTAGCTGAGGCCATACGATTATTATTATTATTTATAATTCAAGGGTTGAATAGTCAAGAAACTTATTGATCACAGCAATCATATCTGGGGTAGGATTATGTAAAAAACAAGAAAATCGGGAAGGAAAAGGGTGTTTGAGATGTACTAGACGTTGTAAAAGCTTTTGATGAGTGGAATGGTCGTTGGACATTGAAAAAATAAATGGTCGGTATCTCCGTCACTCTCACCACAGGTGCAGTGGGAGTGGTTAGTAAAGTGAAACCTATATCATCGCCCTCTACTATGGCTGCACTAATAAAGACCAACTTCAATCCTCAGACCTCAAGGCAGGTTTCGATTATTGGCAAGATGGCGGTGAGCGCGGGCCATGAGTGAAATCAGTGTGATCGTGAATGCCAGTTTAAAGTAATCGTTGCGACTGAAGTATTTCGGGTCTACTTTTGAGGCTGCATTTAATAGCTTTCAATAGTGACAAGGAAGTATAGGAGTCGTCGGATTCTTTTTTTCTGGAAGTTTAATATACTAAGTAAAGATTATCTCCTATTTACATGTGGTCACGTATAGGTTATGTGTTTGTTTATCTTTGTATTCGTGTGTAATTGTTAATATTATTAGTGTCGTTTTAGAATTCAATGTACATATTTTAGATTAACATGGGTCGATCGTGTTGTGTACCTCTCTGTAAGTCTAATTATGGCAATTCTTCGGGAATTTCTGCCTTCACATTTCCGAAGGATAAAGTCTTACGAGAGAAATGGATTCGTTGTATTCATCGTGATAATTCCACTGTAAATAATAAGACTGTTGTTTGCATCAAACATTTTGACCCTAAGTTTATTATGCGTGAAGATGATTTTCCCGTTGAGAATGGTGAACCACTTCGCATCCCTAGGAAGAATCCTAAATTAGCACCTGATGCCTATCCAACCATATTTGACAATCAGCCTTCGTATAATACCATAAGTTTGCCTCGAGAAAGAAAGGACCCTGAGGTGCGTAAACAGCAATTGCTACAGAGAGACGAAGAAGCGTTTACACGTTGGTGTGAAGAGGACAAGAGAGATAATTTTCAGGTTTTCACAACAGAAGTGAAGAAGAGAAATGTGAGCCCATTCAGTGTGATTGTAAAAGATGATAGTGTTCTATTCTTAAAACTTCAAGACCAAGATATTCCATCAATAGTGGTGAGTTTTAAAGTGATGAGTGACCTAGAAGTGAAAGCACTTTTTAAAAACATTCCTTTACCTACAGAAAAATTAAGGTTTATATTAGGATGTGAAGGACAGGATGGCCTGAAGTGTGACAGATGGAGCAAATTCGAAACTCTGGTAAGTCATCTTGGTAATTATGAAGAAAGTAGTATTGAACTGAGTGATACAGTACTTATTTTGGTGAACTTTCTGAAAAAAGCCCTTGTTTTAGATTGTGAAAAAGAAAAACTGAAACACAATAAAATTAAGTTTGCAGTAGAACACAGTTGGAACTAAGTTTACTGAAGCAAGTGAGATATACTTCTGAGTTGCTAATATGGGCAGCAACTTTTTACTATTCTTTTCCTGGGGCTTATCGCATGTTGAGAAATACACATGTGATGACTTTACCTTATCCTGTCTATTTAGGACACTTTTTGACAAAAATAGGTCCAAATAGCACTGGTATTGGGCCTTCTCAAAAAGCATTTTTGAAGGAGAAGGCTAAACTTCTCCAACACAATGATAAAGTTGTGACATTGATGTTGGATGAAGTCTTTGTCAGTTCTAAACTGACATATAAAGCTGGAAAGATTTTTAGGAGTGGCAGAAAATAGTTCTGAGCTGAATCCAGCTACCACCATTCAGGTTTTTATGTCGTCTTCACTACTTTCTGACCACAAAGATGTTATTGGTCTCTTCCCGGTAACAAAACTAAATGCAGAAACACTTTTGAAACTCACAATGGAGGTTCTAAAACTTATGAATGAATTAGAGTTTGAAGTTGTATGTATGATTTCGGACAATCATAGTACAAACACAAGAATGTTTGAATTGTGTGGTGGTTCTCTAAAATCTTGTATTCCAAACCCATTTAATTCATCGAGTGTCATTTATCTTCTTTTTGATAGTGTTCACATACTCAAGTGTATCAGAAATAACTGGCTCAATAGGTCTAATCAAACATTCACTATTCCAAATGTTGAAGAGACTTTTCCAGTAATTAGTAACATGCTCTCTATTCCTGATGGTACTGCTACCTGTCAGTATTCTACAGTTGAAGCTAGGTTTTCAGACTTGAAAGATGTATTCCACTCAGAAAGAAACATGCTTTTGAAACTGGCACCAAATTTATCAAGAAAAGCACTTTTTTTCCTACTTCAGTGGAACGGCAGAATGTTACCTTGGCAGTAAATATTTTTGATGTAAAGAATATTGCAGCTCTAGAAGTGTTGAAGAGCGAAGGTGTTGATATTTCTATTGGCACAATTCAATTCTTGAAGTTGATTGGTCGATGGTGGGCAATATCCAATGTTCAGCATCCAATGAAGGGAAAATATACCAAAAATGATGACTCCAATCCCATTACTGGTCCTGATGATCCTAAACTTACTTTCCTAGAAAGTTTGAAAGTTTACATTGATGTTTGGCACATGTCACATGCTGCAGGGAAACTGAGTAATGAAACTTACCCTGCTTTGACCCATACTTTGACAGCAATAGTTCAGTTGTGTAGCTATATTTTTAGTAATTTTAACTGGTCATATGTACTTACAGCAAAGTTACAGACTGATAGTTTGGAAGGAAGGTTTGGAGCCTATAGAAGGTTAAGTGGGTGTGCTTATAATGTTTCAGTTGAACAGATTCTTGAGTCAGAGAGAAAATTGAAAGTGCTGAGCGTACTAAAAATGCAATCTTGTAAGCTTGGTGAATTCACACTCAATGATTTTTCAACTGAACTACACAATATCCAGAAGAAACTAGTTCAGAATTTAGACAAGATTGAGCTAGCATTAGGTGACATACATAGTGTAACAATCCCACCCCACTCACAGAGGATTCTCGTTTGTATTGCCGGCTATACTAGTATGAAGGTTATTGAGAAGCTTAAGAAGTATAACAACTGTGCTGATTGTGTTGAGATGCTACAGTCCGAAGAAGAAATGGTGATACACTGTGATGTTGACCAAATGCTTTCATATTTTAGGCAGTTAAACAGAGGTGGCTTGAAGTGCCCATCACCGATCATTGTTTCTATGTGTTGTAAAATGCTCTTTCATGTCCTCATAAGTAGTGCTTATGAAACAGAATTTTCAAAATTAGAAAACCAAATGGATGCAGTAGTTGCTTTAGGAGTTGAACCCTTTGAAAGTAGTATTGATAATGCGAGTGATGTATGCAAGTGTGGGGTTCCTTTGACCAGAATTATGAAGAAGTGTGTGAAAATTCTGGCCAATATTTTATTAACAATTACACAAAGGTCTTAAATGAAAAGAAAATCTCCCAAGAAATTGCCAAGAAACTTGAAAAGCAGGGTGTCAAGAGAAAGTCTGATGAAACAACTCTCAGGCAGAAACAGCACATTAGGAAAGAATTGAAACTCAGCAGCAAGTAACTTTAAGGTAATAAATAAATTAATTTTGAGTCATTAAATAATGTTTGGTGTAGAAACTTTCTTTAAAATTGTTTTTTGGCTATGCACAGTGTTAGTTTTGTTCGACTACAATATTTTGGTGAAGGATGTATAATGAGCTAATGGGTATGTTGTTTTAGTGTTATTAAGTTATGAAGTTAGGAGGAAAACTGATTTTTTTCTTTGCTTGGTGTTATGTTGCTTAGTCTGTAGGCCTAATTTGTATGTTGGATGTGGGCACTACTAGTTTTGTTTAAATGCAATATTTTGGTGAAGGGTGAATAACGAGCTAAGGGGTATGTTTTGTTAGTGTTCATAAGTTAGGAGGAAAACTGATTTTTTTTCTGTGCTTGGTGTTATGCTGTTTAGTCTGTAATTTGTTTGTTGGATGTGTGCACTACTAGTTTTGTTTGACTGAAATATATTGGTGAAGGGTGAATAACGAGCAAATGGGTATGTTGTGTTAGCGTTCATAAGTTTGGAGAAAAACTGATTTTTTTCTGTGCTTGATGTTATGTTGCTTAGTGTGTAGGCCTAATTTGTATGTTGGATGTGGGCACTACTAGTTTGGTTCGACTACAAAATGTTGGTGAAGGGTGAATAACGAGCTAATGTGTATGTCGTGTTAGTGTTAATAAGTTGGGAGGAAAACATATTTTTTCTGTGCTTGGTGTTATGTCACTTAGTCTGTAATTTGTGTGTTGGAAGTGTGCACTACTATAATAGTTTTTGTTCGAATGCAATATTTTGGCGAAGGGTGAATAATGACCTAATAGGTATGTTGTGCTAGTGTTAAGAGAAGGAAAACTGATTTTTTGTTGGTGTTATGTTACTTAGCCTAGTCTGTAATTTTCTTGAATATGTGTTTACATTTAAATGAAGTCGTACTTATAACTCACTGTTTGTTGTAAAGCTTTCAAAGTCCGCCCTATGTGACATACTCTCATAGAAAAAACGCAATATAAATTACCACTGCTATTTTATATTTCAAATATTGCGTGTTTGATAACCATGGATAAACATTTTCGTACTACAAATTTCTTACGACTATTATTAGGTTATTCGTCGCCATGTCAGCTTTGGCCTGGTACGGCAGCCATGTTTTTTTTGCATTGTGGTCTGAGAATTGGAGTTGGTCTTGCACTAATACGCCTTCTCATTCGCCCGGTCACACATGTAAACGAGCAAGCACTGCATAGTTACCAGTTCAGGCGCTTGGGGCGCTGGCATTAGTCTGCTTTACGAAACTCGTTCAGCGATCATTGCTAAGAGTGCCGGTGTAATTTGAGCTTGTGTTTACATTACTTGGTGTTTTTTTCTTTGTTCGTGCACTGTCTTATGCTTATGTTCATAATAGGGTTTACTGTTGTGTGCCTTTATGCAATAGCAAAAGCAGATCGGGAAATGGGATTTCATTTCATGAATTTCCCCTCAACGAGCAACACAGTGAAGAATTGTTAAATATTATTTCGAGGAAAGATGTCTCGTCGAATTTCACTTCAAGATCATCGGTTGTTTGTAGTGTACACTTTCTGGAAAGTGACTTTTGTCCCGGCTTAAAAGTAAGACGTCTGAGACCTAATGTTGTTCCTAGCGTTTTTCCCGCGTATCCATCACACAAGCTTCCTGCTGAAAAGCAGATTAGACGTAGTATTCATATCAGCAATTACTCATAGAAGCAAAAACAGGAAGCGTGATGAAGGCTCTGAATCCACTGGCGGACTGGACGAGGATTTACGTGAAAATGAAACTCAGTTGACTGTCAGTTATTGTTCAGTAGGGACACAGACAACTTCTGGCCTTGAGAGTAGGTTGCGTAAGGCGGGTAAAGGGAAAGCAAACCTTCGAATGAAATTGTGGCGGGCTAATATGAAGATAAAAGTGTTAGAGGGCAGACTAAAGTTAGCACATAATAAGCTAGAACAATATCAAAGCATTACGATTCTTTTACCTAAGTAATTGAAGCACAGCAAAATGACGCTGATCGCAACGCATGAATTTTGCTAGACATGCTGGAGAATTTTCGCAAAAAAACAACCAATATGGTCCGAGAATATGATAAAACAATGCGTGATTTTTCAATCTGTCTCTCCTAAGGGCTACAGATTTTCGAGAGACTATATGTTTGCCATACCGAGTAAATTCCCACTTTCGCGCTACGTAGGAGATATAAACTGTGAGACAGGAATAACACCCTTAATAAAGGAGCGCCTCTCAGCTAAAAGCCAGCGCCTGAATGAAGCAGAGAGTTATGTTCATTGGTAGTCGATGAAATGTCCATAAAGCAGCAGATGTTATACGACAAGAAACTCGACACTTTCTTTGGGCAGAAAGACACTTAATTCCATGTTGAGCAAATAAAAACCACTCAAGATGACTGCCATACAAGTTTAAATAGAAATCCAATTACCCTGGCCAATAACATTCTCTGTTTTTGATTTCTGGTGTGACTACTAAATACAGGCTACCAGCAGCATTCTTCTTCTCTAAGACGCTTTCAGGTAAAGAGCTACATACTTTAACACTCGCGACAATAAAGGAAGTTGAAGCTTGTGGCTTTTTCGTGTTGCGCATTGTGAGTGACAATCATAAAACGAATGTCAGCATGACGAGAAGAATGTCTTCTTCAAAAGAAATCAAACCGAAGATCTGTCATCCTGTTGATAGTGAAAGGCCTCTTTTTCTTTCTTTCGATCAATGCCACATTCTAAAAAAGTAATACATTTTTAACTTGAAAAATCTATATTTGATGGTTTCCAAGACATAAGTGGTGATTTTATCAAGAGACTGTATGAGATTCGATCAAAAGAAACTGAGAAACCGGTTCCATTCCTTACACGCAAACATATTGAGCCGTCTAACTTTGAAAAAATTAATGTGCGGCGCACGAAAGATATTTTCTCGAGTGAAGTAATAACAGCCCTAGAATGCTTAAAAGACCATTCATATCATAAAGATTCGCGCGATTTTGTTAATGCAGGTGCCACTATCAAATACATGACATCAATAAAGAATTGGTTTGATATACATGATGCCAATAGCCCACATGTAGCAACATTGCAGGTGGACAAGATGCATTTCTTCAGCTTGGATGGCGAAAGATTGGAGTGGCTGGAAAATGATTTTCCCCAGTACCTGAAGGAACCTAAGACCGCCAGTGAGAAAACCGGAAAGCAATTTCTTAGCAAGGGTACGTATGAGTCCATTCTGTTAACGACAGCATCAACAGTGGGTTGTGTACAGTACATTCTTTAATCAGGATTACATTTCGTACTGACCCGAGCATTTAACAGTGACTCTAAAGAGATGCTTTTTAGCGCTCTGCGGCAAATGTCAGGCAGAAATGACATGCCGGATGCTAGAGTTGTCATTTTCAGTCTCAACCGCATTTTGAAGACGGGAATCTTAGCTGTTTCTGCAAGCAGTAACGTGGAGGTGGAGTCTGGCACTTCTGTGATCGGAAATGCGGTAGAGAGTCTTCCAAACACGCCCCATTGTCAACGCAATGTAGTACATTCACCAGATCAAGTTACGCGTATCCTTGAGAATCTGCACAAGTCCCCTGGTAAATTACTTCTATACTTACGGTAGCTAACGTTATGTACAATAACTATTTCTTTATTGTTGGTCTGAGGCAATATTTAAAACCCGAAAATTTTATCTTTCAGATCTCAGCTACCCATCTATGAAGTTAGCATTTCTGTCGTATATAGGAGGTTTTGTTGTTCGAAAAGCACTCCTAAAAAACAAGTGTGACTTCTGCTTGATTCTTTTGACAAGACCAAACTGCGAAGTGTTCATCAGTGCTAATGGACTTGATTTATAAAAGAGATGAAAACAGCAGGCTGCAGTACCCATCTGATTTTCTGCTGTGGATTTTGAAAGTTAGTCATGACTTTCTATTGAAAGCTCAACCGTTTGTGCTTAAATATCCTGATGCGTCTTTGTGTGACTATTTAGTGCCTGTTTTGCGGGATTCTCCTCACTTCAGTTGTCCTGAAATCGCACATTTACAGTTAATGAGTGAAGTTTTTTTGCGAGTGTGCTATTCCTGTATTCTTAAATAACACAGCCGTATCAACAACAGAGATCTTTGTAATAACGAAATACTTGAACTCAAAACCCTTAAACAGAAAGGTGTTGCGTATGTAGCTCTCAAGCAGACAGGTATTTTTTATCTTTCTTGTGGTACCGTTAACGTTACTTTTTACGGCTTTTTCCGCTGCAGAGAGACATGCTCTTCACTGAATTATTTACTAAGATTGTCACGTTGGTGACGAGTTTTTAGCTCTCCCCAACCATATTTCGAATCTGCATTCGTGCTATTGAAATTGGTGTCATTCGGAAATTATTTCCGCCTTGTATTCAACTAGTGCATTCTACGTGGCTTTGCTCACATTATTTATTTGATACCATCTTCGTCATTGTAACTATGCGATTATATTGTTTTAATGTTTTCTCTTGGAATTCTTAAACTTGGTCTGGTGCGATTCCGTGCCCTAATGTAGTGTCACCTTGAGGGCGAGTCTCACTCTCTCTTTCCGCTCGGTGGGGCCATGGCCAATTATAGGTGTGCGCCGCCATGAGTCTTGCCTTGAGTAAGATGAAGGAAGGACGAGTGTTTGCTCTGCTCCGGGATCTGGTTCCCATCTACGATATGGAGCCTAGATAGTTGTAATTTGTGTGAGGGCTCTGCCCTCGGAAATCTTCTTAACTTATTGAAACAGAACGTCCTCTTACTTTTTTAAACTTTTCTTCTGGATACGGTAAACTACTAGTGCCTTTACGTGAGTAGACTATGGTAACGTGTTTGTGCAGCTTGAACCAACATGTAAGTCTCTTCACAATTCAATTCCTTTTGGCCTCCGGATTGTACGGAAGATGATGTACCAAACTTCAGGTCTGAAGGTTTCGGGTGTGTGAACTTCTAAAAGCGTCCATCTTTGCATTCTTTGAATTTTTGTTAGGGTATTCATTAAATCGGGTTCCTTTATTGTATCTTGATAATATCGCCTAACTGTTTCTGAAAAGTGAGGGTAGTGAATTTTAAGAAGGTTACTTCCAAATAAGTATTATGAGTTATTATGATTTCGCATTTCTTCTGGTTTCGAAAAGGCATTTGCACAAAAAGGCAAGGGATCTTCGACAGCACGGATTTAAGTATGTTTGGACGAAGGACAGCAAAATTTATGTTAAAAAGGACGACACTGGAAGGACTACGCGTATTACCAGCATAGATGACATCTACAAACTCCAACCCGAAATAACGAACAAGTCATCTTACCAAGACAATGGAAGCCGTATTAGCAGCAACTAGAAACAACATCTCCGTGGACATTCAAGATAGCCTTGGCGGTAAAACGCCGATGACGACAGGGACGATACCGACAGACCACCCTATCTACACTAATCCCTACGACTGTAGGGAATTAAAATTTGTGAGTGTGCATGACTAGGCCTACACTATTCATAGTAATAACATTCTTCCTGAGTGTAATAAGCTAAAATACTCTATACTAACAGTAGAATTGTTAAAAATAAGCTAGACGAATTAGATATACTGCTCCATATCTTAGGTGAAGTCGATGTCTTGGTTATATCCGAAACCTGGGTTAAAAGCAACGAGGCCAAATATTACAATTTAAGTAACTATTCATGTTTGTTTGCTCACAGAGATACACAAGGGGGTGGTGGGTCAGGGATGTTTATTCATAAAAAGTTGACATTTAAAGTTCTTAACAAATGTGAAATGAAACAGAGCTTGATCTGGGCTGAGATTTGGGAAGACATCTCAGCTGGTAATTCCAGTTCAGATAGTCTACATATAATTGGAGGATACAGTCCTGTGAGGGGCAATGCAACGTCATTTTTAACATCTTTAGAAAATTTCCTTTCTCAGACTAACAATACTCCTTGCTTTTTATTGGTGATACAAATTTTGACACTTTTACTGAAGATCACTTAAAAAGCAGTATGGAGATATTCTTTCATGCTATAGGTTCACACTGTGTAACAAAATTTATGCAACTCGCACGATTGACAAATCATCAACTCTTCTGGATCATGTAGCAATTAACACAGATAAAATATATTTCACAGTTTCTATTGTAGATAATGACATAAATGATCATAACATCCTTATCACAAATACTGTATGGCCACATAAGAGAACCTATATCCAAAACAACACTTTGACTTTACCCATAAAATCCAGGGATAAAATTAATTTAAATAACACTAATTTCTTGCCAGAGAATGCAATACATTCTGCCCAGGAAATTAAGATGAACCACATGTACAACTCCCTTATTACTCAAATCCAAAAACACAAACAAAGGCAATCACCATACCATAAAGCAGAAAACGCATTCAAAATAGATGTGGCAATTCCCTGGATAACAGCTGAATTGATAAAACTCGTTAAGCGACAGAACACTCTTCACTCTAAACATAAGATTGGGCAACACAAAGATAATATTCCTTTGAGAGAGGAATACATTAAATGTAGAAATTCAGTAACATTCTTAAAAAGAAATCTTAAGACAAATTATTATTCGGAAAAATTAAACGTGTATAATAAAAATTCTAAGAAAATGTGGGGAATTTTGAATGAAATTATATATAACAAAACGCACAGCTCAAAAACTTGCAAAACTCTGTCAATAGGGAATGTGGTCATTAACGATAAACAAGAAATTGCTAATGAATTCAATAAGTATGTTACATGCATAGCCTTGCATCTCAGAAAACCACACATGATATCATAGATCTGAATAGTAACCGCCACCTTGAATCCCTCTTTTTATATCCAACAGATAACACGGAAGTAAAATGTATAATTAAGATATTAAAAAGAAAAAAGTTTTAGAGTAGATGGGATTACAGCTACTATGATCAAAAGTTTTGATGAACAGCTAATAACTAAGCTTGTTACATTAATTAATAAATCCATGGCAACTGGGGTCGTACCGCAGACTTTAAAACTTGCTTAAGTAATCCCGATTTTCAAAGGAAGGAACACTAGTAACGCAGGGAACTATAGACCTATATCCATACTACCCATCATTTCCAAAATATTAGAAAGCATTATAAAGGTAAGACTAATGGCTTTTCTTAAAAACACAGATTTTTAATCGATCCTAGTATGGCTTCAGGGAGAATTCCAGCACAGAACTCGCAGTTACTGATCTTGTGTCGATGCTTCAGGAAAGCGTTGGCGGTAACCAGATTGCGGCCGGATTGTTTATTGATCTCGCTAAAGCTTTCGACTCGGTAGATCACGAAATTGTGTTATCTAAATTAGAAGATGCTGGAATTCGTGGTGTTGCATTAGAGTGGTTCCGCAGCTACCTTAGCGGAAGAAATTACCGTCAATGGTTATCAGAGCACGGACAAGGAGGTGAATTGTGGGGTTCCACAATGGTCTATCTTGGGCCCTACCTTGTATCTGATATACATAAATGATATGAATATTATAAATATAAAAGGTAAAATTATGCTTTACGCTGATGACTCAAATGTATTCTACCCTGGTGATAAAATGGACTCGGTGATCAATAATATGCAAGAAGGCATCATCGCAATAAACAAGTGGCTCAGTATCAATAAATTAACTACGAACGTCAATAAAACTAAATATATGATAATAACTAAGCCGAGTATAAAAATATTAATCATTCAAAGATATATATTAACAACACGGAAATAGGTCAGGTCGATCACTTTCAAATATCTGGGTCTAATAATAGATAAATATTTAAGCTGGGTAGAGCATGTTGATTACATTGCAAAATAGCTCCAGTATCTGGGCTTTTGAGAAGATTAAGATATATTGTCCGTAGTAAAGCTCTACTTACATTATATTACTCACTCATCCACAGTCACTTACAATACCTAAACGTAATTTGGTCTCGTTGCAGAAAGACAGTCCTTCATGAACTTATGGTAATACAAAATAGAGCAATCAAAAATATCTATAATCTTCCTTTTGACACACCCGCTCGAGATCTGTACGCTAACAGTAAAATTATGCCCTTATCTATGTGCACTGCTTTTATATAATCAATATTAATTCACAAAATTAAACTCAGCAGTGTCCTGCACGATAGTAACTACACCCTGAATTCAGACATTCATAATTATAACACACGACAAACAGGTGACATAGCTCTCTTTCAAATACACTCATATAAGTATGACAACTGTAGTTTTAAGTTCTCAGCCATTCAATCATATAATCATCTTCCAAGAGATTTAAAATCAGTTTAAAATCTGTCATCTTTCAAAATTAAATTAAAGAAAGTGCTATGGAATCAGTACCTAAGTAAGTAGATGACTTGATAAGACTTTGTGTAATGGTAACTTAAAGGAAATATTTAGAGTACCTAACGTTCATTACAACAAATTTTAGTTATGTAAGAAGTTATTAAATTTCCGATCACTTATGTCTTATACATTGTTACCGTACCGCATATAATCGGAGATATTCATGAATTTGGATTTTTGTTACTAAGTCCATATCAGCGCCGAGTCACGAGAGAATGGGTAAACAGAATTTAGTGAAAATCAGTATGTAAAGTCTGAGAATAAGGAACTGCAGTCAACGATATAAATAATTTTGTAAGACACCCTAATATCACAGAGTCGAAAGAAAACGAATGTGAAGGCCTGCAATATAGAAAGCTCATGAACTTTATCAACAATAACATTACATTGACCATTGTTTGTTGTGATGTGCTTTTTGTCTTCTGTTTCCTCTCCTCCCCGATAGATAGGATTACTGCAGCGTACTGAGGTTTTTTAATTTGCTTGACGTCGCACCGACACAGGTAGGTCTTATGGCGACGATGGGATAGGAAATGAATAGTGGTGTAAAGGAAGCGGCCTTGGCTTTAAGGTACAGCCTGGTGTGACTGGTGTGAAAATGGGAAACCACGGAATACCATCCTCAGGGTTGCCGTCAATGGGGTTCTAATCCACTATCTTCCGGATGCAAGCCCACAGCTGCGCGCCCCTAACCACACGGGCAACTCGCCTGGTCGTACCGACTGTAACAGCCTGCCTGTATATTGGCGGGAAGTAGCTGGGGAGTAAGATAACTTTCTTCTTTAGCATGCCATTCCTCTGGTTCATACATTTTCTGATATATCTGGTACGTAACACACTGGTTCATCATAGTATTCGAGCTATTCAATTCCTACTCTGAGGCACTGATTGGAATGAGTAGTGTGCATATTTAACGGAATAATGACAGAGGAGTGTTCACGGCAGTCTGCGACCTGGTTATTCCATCTCTGGAACTTTGGACTCTTAGATCGGCACTGAAGTACTGTTCGTTGAAAGTGAGAAAGTGTGCGGTTTTTCATTTGATCGAGTATTTTATAACATTGCTTTCAATCGCTACATTCCTACTGACGTTTTTGTAATGACCTATGTTGAATTCAGTTAAGAAAACCACCAAGTCAGTCTTTCTGAGAATCCCGTAGCGAAGCACGGGTACATCAGCTAGTAAAGTAATATAATAAAAATTAGTTTATACTTATCTAACGTTTTCGGTATGCGTTATTGAATAGGTAACTACCCTATTTATAATATTATAGAGCACAAGAGGTTTCACCTGAATTTCAGCGAAATGTTTTCTGTCACATTCTAATTTCTAATTCCCGTTAATTTATTTTTATCTTGTAGTGTTCATATTTGATTATTTTTGGGGGTTTCTTTCCTCCTGTGTATGTAGCATTGTTGTACTTGTGTTGATATTGGTGGGTTGCTATGGACGCATGGCGTGTTGGCGTTACCATAGCAACCGGTTGGGTTGATTATTATTATTATTATTATTATTATTATTATTATTATTATTATTATGGGGTGGCTCACGGTCTTTGGGTTGGATTTTAATTATATGTTTTTGGTGGTTCCTACATCTGAGTGATGTATTAACTTGTTTTCCTTGCCTTTTCCTTCTATTTCCCCTTTACTTGTTTGTTGGGGTTGGTTTTATTCTGCCCTTCTGTTGGGTTGTAGGATTAATTATGTTTTCCGGCAGTGAGATACGAACTGAATCCTGGTGGAATCTATGTGATGCTTGTTGGGATGCTTGTTGGTACTGTTCAAGTACAATAATAATAATAATAATAATAATAATAATAATAATAATAATAATAATAATAATAATAATAATAATAATAATAATTTGGTTGAAACTATGGAAGAGAATAACTTAAGCAAAAAGATGGTTTCAGGTGGATTTTAAAAACTGGTTACTAAGTGCACAAGTTTCTTTGGGTTGTTTAAAAAATAGCAAATCTGTTATTCATTTTCTTTTCTTTCGTTCGGCCTAACACCTTAAAATGTATGCTCACTATTTTTATTTGGTTTTAATTAGTTACGGTTTTATCTCGATGGCGTTTATTTCTTTAATTTTATTCTATCTATGTCTCCATTTTTAGTTCTGATTTATTGAATAAAATAATATGTACCTTGTTGTCAATGAACCTCCAGTTTTCTTTAGTAGTGTTAATAACAACTTATTGCAAAACCACGGGTTATTTAGGTTCATGGTCTCTGGGTAACTGATAGTTTTAACTAAAAAAGCGGTAAGTGTTTGATGGTAATGTGTTATGTTTGTTGATGCCTTTAATTGTCTTGCCTATGTATAACTTCTACTGCTGATAGTCGGTAAGGCGGTAGAAGATGTAAGGTGTGATTTCGAATCAAATCAAATAAAATCAAAATCTCTTTATTTTCAAATGAGGTGTCTACCTCGGTGGCAAATGGTACACTAAATTACCTTATTGTCAAGCAGTACATTTTAAATTAACAAGAGAAGAAGAAATTTTTTCTAGAACACAATAATATGAAATTTACGCTAGGGCCTTCACAGCTACCGTGGCGGTCCCAGGGCCCTCTAAGTCCCCACTGTACTTCACCCCTACAGGCAGTCCCCCACTTTGGCTGTCGAAACTCCATGGACCAGGGGATGGAATTTATTTTTTCACATACATTTTTTTATTTACAATAGCCTGCACTGGTCGAATGCCCCGAGCCGTATCCTGCCGGCCCATAAGAAATATTCAGAGTATTATTTGACATAATATATAAATTTTATTCATATAAACGGCAGTCATAAATGGTAGAGTATTGAATCCCAAGATAGTTGAGACCGGATGTCTATGGAGACATCAAGTCGCTGGATATTGCCCAACATTTCCTCGAGACCGTGAGAATAGCTTAGCGTAACCAAGCGTTGGTGAAGATCGGCACGTGTACAAGGTGCTGACCAAGCCATATATTCCGCCAATGAGGACGTGAGGATACGGCAACCATGGAGTCTACATCGCGCCAAGTGATAATCCCAGGTTGACCAACGTGTACAGTTGCTCGAGTTTAATTATGTCATTTGTCAGTTTTCCACAGGTCTCTAAGTGAAATATGATCAGAAATACGATCTAAAAAGTATAGGAAGAGATTTGCCATTGTTTGAATCGTGTTTTATGAACGTATTAAAATTAAACCCCATAGTTGAAACGGCGTTACCGAAGCTTCCTCAGTACCCCAAGCTCAGGAGAGCGTCATTCTGATCGGGTAGTTTGGAGAGAGTAGAAGTGTCATTGTGATCGCGAATACTGAAGTGTTATATCAGTAACAGTATATGATTTAAACAAGTGTTTCAGTTGCGCAGTTGGATAAAATAACTGTTCCAGAGTAAATTGCAGATTATATTATTGCAAAGTTTACTATCAATATATTGAGACGGTAATAATTAGCCGCAGTGTAGCAAGTGCAGGAGAGACGTGCCATTGTCTCACATTTTCGTGTCGGTCAAGTTTCGCGAGGAACTCTCGATCCGTACCGCGTGCCGCTCTCAAAAACTGTGTATATATACCCTTAAATATAAAGTTTGCATTATTGTGTCAGTGTGCTTGGCTGAATTTGTAACCAAGGGTCGTTCGGCAATTATAGAAGTGAGCGGTGAAGAGACATTCATCCAAAGCTTTCTGTGTTCCAGTGTTAAACAACTTTTCAGCAAGAAGATGGCTTCGCCTATGGAAGAAGGAAGTGCATTTCCACGTGTTGAAGCTGTGATCGACATGGAGTAAATCCCTAATATAGCCGAGATGTGAGCTGCTACCATGTACCCAGAGAGTCGCCTCAAATTAAGATAAGACGCATGTGTTAATTATGGAATGTTATATGGGTTATGTTAAAATATTAGTGCAGTTCAGAATAGAGATTTTATTTAATGTAAAGTAAGCCTGACGGCATGTGTTTGATTCACTTTGATATTGTTGTATATACGGATAAGAGAGTAATGCATGTTCTTTTCATTTTTATTTTTATTTATGACTAGATAATTGGGATAATGAGGGATTTGTTAGGATTAGATTGTTGTTCATTTATGCATGTTTATTTAGTGTTGAATATTCCGATTTTCCCTTGTAAAAGTGTTAGGAGTATTAGATTGACAAGTTCATCCAAGTTCAAAGTTAAATACTTACTACGTCATTTCATTTTGATCATTTAGAGAGACAGTTATAGCTAATTGGATGACGCATGGTATTTCAGAAGCTGTACGTAAGGAGCTGCATAACGACGTTGAAAGAATAGGATCTTCGAATTTAGGTTGGAATCTGTTTTTGCCCAATGATTTGCACAGGAAACGAACCGGGTCTCATAATGTACACTCATGCTCAGAAATTAAGGATAATGCTGATACATGGAGAAATAACGCTATGTTGGGCGGATTGCGGTTTTAAATCACCTCGGGGTATGACCATGTGGTGCATTTGACCCGCGGTCGTCGCACGGTGGCGCTGACAGCTGTCCAAATATGCAGAGGTGTGTTGGTGCATGTCAGAATACGGTGCAACGAGTAAGTGTGCAGATGTTTTCAGACGTGCTAATGGTGACTGTGTGGTGAAAATGGCTCAACCAACGCATATTGATGACGTTATGAGGGGTAGAATAATAGAGCGAATAGAGGCTGGTCAAACACAGCAGGTCGTAGCACGGCCCCTCCATGTTTCACAAATTGTGATCTCAAGATAATGGCAACGATTCCAGCAGACAGGAAACGTGTCCAGGCGCTACAGTACGGGACGTCCGCAGTGTACAACACCACAAGAAGACCGATATCTCATCATCATTGCCCGCAGACGGCCACGGAGTACTGCAGGTAGTCTAGCTCGGGACCTTGCCACAGCCAGTGGAACACTTGTCTCCAGGCACACAGTCTAAAGACGACTGAACAAACATGGTTTATTTGCCCGGAGATCTGGAAGGTGCAATCCACTGACCCCTGTTCACAGGAGAGCCCGTACAGCCTGGTGTCAAGAACACAGTACATGGTCATTGGAACATTGGTCGCAGGTTATGTTCACGGACGAGTCCAGGTATAGTCTGAACAGTGATTCTCGCCGGGTTCTCATTTGGCGTCAACCAAGAACCACATACCAACCCCATAACGTCCTTGAAAGGGACCTGTATGGAGGTAGTGGTTTGATGGTTTGGGGTGGGATTATGATTGGTGCACGTACACCCCTGCATGTCTTTCACAGAGGAACTGTGACAGGTCAGGTGTATCGGGACGTCATTTTGCACCAGTATGTCCGCCTTTTCATGGGTGCAGTGTGTCCCACCTTCCTTCGAGCTGCCATCGTGGAGGAGTACCGTGAAACAGAAGATATCCTACGAATGGAGTGGCCTGTCTGTTCTCCAGACCTAAACCCCATCGAGCACGTCTGGGATGCTCTCGGTCGACATATCGCTGCATGTCTTCAAACCCCTAGGGCACTTCAGGAGCTCCGACAGGTACTGGTGCAAGAATGGGAGGCTATGCAGCAGCAGCTGTTCGACCACCTGATCCAGAGTATGCCAACCCGTTGTACGGCCTGTGTACGTGTGCATGGTAATCATAACCCATAATTGATATCGAGGTACATGCGCAGGAAACAGTGGCGTTTTGTAGCACATCACCAATACCGTGAACTTGCACATATGTTTCGTTTGTGTTCACTATGTGCCTACGCTACTAGCGCCAGTTTTGTGTAGTGCCACGTTGTGTGTCACCACGATATGAAATTATCCTTAATTTATGAGCATGAGTGTAGAAAATAATGTGATTCGTAACAGATATGAGAAATAAGATTGCATGCGGAATGATAAAGTGATTATGCAGGCCGATTGCATGCCTCATATATAAAAGAATAATGTACAGTGGACATGTACCTGCCAATTGTCATCTGAGAGTATATTGTTATCAGAATTGACGGAATTGATTCCAAACCAAGGAGTCTGATGTGTGCTAATTTGTAAAAGCATGTTAGGAAGGAATGATTATACGTGAGTTTCTGTATAGCCGACTTAAGACGTTATCTCATTGCAAGCTGATATATTGGCCGTGTTTTTATTAGATGGCACCAAAGAGATGATATTTCCGAGTCACAATCTTGGGAGACAGAAACCAAGCCTTAGTACAGTGTTGAGTTCAACATTTCCCTTCAGCTCACAGCCCACCCGGAAATACATGACGGAAGACCGCGCCGTTGAGCGCTCAAATGCAGCAGAAGGAGGCAATGTTGCCCATTGCCTTCTACACACTATTGATAGTTATTTATATGTTTTTCCCTTACAGGATGATGTTTTATATTGTTACATGTTGTTTGAATACCTTGATTCGTTGTTTTTATGGGGAACAGCCCGAGTGCTGAGTTTTATTGATGGTCAGTCTAGTTCTCACTAGATCCTCTGTGGCGAACCGCGATTCACGTAGAATCTGTGTAGTATGTAAGACTTTTTCCCTTTATGCGATGTAAATAGATGTGTTTAGTGTTGCTTATTTGATTTGTTGTAAATATAGCGTAGGAAATGCCACTAGTATTTTACATAATTCAGATCATATCCCATTGCGTCTTAGTTTTTCTTTTTCATCGTAACTTTTCTTTATATTGTAATTTTCTTTAACGATTAAATTTTGGCGACTCTCGATTTAAATTAAATTCGTAATCCGTATCGTTGCGATATTTTCTAGTGTGACCCCATGCGAAATAACTACATGTCAGTGTATGCGTATACTTATTACCATATCACATGAACTATGGACAAAAAAGAAGAAGATCATTTCTGAAATTATGCAAGTATTCAATGTTGTTTGTTTCTTTAAATAATTAACGTTTTCAATATTCAGCTATTTATGTTATTTTGAGATTTTATAATGCTATTTTATTGTTTGATTTAATTGATTTCAAGTAGAATGATTCGGGGATATCTATGAATAAATTCATCCTACCCCATATGATTGTTTCTCATTCGAGTTATACCTCCATTTTCCTGTCATTTAATATTTAAGTGTAGAAATTCGACTTTTATCCTGACCCAACTGACGACCAACCCACTCTCTACCCAACCCTGAGTTAGTCGGATGTTCATACAGGAATGGAGGCATCGTCCTAGAGGGTATTTACCCCTGGGTACGGTACGGTACATTTTAAATTATCAAGAGAAGAAGAAATGTTTTCTAGAACACAATAATATGCAATTTACGCTAGGGCCTTCACAGCTACCGTAGCGGTCCCAGGGCCTTCTAAGTCCCCACTGTACTTCACCCCTACAGGCAGTCCCCTACTTTGGCTGTCCAAACTACATGGACCAGGGGATGGAATTCATTTTTTCACAGAATTTTTTATTACAATAGCCTGCACTGGTCGAATGCCCTCTAAAATTGCATTTATTTTTCCTGTTGCTGTTTATTCTCTCCTTGAATATCTGTACAGATTTTGGAAAAGGATCAAACACCGCCCCTGGTAAACTGTTCCACTCCTTCACGCCCTTCCCAATGAATGAAAAATTACCCCAATCGCTTCTGCTAAAATTCCTTATAATTTTATACTTGTGGTCAGTTCTGCCGATATAATTATTTTCCAACTGAAACATCTCAGGATTTCTCCCCATGCTTCTTCTCCTGTATAGGCTCTATATAAACCTATAAGTCTAGTATTCTCCCTTCTCTTACTTAAATTTTCCCACCCAAGTTCCTCTAACATTTCTGATACACTACTATTTCTCCTGAAATACCTCTTACAAATCTTGCTGCTTTCCTCCGCACACTATCTATTTCTTTTATTAGGTATTCTTGGTGAGGATCCCAAGCACTGTTTGCATATTCCAATAATGGACGAATCATACTTAAATAACTTTTTTGTTTTAATTCTTTGTTGCATCCTTTAAGTAGCCTCATTATGATATGTACCGATCTGTATGCTTTCCCAACAATGTCATCAACATGACCCTTCCGGTGCAAATTACTTTCAAATCTCACACTTAAGTATTTACACTTGCCATCTTTTGGGATAACTACCACACGCAACGTATATTCAAATTCTGTTTTAAAGCTCTTGTTTGTAAATGTTGTAACAGTTGATTTGCCTCCATTAACTTTCATATTATTTTCATCAACCCATTGTTGGATACTTTCAAGGTCCCTTTGTAATTCTGAACAATCCTCAATGTTATTTATTTCCTTTTAACCATTCATGTCATGTGCAATACAATCTTATTTTTGATGTTATATTGTTCCCTAAATCATTTGTGTATATTAAGAAACGTAAATATATTCACCGAGTGTTTGGCTAAATATTTAAAAATATATACAAAAATTACTTCACATGTGCTGTAATGAACAATCGTGTTTGAATGCCAGCGAAACAGCGATCCGCGGTTAAAATGGGAACTAGGCCCATATCCCTCATATCGCTGTATTGGGAAGGCATATTAGCGCAGCCATAGTAGAGGGAGATGCCTATAATTATATTGGGATGTGATAGCATGATTGAAGCGTTAGCGAATGACATATGACGGTGGGGATAAGATCCCTTCATGAACAAGGATTTCTGAGTGATACGAAGTTCTAAATTATAATAAAATCGCCCTTTGGTTTTGGCTGTATTTTTTTGCAACTCCTCTTGCCAATCATTATATGCTACATCTATTATGATTGGAATCTATTCCATTGGGGGAGTTGCCACGAGAATGGGAGATGTAGAAATCCGAACAGCATTAGTTGCTAAACAATCTGCCTTTTCATTGCCAGGTATGCCAGCATGCCCAGGTACCCAAACTAAGGTTAGATAATCCCCGGATTGTTCCAACTTATAAATAAGGTGTTTAACGTTATAAATGCACCAATTTGGTGATAGAGTCAGGGATGATAGGGACTGTAAGATACTCAATGTGTATGTATAACTGGTAACTTTAGAGAAAGCATGTTCTTTAGTAAATAAGAGCATTTGTCGTATGGCAAATAATTCAGCAGTGAAAACAGAAAACTTGTTGGGTAATCGGTATTGCTCAGTGACTTGGATATTTGACGCAAAGAATGCTGCTCCAACACAATGCTTGGTCTTGTAGCCGTCCGTATGTATATCTATGCCGCGCTCCGAATGTGTAAAACGCATTTTTGGAACCATCTCTGCATGATCCTGAGCACCTCTAACTCGGCTGTAATTATTAGCGGAAGGAATAATGATGTGGGGAGTGTAGAATAGTATGGGAAAAGAAAAAGGTATAAGAAGGCAATGTGAGACTTCTCAGTAAGGAGTTCCGATACGAATGTAGCAAGTCATACGCGAAGTATAATGGTGGCATTCGGCTGGATCTATGTTGATGTGCTAAATGATATTAATAAAGTAGCTGCGACTTGGGCACGAGCATGTTAGAAGTGAGAGCTAATTTTTAAGGGGATATTTTTGGCCAGCATCTTGCGTCTTGTAGCTGACGGAGACTCGTCCGATTCTACCAATACAGAATTTGTAGGGGTGGATTTCAGCGCTCCTAAACAGATTTGCAGGGATTGGTACTGTAGAGTATTGAGTTGAGCCAGGTTGGATACTGAAGCCGTGTCAAATATATGCTCCCCGTAATCTAGGTACGCGCAAATTGTTGCTTTATACAATGATACTGCCACAACTGCATCCGCGCCCCAGTGTCGGCGAATACGGTTTTTTAATATTGTTATATACGTCGGCTTTTTGACGTATGTGTTGGAAATGTTTTTTCCAATTCAGTTTATTATCCAGAATTAAACCGAGATATTTATGTTGGTTACAAATCGGTATTTTGAAGCCATCAAACTGAATGGGAGAATGCTTGTACTGTCGATGATAGGTAAAAATAATTGCAGAGAATTTCTGAATCGAGAGTTGCAGTCCATGTGCTTCTGACCACACAGCTGCCTCGCTCATTATTTTTGAAAGATGTTGCTGACGAGTATCTACACAATCATGAGAATAATAGATAACAAAATAATCTACGTAAGCAAGTAAGCGGGCTGATCGAAGAATTAAATGTTCAAAATCTTATATATAGAGGGCAAATAAAATTCCACTGAAAAAATCACCCTGTGGTAGACCTTGAGATGTTTGTCTTCTGGGTATATGGTATTCTGTCGATTTAACTATTAAGGTTCGATACGAGCGTGATTGATTTAGAATATTTACACATCCTTCTGGGATCTGTCTCAAAGAGAGCTTCTCCCAAAGTATACGAAGCGGGACGGAATCATACGCACTTTTAGTGCCTAGCAAAATAGGGTCCGTACTTTGGTTGTGGTATTTCGCCAGGAGGACATTAACAATAAAAAAGTTGAATGCGTCATATGAGCTGCTCCCCTTAATGAATACGTAGAGATAATATTCCAAAGCCCACATGAACCGTTGTAAAAGCTGTTTAATAACAGTTTTCGAAGACAGGACCATAATATTATTCCAAGATAGCTAGTGGGATCTGCAGGTATACTGCGGACCTTTAAAATAGAAATAAGAAAAACGTCATTCCATGGATGAGGCATTTTTAAGGTTGTTAATATACTATTGGATTAGTATATTAGTATCTTTTTGCCACGTTCGGGTAAGAACTTGGTCATCGTATACGTGATATAATCCGGTCCCGGCGCGGAATTTGAAGTTGAAGTTAAAGCCGCCTCCAATTCTTTGGTGTCAAAGGGTTGTAGTAAGAAAATTGGGAATTAGAAGGTACCTGTTTAGAAACTAAATTGGGTAGCACATAGTCCGTGGTGATTAAGTTGAGAAAGTTAGACAAAACTGTACGGGGTATGACTGCAGGCGATGCATGTTGCGAATTGCTAGTTAAGGCTCGTATGAAATTCTAAAGATTTTTGGCTGATGTGTGGGAGTTAAGAGATGTGACAAACGCCTTCCAGCTATTCGTTTGTTATTAAAACTTGTCGGGAGTAAGCAATACATTTTTGAGTCGGAAATAACTGTGTGGAATAAGATTCTGTCTATAAATTTGGAACAGTTTTTTCGGGTTTGAATTATCCGATGACATTACTGTCCCACCAATGTATTTTTGGGGTTGGTGAGATTGAAGGGTAACAGATTCTTTAAGGGGATGGTACATGTTGAAGTAATCTGGAAGGATCGTGTGTAGGGAGGTGTACGTTATTGTGTTTACAGGTATTAGGCTAAGTTGGGTGGTGAGATAACTACTATAACTCTGGGCATCAAAGTGTCGAAGCTAGCGAACATTACTCGTACATGCCGGTGCTATTTTAGACGGGTTAGGCCTACCCACTCCGAACGTAATTATAATGGGGAAATTATCACTTAAATAAGTGTCCGATAATTTACACCAAGTAGTGTTGTGTACCATGTTTCTCCTGCAAAGAGTTAAGTCTACAGCACTTGCGGGTGAACAAGGCGGGGTTAATATGGTAGGTGATCCATCATTAATATGATGAAATCATGATCGTGAACTGCTAAGAAGATGTGAGCCTTTAATCGTGTCAGAACTACTTCCCCAAGTTGTATGGTGGGCGTTATAATCGCCTAATATAAGGATATACTGCTCGGGCTCAAATGGTTGGAAAAACTGTGACCATTGGCGTTGCGTGATAAATAGGTCATGTGGGCAATAAATATTAATAACGAGGATTTCGTGATAAGAAATATCGATTACAAAGGGATTAGAGATCAGATTAATAAGATTCAGCGTTTTTTACGGCATCTTGTGATGAAATAAGAAGGCGACCCCTCCATGTCCCTGCCCATCGCATCTCTCCACATTATAACCTTTGACTTGAATATACTGATGGGGATAAAAGCACGTGTCTTGTAAAGCTACTATATATGGCGAAGTTTCATTAATTATTAAATTGAATTCATGTTTTTAAATTTAAGACAATCCTAGCGTTCCACTGAGTGGCCCTGATCATATAAGGATAGAATACTGTAGACACTATCGCGTAAGTGGTAAATTACGTTCGACAAATGGGTGTTATCCCCCAAGAGTTGAATACGTTGCTCTAAAATTTCTTGGATATCACCTTGTAAGTGGGCCCGTTGTCGTTGAATGTTATCAGCTGCTGGGGCATGTGTAACACCACCGGACATTACAGTTTCTCCTGGAGTTGAAGGAGAAGTACTAACAGAAGTAGATGAATGTGGATGATGAGGACGGGGGTAATGACATGCATTTGTGGTGCCTTCGATAGATTGAGGTAGCCATCTCGATCATAGCCGGGAGGAGAACAAGGACGTGATCCCTGCATTATAACTTGTGTGAATTTTCGTTTCCTAGGATTTTCAGTTGGAAAATTGGCCGTCTCCCGAACAGTTCTGGGAAATTGTTAAGGTTCCATATCCGGGCGCAATTCAGGGAGAGTCAGTTTACTGGTGGCTTCTTAATACGTCGCATTATACGTAGGTACTCATTATTTTCTTGTTTAGAGATTGTTGTTGTGCAGGGCAATTTTAACGAATCAGTTACATGGGGCCCTTGGCAATGCACACATTTATGATAGTTTTGGAGCACTCCGCCGTTAGATGTTGCAACGAACAACGCCAACATCGAGGAGTCTTAGCGCGACAATTCTTGTCTGTATGTCCATATCGTTGGCATTTCTTGCATATGAGAGGGGAGAACATAAATGTGTGCACATCTAAAAATACCCGATATAATGAAACTTGTTGGGGCAAGCGTTGAGCTCCAAAGACCTCCTTTGTAGAAATCTTGGGCACATATTCTACACGGTCCTGAAGAGAGACTTTGCGATTTAACCATTGAATTGATTTGATCGACACAGGAGATTTAAGATGGTTTGGGATTTCAGTATCCGTTAGAGAGTTTTCTACGCCTCGACTAATACCAACTCGAACCATTTGACAGCTGGGTATAAAAGCTTTAACATGTTTTCAGAATAGGGTGTCGTAGAAAGTAATTGAACTCCACTTGGAGTCTATTACGCCCCCCTACGTGCAACAGATCTGACACTCGAAATTTGCTTTTCGTAGAAGATTCGCTCCAAGGCCATGGGGTGAATGTTACCATTATTTTGTAAATTACGATTCTACGTAAATTATATAGGGCCCATAATGTGTACGGGGGTATGTCTGCTGCCCAACTGGACCATTAGTAGGAGTAGTCACTAGGTGCTTGAATCCCAAGATTAGACGTTAGGTCTAAGTTGGAAATCGCGTCCTCCTCCATTTGGACAATCTCCCCCCGTATGATGGGAAGTTGTTGAGGTCAGGCGCCTCCTTGCCCCCCGCTATTAGCCTCCATACCACTCAAAACACACCACATTTATAAGAAGAGAGGCACACAATCCTGCGTGCACTGCACTACTCACGACACTCAGGCACTGGTACAACTGCACGTACTAGTGTATATGACCTCCTTTTGCAGCTGTCAAGCAGGAACTGAGGCGTAGGTTAAATATGACCTTAGATATGAGTTTAAAGTAATAATTGTGAAATAGGTATTTCGAGTCCGCATGAGATCGTACTTCGTGATTGTCAATACTGAGAAAGAAGTATTTGTGTCGCCAGTTGCTTTTACGTGGAAGCTTAAAATTATTTCATGTTTGAACGTGATACCGCATAGGTTATGTGTTTGTTTATCATTGTGTCTAAGTGGTGATGTTATAATACTGGTGTTTTCTTAGAATGTAGTGTGCATATATCAGACCAATATGAATCGATCGTGTTGTGTACCTCTTTGTAGGTCAAATTACGGATATTCTTCGGGTATGTCTGCCTCACCGAAAGACAGTCTTCGAGAGAAATGGATTCGGTGCATTGAAAGTGAGAATTTTGCTGTAAATAATGAAGTTGTAGGGTGCATCAAACATTTTAACACTACGTTTATTGTCCGCAAAGATATATATCCCGTTGAGAATAGTGAACTTATTCGTATCCCTAGGAAATATCTTAAAATGTTACCTGAGACCTATTCAGCTGTATTAAATAATAAGCTTTCGCCCATTTATTTACCTCGAGGAAGAAAGTGCCCTAAAGAGCATGAACAGCAACTGGCACTGAGACACGAAGAAGCATTTAAAAGTTGGTGTGAAGAAGAAAGATAATTTTCAGTCTTTTAGGACAATAATGTAGTCTATTCAACGTGATTCCGGAAGGTTATATGTTTTTTTAATTATTGCTTTAATAGAAAAAAATTAAAATTGATAATACGATGTTAAGGACAAGATGACCTGAAGGGTGACAATAGAGAAAACGTGAAATTCTGGTAAGTCACCTTGCTAGTTATGAAGAGAGTAGTGTTGAAATGAGTGACAGAGTATTTTGGGGAACTTTCTGAAAAATAAAGCCCTCATTTTAGCCTCCTGTTAGCCTTTGAAAGTAACATCAATAATTCAAGTGATGTGTGGAAGTGTGGTATTCCTCGACAAAAATTATAAAGGAGTGTGTAAAAATTCTGGCCAATATTCTATCAACAATTATACGAAAAGAAAAGAAAACATCAAATTAAATAGGCACGAAACTTCAAAAACAGGGAACTAGGAGGATTTTTTTTGGATGTGTGTCGTGCTAGTTTTAGTCAATTGTATTTTGGTGAATGATGCATAATAGGTCCACGGTGGTATTCGAACCCGTTCCATCTTCCGAATGCAAGCTCACAGCTACTCAACCCTGACGGCGTGGCCAACTCACTCAGTGTAATGCTTTTAAAATTCCCTCAAAGTATCTTACTGTCCTAGATGCCGTGAGGTTAGGGTCGCACAGCTGTGAGCTTGCATTCGGGAGATAGTGGGTTCGAACCCCACTGTCCGCAGCCCTGGAGGTAGTTTTCCGTAGTTTCCAATTTTCACACCAGGCAAATACCGGGGTTGTACCTTAATTAATGTCACGGCCGCTACCTTCCCAATCCTTGCTTCTTCCCATCCTTTCATCGCCGAAAATCTTCGATGTGTCAGTGCAAAATTAAACAAGAAAAACTTTTTTGTAAAGAACATTTATATTATTTCTATATTTATTATCCATGTCTAGCATATTAGGGCTGTAATAATAATAATGTTATTTGCTTTACGTCCCACTACTACTCTTTTACGGTCTTCGGAGTCGCCGAGGTGCCGGAATTTTGCCCCGCAGGAGTTCTTTTACGTGCCAGTAAATCTACCGACACGAGGCTGACGTATTTGAATACCTTCAGATACACCGGACTGAGCCAGGATCGAACCTGCCAAGTTGGGGTGATAAGGCCAGCGCCTCAACCGTCTGAGCCACTCAGCCCGGCTATTAGGGCTGTAGATTATAACTAGTTACGTACTTTAAATAGTAAAAACATATAATAAAATTTTTTTGAAGTGAGTGATTACACACACAAATTAATTAAACTGGGAGAAAAGGAAAAACTATTCTAATTTTTTCTAAAATAAACTGCATACACTTAAAAAATTCATTCACACAACAGATCTTGTGAAATATCCTAAAATAGGTTTGACTAACATTACTGTACAACAATTTAAGTGTTGTTCCAAAATATATCTAGCTTTGCTGAAGAATGGACAATCAAAAAAATAAGGTGAGTTGCAGTTTCTTCATCTCCACAAACACAACTGTTATAACTACTAATTTTGAATTTATGTAAATAACATTTAAATTTTCCGTGACCCGAACGAAACTGAGTGCTGGTGAAGTTTGGTTTCAATAAACTGCAATCCAAACGGTCCTGTACCGTACCGTGGGAATTGTTCTTGTAATTTCACCCTCATTACTTGAGTTCCACAGCTTTGACCATTCACTGATTGTGAATGTATTGATTCATGTTTCACTTTTGATATAGGGGCTCTTTTGTATATAGTTTCATTGTCACTAAATGCTGCAAGTTTAGCAAGCTCATCTGCTCTTTCGAAGAGTGTAGGGATGGCATTCCGTTTTAGTAGATTCCTTCCAACTGCTCTCTTCACATCGAATTGACATTCCTAAAAATGAAGCTGCAGGAAAAGATTATAGACCTGCCCCTTAACCCACTTAAAACAGATATGTTTTTCATACTGTGAGAGATCTGTTCTAATACTACATATCAAAGAATTTAAATTATATTTGTTACTTATAGATTTCAGTGCTGCTTGTGAGTCACTATGTATATATGCACTAAACTTTCTTTCTTTTATCCACTGAACTGCATATTTTATAGTAAGAAGTTGTGCTTGTAAAATGGAACACTGGGAGGAAAGTTTCATAGCCTTAAAATACATTTCTGCTTCATCTTTATACACAACAAAGGCACTTCCTACTAGAATAGTACAATCCTCTTTGGGTGTTCTTGAGCCATCTGTGTAAACTTGTACCTCAAGTGAGAGAAAACATTCAGTGATAACATAATCATAATGATATGCTGGATGACCACATTCAATGATATTTCCTTTTTGCTGAATATCATATTCTTGTATTACCTTATTGCATTGTCTTCCTTTCTTAATGTTAGTCAATTGAGCTTTGCTATGGCTTTCAGATACAAAGGTTCAATACCAGCAATAATAAGAGCAGCATCTGTGGATATTGTTCTATAACTTCGTATTATTCTGATTATAAATCCTCTCTGAATTTGTGCAAATTTACATTGAGCCCATTTATTCTCCAGGACATTTGGATATGCTGAAGCGCAATATCAATCAATCAATCAATCAATCAATCAATCAATCAATACTGATCTGCATTTAGGGCAGTCGCCCAGGTGGCAGATTCCATATTTGTTGTTTTCCTAGCCTTTTCCTAAATGATTTCAAAGAAATTGGAAATTTATTGAACATCTCTCTTGGTAAGTTATTCCAATCCCTAACTCCCCTTCCTATAAATGAATATTTGCCCCAGTTTGTCCTCTTGAATTCCAACTTTATCTTCATATTGTGATCTTTCCTACTTTTATAAACACCATTCAAACTTATTCGTCTACTAATGTCATTCCACGCCATCTCTCCGCTGACAGCCCGGAACATACCACTTAGTCGAGCAGCTCTTCTTCTTTCTCTCAATTCTTCCCAACCCAAACATTGCAACATTTTTGTAACGCTACTCTTTTGTCGGAAATCGCCCAGAACAAATCGAGCTGCTTTTCTTTGGATTTTTTCCAGTTCTTGAATCAGGTAATCCTGGTGAGGGTCCCATACACTGGAACCATACTCTAGTTGGGGTCTTACCAGAGACTTATATGCCCTCTCCTTTACATCCTTACTACAACCCCTAAACACCCTCATAACCATGTGCAGAGATCTGTACCCTTTATTTACAATCCCATTTATGTGATTACCCCAATGAAGATCTTTCCTTATATTAACACCTAGATACTTACAATGATCCCCAAAAGGAACTTTCACCCCATCAACGCAGTAATTAAAACTGAGAGGACTTTTCCTACTTGTAAAACTCACAACCTGACTTTTAACCCCGTTTATCAACATACCATTGCCTGCTGTCCATCTCACAACATTTTCGAGGTCACGTTGCAGTTGCTCACAATCTTGTAACTTATTTATCACTCTATAGAGAATAACATCATCCGCAAAAAGCCTTACCTCCGATTCCACTCCTTTACTCATATCATTTATATATATATATATAAGAAAACATATATATAAGAAAACATAATATCATTGGCTCAAACCATCCATAATATATTATGCGTAAGATATCTGAATTCAGACCCCAAGATGGTTTACAAGCAATAGATAATCCTTACAAGAATTTACCAGCCTTTACAGCTAAGCACTGAAAATGACCTCGAAATGTTAATTTACTATCTATTATGACTCCCAAGTATGATATTTTGTCTGGAAATGTTAATTGTTTTGAGTTCAATCTGATCTTTAGTTTCTTCACTTTCCTTTTTCTTGTTATTAACATTGCAGTAGTTTGTAAATAACATTCTCACGACCATTATTAGGTTATTCCTCGCCATGTCAGCTTTGGACCGATGCGGCAGCCATGTTTTGTCTGTATTGTGGTCTGAGTATTGTAGTTGGTCTCGCGTGATCCTTGTTCCTTAACTATGTAGTGCTTTTGTAGCTTTGGGACTCAATGTGGGCGTTACATGTAATTAATAGTTTCCCTATAACCTGCATTTTTGATATAATGAAATCTATTTTGTTGTGTATAAGAACTCGAGTTTCATTTATTGTGAACACTTGCAATGGAATTATACTATATGACAAAATGATCATAATAGTATTTTTAGCCAGTAGGACTAATTTAGGGTACCTCAGTATGAGCAAAGTAATATAATGATCAAAGAAGTGTGGGCGGTTTAAGTAATAATTACACATAGGTTAAGGCCTAAAACAACATCATTTCAATTAATATTACAGCCAGCAATTTATGCTATATTCCTAGCGACAGGAAAACTTGCAAGTATTAGAAAACTGCGATACAGAGTGTGTCCGTAACGTAACGGTTAGTGTTATTAGCTGCCGTCCTGGGGGGTTCGATTCAATGGTAGGAGTGCTGACGTGGTTGAAATTGTACATGAAGCTCATCTTGTTTGGGAGTGTGCCTTGAAAAAGAATTGCACGGCCTGGGGATGAGGACACGAGTTTACTGCTATAACAGAGTGATGCACATTTTATATAATCATTATTATTAAAATTTTACATTACTAATATCAAGAAAGCAGTGTCTGAATGTTAAAGAACCTGCGAGGTCATAGATGTATATGAAGTTTCAAAATTATTGCAATAAATTGGCAAACACAGTATTTAAATACAAGCATTGAAGGCAGTCCTCATTCCTTCGGGGCCTTACTGACACACGGAAAAGATTTCGGGTGATTAGGAACGTCGAAGAGTGTAGGGATGGCATTCCGTTTTAGTAGATTCCTTCCAACTGCTCTCTTCACATCGAATTGACATTCCTAAAAATGAAGCTGCAGGAAAAGATAATAATTATATTATAAGGTTGGTAAAACAGTTTGATAGACAAGCATTTTACAAAAGCAAACTTGGTGATTATTACTTCGGCCGGCTCCACACTGCAGGGATAGCGTGTCTGCCTCTTACCCGGCGGACCCGGGTTCGATACCTGGCCACATCAGGGATTTGTCCTTGTTTCACGTTCACTAAACCTACGTAAGTACAATTGACAGCTAAATAACAGGGAGAGAGCAGCCCCGATCTAGAAAGCCAAGGATAGTGGCCGAAAGGATTCGTCGTGCTGACCGCATAACACCTCGTAATCTGCGGGCCTTTGGGCTGATCAGCGGTTGCATGGTAGGCCAAGACCCCTGGAGACTGCTGCGTCAATGGGGTTTGGTTTGATTATTATTTCATTTTTTTCTAGCAAAATGTATACTAATCTCACACAGCTGTGAATATTCTGTTTGCTGCCACTTACCATTTAGGCAATTCTGCACCCATTTCGCCCTCCTATTCTTATCTTTCGGGAGTCTAAATATTCTATGCCCTTTAGATGAGTGACTTTTACAATTTGAAGCGTCAAAATAAGCCTTTATAATATTAATCTGATTGCACTGGATAACACCCAGACGACAGCAAGTAGAGAGCTTTAGTCTCAAAATGGCCGTTGCCGCAAAGTATTTTTGGAGTGTGACCAGATCTGTGTATGTAGACCTTGATTAGGGAACAGATGACAGAGAACACATGTTTTTGAGCTTTATTTCACGCTATGATGTAATTGACACTTTACGGTACTGTCATTACTTTCTCTACTCTTATTATAAATCGTATCCGATAGAATGAACTCCGGTTCACACTAATGTAAACACGGATAGAACCATTTTTTCGGAGTTGGTGTCTGACGGTTGAGTAGTAGAGTGCAGAACTACAGAAAATAAACAAAGAATAGGCAGTACCCCGTCCGCTTCTCTCACGGGCTACCGTTGTTTTGAAAGTCATTGTTTAAAAAATTAACATTATTTTTTGTGCTTAACGAGGGAATAAAGACAGATCTAGTTTTAACGTACCGTAACGTTTGACGCCGTGTTGGACAAAGAAGCAATCCTATTCGCTCAGACGACCCCGTGTTGCCGATTACGTGTATCGCTTAGAGCACGTGCCTGTGTTTATGTGTGTATGCGTCTGGGAGCCCCTGTTTTCATTGTGGTGAACAGTTCGGTGTGATTTTGTTCAAATATTTCGTTATCACTTAGTTTACAATCTTTCTTTCTTTCGTGATATGTAGTAAATGTTGTAGTGTAGTGTTTACGTTTACCGTTATGTTTCGAACTGTCAGTGGTGACATGGCTTGGAATGACATTAGCAGACGGATAACCTTGAGTGGAGTTATTAAGAGTAGAAAAGACCATAAAATGAAAAAAGTGGGAATTCGAAAGCACAAATCGGGTCAAATATTCGTTTATAGGAAGATGATTTAGGGATTGGAATAATATCAAGGTTGATGTTTGTTAAATTGCCAACTTCTTTGAAATCATTTCAAGAATAGACTAGGTAAAGAACTGTTAGGGAATCTGCCAATGGACGACAGTCCTACATGCAGATCAGTATTGATTGATTGATTGATTGATTGATTGATTACTGAGCAATTTTAGGTTAGCTAATTGTACTGTTTTATCTTTTCCCATTAGGATGTTACGGGGATATATTTTATTGATTGAGGATCTTCAATATCTATTCGTTTTCTGTAGGTTTGATTTACGATAGCTTAAATTAAGGGATTTCTGTGCGTCTTAAATTGTATTTTTCGCGGGAGCTCGAGTGTGAGATTGAACTGTCCGACGACAGGCGTCGAACTCCGCACGTTTCGCGTCCCATAACAATAAAACTTGCAATTTAACGGAGGTAAAAATTAAAACGTGGCAAGCTGTAGGTGAACATGTGACAGCTGGGCGCGTGCAGTGAATCCATGTAAAGGGAGTTATTTATTCAGGAAGCCAAGGAAAATATAGGAATTCTGGATGGCATAATCGATCGGTTCATCATCCCTGCACTATCTGTGCCTGATGAGAAGTCGCGGCCGCTTGTAGATACGGCACGAGAAACAGATACTACATTCCTAGCTACAAACATCACTCAAGACAGACAATGCGAACTCTCTTAATCAATGCGTATTTATTATCAATTTATTTAATTAATTAATTAATTAATTAATTAATTAATTAATTAATTAATTTATTTATTTATTTATTTATTTATTTATTTATTTATTTATTTATTTATTAAACACAAGATACAGCTACAGTGAGCGCATAATTTGCTCAGTGTAATTTCACTTGTACTGTCAAGAGACTAATTTAAAAAATGTGAACTTTCATAATAAAACAGTGGCAGTGGGCCCTTAGGGGCACAGGGGCACGTACCCTGTCCAGTTTTTGCGCTCAAAATGTCAGGAACTTTAAAATTTATTTGGGCTACAGTCAAACAACACAAATATTTCTACAAATATTATCATGACAAAATGTTATATTCTTAACCGGATTACAGATGTTGGTTGATATTTAAACCCACCCTGTCTTTAAGCGCGAAGAGAGGATGCCTTTTGCAGGGGATGAGTGGCTCAGATGGTTGAGGCGCTGGCCTTCTGTCTCCAACTTGTCAGGTTCGAACCTGTCTCAGTCCTGTGGTATTTGAAGGTGCTCAGATACGTCAGCCTTGTTTCGGTAGATTTACTACCAAGTAAAAGAATTCCTTTGGGACAAATTCAGGCACCTCGGCGTCTCCAAAAACCTTCAAACGTAGTTAATGGAACATAAAACAATAGCATTATTATTATTATTATTGTTATTATTATTATTATTATTATTATTATTATTATTATTATTATTATTATTTTCTTTTTCTTTTTTCCGGGGTTTTCTGCGGAACGCAGAGGTGAAATAAGGTGCTAGTGGGAATGGTCTATCTACAGTACAATAGCCAATGATTAATTTAAAACTTTAAAATAAAGGTTACATTTATTTTCAGATCTTCAATTTCAGCAAATAAGCTTTCAGGTACAGAGGTAGTTGGTACAAAAATAGAAAAACCAAGAATTGATCATTTACAATTTTGAGCTTCAAGCTCGTAATTTACAAGGTTCCAACATCTATAATGTTGCGTTTAGTTAGGTAGACAAGGAGAGATATCTCCCAAAACACAATTTCCAAGAGCACTTTGCTCCGACAGTAACAAGTTACAGCCTTCCGAAGACATCACTCAAAAGTACACAAATATCTATTACATTACCACAAAAGAGCGTACATGCTCTACAAATTCTACCAAGGAGACAGCGCTTCTCAACTGTTACGGCCTACTCAAGGCAACCATTAACTATTACAAGACGGAAAATAGCGTCTCTTCTCAATACAGCTACACCTTCAGGCCTCTCTAGACACAACCTGCAATTTACAATACCACATTAATTATGTTTTGGTTTACACAGGGGCATCTAGTACCCATTCTACTGAGCCTTCGTGAAAAATAACAGGTTAAATTACTGGCCCAAACTCAAAAATGTATGGAGGCATACACTTGCGCTCCTAGAAAACCAAAACCCCTAATTGGGCTTGCAGCCCGATGATGCAGAGGCGAATCCCAAACTGCTGAGGTGACTAGAAGGACAAGTTAATTTACGATTTACAAGAGAAAAGCAGTTACATAATCTTAGTCACCTCAAGGTTCATTGAAGGGGAATTCGAGAGGGTAACGTATTCCCTAACCCCGATTTACATTTTAAGTCCTTAGGATTTACATGAAATTTTACATGAGAAAGAAGAAAGTTTACATTGAAAAAAATTGTCTGTTACATAGTTACATAGTTCGAGTTCAGCTTGCGGAGACAACTACAGAGATAGAAAACTGGTGGCCGTTACCTGGGCTGATGTTTGCTTGCCGAGGAATGAGGACCCCCGTTTACTCTCTTAACACACGCACCTAGTAATTCGGCGATCAATAAGACAAGTTAATTCGAAAAGGCGACAGCTTTTATATTCGAGAGAAATTGTCGAGAAAGCTCTGGACTAAATTCGGACACACCCTCTTATTTTACTGAACAGACAAAAGGTTACAAGAAGCCTATTGAAGGGCTGAAAAATAAATACACAAAATATCTGATTGGTCAGAAACCAAAGCTGGCGAAATGAGAAGGAAGTGTTGCAAACCTTGATGTATCAAAAATAATGAGAGTCAATTCAGTTGAAAAAACGTATAAACACAAAATGTCTTCAAACGCTAATTATTCCACATTGCACCAGAGTGTATGGCCTCAATTCTTTAGTGGAAACATCTATGGAGAAAAGTGCGAACTTTTTGTGATACACCGAAACAAAACAAGGAAATCCAGTCAGTTTTGGAAACTTTAAAATACCATATTACTACATCATTTAGTAGTGATATCTTTTGCTCAACGTCCCAACTCCTTGTACTGGATGTTTCTATTTTATATGATAGATAGCGTTCTTCAAGGCGCTTCATTTAAATGTTCGGGGTTGACGTGTACCTCCCGGTACAATATTATTATTATTATTATTATTATTATTATTATTATTATTATTATTATTATTATTATTATTATTATTATTATTATTATTATTATTATTATACCTCGCGTATTTAAAGAGACAAGCTGTTACTGTCAGCCCTTCAGGAGCCCTGCGAGTGGTAGGCTTGCAGCCGAACTGTCTGGCTCTGGACAAAAGACCGTCTCGTGTGGTCCTGTGTCCAAACGACGCGCCTGAGCTTTAGAACCACCGAACACAGAATAACATAGAGATGGCAATGTGCCGTCTGAGTTGAAGTCAGTGGACAAAAGCGGCCGCCATGTTGTTTGTACCAAAACATTGGAGACCAGTTAGTGTAAGTAAGTGAAGAGTGCACCACGTGTGAAGTAAATAAAGGAAGTTTGTATTATGGTTTTAAAATGCCGACTTGGGCGTAACTATAGAAAGCGGCACGCAAGGATTAGTAACACGAGCCACCACTAGGTGGCACAAGCGAGTTTACTGTCGCACTAGAAGCGCTTAGAGGGAGCGCCGCGAGGAACGACAATGCTGCCAACTGTTGCTTGTTCAGGCGTCTTCTTGTTGTCAGAACCCCTAAATGACTTTTTTCTTGCGTGCGGAGAGTATGCGCCGCGGCCATAGTTAAGAGCCTCTCGAAGGGAGTGTGGCTCCCGAAGGGAGCCACTGTTCTCATGACAGAGCTTGGCCTGGATTTAAAATGATAGGTTACAGCTACTAAATTACGTTTTTTCTTGCAGTGCGGGCAGTATGCGCCGCGGCCATAGTTAAGAGTCTTTGTTCTCATGTCAGAGATTGGCCTCGAGGTGCAAAAATATCTTAAAGCTAATAAATGATCTTTCTATCTCGAGGCCATTTCAAACTTCCCTGGCCGCTTCATAATTTGTTTCTCCTGCAATGGTTGGTAACACAATCTCGGCCTCATCCTTGGTGTCAATGACGTCATCCTCTTCCATACGTGAACCAATCACCGATAAAAGCAATGGAGTATGGCGTGTAAACCCCGGGTATCTTCTCGCTAGGAGCGACATCTCCGAGTGGAACATCCAAGCTACTCCTTACTCCTTAATTTTTTCTCGGCCGGGTGGCTCACCATCTTTACCTCAGCTACCTCGCCGACTCTAAAGAGCATATTGGCTGACACCTCCCCGCCATGCTTACCTGCCTACTCCGTAATGTCAACCTCGTTCTCTCAGATGACGACATCGTCCAACAAATCCGCAAGGCAGGCGTTCCAGTTCATTGGGCCACAAGACTACTCAACAGTTCCGGACTGTCACCAGATGTCCTTCTATATTTACACACAGAGGACGACGTCTGCCGCCTCCTGAACAACGGCGTCTATATTCATCACATCTTCCATAGTGTGGAAGTTACTCCTGCGTCACTCATGGATCAGCTCATAGCCACTGATTTTACTCCGCCTGCAACGGTCGCGCCACCACAGGAGACTTCCTACCAGCTGCCTTCGCACCAAGTCAAGCCAGCCAACATCACACGCCGTTTCTACATCGCCGATAACTACCACTACCACCACCATCTCCACTACAACATCAACTTTCAACCTTCAACCACTCCCCTGTTCCCATCACTATGGTTACAACCAGTCATCCTGTGTCCATAATGATTTCTTCCCTCCCTCTTCCTTCAACACCTGAAGAACGTCATGCCTCATACTTGCCTCCCGCAACATCCGCAGCACCGTCGTCTTCTTCGTCTTTCAACGCCGCCGAAGAAGCACCACCCTCATCGCAGTAATCACCGTCCCGCCACACCATGTATAGCTGTGTGATCCGTGGAGTGGATCCTGCTCACTCAGAACAAGCCATCCTCCAACAACTTCGAGCTGAAGGCGTACCCGTCCGTCGAGTCTTCAGGATCAAGAACACCTCCGGTCTGAGATACATGGTCCGCATCCACCTTCCTACTGCCGTCGACGTTCACCATCTCATGGCCAATGGAGTCTACATATTTGGCCATCGCTACAAAGTCGAGCAATCTCTTTCACCACCCCAACCTGTTCTACATAACTCCAACAATGCCCGTCGTCACACCCGGCCACCCCCTCCATATCGACCCCCTCCACCCGTTTACCCTCCCATCCCACCAATCAGTTTCTTCCCCCCATCAGCTCCAACACTCGATATCTTGCGATTCCTAACTTCCTCCCTCTATAACATCACGGCGACCCTGCACCTCCTCAGTTTCCATTTACAGCCTGGTACCCTCCTCTAAACATTTCAGTCCTCCCGCACATCCTCATAACCTCAGCCCCGTAGCCATTCATCCAAATTTTCACACCGTTTTTCCCTCTTCTTCATTTGAAACATCTCACGGTTCTCTCCACATCTCCCGGCCCGAGAGATCGCGACACGATCTAGGGGGCCCGCCCCGTCCTTCGGGCGGGGAATGAAAGCTTTCCAGCAGCAGCAACGTGTAAAACAGTATTTTTGGTTATAAAAGCAAATGTACTTCTAGGGGCGGGTGGGTTGGTCCCTGGCTAGCGTATTGAACACATCCCTCTTCCACAATCATTTTCAGGTGAGAATAGCAGCATTTAAAATAATATTTTATGTGTTAAACCCTGCGTGCCGCTTTCTATATTTTTACCGCCGACTTATGTAGCGTATGGATGTGCAAACAGACCTTCAAAGAAAATACCAGGGATAACTTTTCACATGTAAGCAATATGTTTTTGCGAATATTCAGTGCCGAATTGTTTTCCCCTTGCACATGCAGTATAGGTTAAGAATCCCCTTTATCATTTACAGTTTTCCTAAAGATAATGAACGACGGAAGAAATGGATAAGAACTATACGAAGGGAAAATTGGTCCCCCACACCTTTCAACACTATATGTTCAGCTCACTTTACTGAACGTGATTTTGATCGTACTTCATTGTGTGTCGTAAGGCTGAGGGAATGGGCTGTGCCATCTGTGTTTGCTGCTTTCCCAAAGTACATACAAATACAATCAAAGGTTAGTTTCTCTTCCTTTTAGCATTTGATTGAGAAATATGTCGAAATACATATTTATAGAGTAAGCCTACTATTTCTTAAATTTATTTTACAGGAGAGGAGGGTCCTTAAAATCATAAAGACTGTGGAAATGCCTTCATTAGACTCCTCTACAGCAGTCCAGGAAGTACCTGTCGTAGAAAAATCTATTTGTAATAAAAGTGCAGAAACGTGTTTTAGTGCTCAAATACATCATATGAAAACCAAAGAAATTGCGTAGAAATAAAATAAAATTAATGCACCAGAAAAAGAGGCGAATGAAGAAAAAGGTGGCTGAACTAAGTACTGTTGTAGATAGTCTTAAAAAGAAGGCTCTGATAGATAATGAGTACTGTGAAATGTTAAGTGGTTTGTCAGATACCTCATTGTGTTTGTATAAACGACAACAAGATAAGGCTTCATGTAACAAAGTGCAAAAGTTGTATGATGAGAAGTTAAAAGCATTTGCCATTACTCTATATTTTCTTTCTCCAAAGGCATATTCATTTGTGAGAAACACTTTTGACACTTGTCTTCCACACCCTAGAACATTATCTCGATGGTATCAAAGTGTATATGCTAATGAATATTGAATTTTCACGACCGCATTGTAATCGAAACAGACTTTAAACGTATTAGGTCGTGTTACGTACATGTAGTACGTGTTGAAGAGATGTTAAGTACAGAACAGAAATGGCCAGCCGGACACCAGTGGGATCCGAACCCACAACCTCCCGATTTCGCGTCGGTTGCTCTACCAATTGACCTATGGTGGCCTAGGCCATCTTTGTTCTGTTTGAAAGGATCTGAGCTACAGGTCTGGCACTGCTGCTAGCACACTGTAGAGTGCGTTTAAGTCGCCCGTTGTGGGGCATGTCAATAAATACCGGTATTGAATTTTCACGACCGCATTGAATCGAAACAGACTTTCAACGTATTAGGTCGTGTTACGTAGGCCCTACATGTAGTACGTGTTGAAGAGATGTTAAGTACAGAACAAAAATGGCGACATCGGGAGGTTGTGGGTTCGGATCCCACTGGTGTCCGGCTGGCCATTTTTGTTCTGTACTTAACATCTCTTCAACACGTACTACGTGTACGTAACACGACCTAATACGTTGAAAGTCTGTTTCGATTACAATGCGGTCGTGAAAATTCAATATTCATTGACATGCCCCACAATGGGCGACTTAAACGCTCTACAGTGTGCTAGCAGCAGTGCCAGACCTGTAGCTCAGATCCTTTCAAACAGAACAAAGATGGCCTAGGCCACCATAGCTCAATTGGTAGAGCAACCGACGCGAAATCGGGAGGTTGTGGGTTCGGATCCCACTGGTGTCCGGCTGGTCATTTTTGTTCTGTACTTAACATCTCTTCAACACGTACCGGTACTACATGTACGTAACACGACCTAATACGTTGAAAGTCTGTTTCGATTGTAGATGCTAATCCTGGGTTCTGTGCTGAAGCTTCCAGGTACTTAAATCATACACAGGCACTAAGATTTGTGCAGTTTTATTTGATTCCATGGCTATAAGGAAACATTTGGAATGGGATGGCAATAAATTTCATGGGTCTGTAAATGTTGGGATTAATAATGAAGATGACACAGCACCATTAGCTTCAGAAGCCTTAGTTTTTCACTTAGTATTTGTGAACAATTCCTGAAAGATTCCTTTAGGATACTTTTTTGTGCATGGCATAAAAGCTGCACAAATAAGTGCTCTTACAGAACAGTGTTTAACATTGCTGCATGATTCTAGTGTGACAGTGACTTCATTGACTTGTGATGGTGCTGCAACAAATATTGCTTCAGCTGAAAACCTGGGTTGTAACTTCGATGTAAATAACATGGTTACTCATTTCTTCCACCCAGTTACCAAACAGCCAGTTTATTTCTTTCTGGATGCTTGTCACATGTTGAAATTGGTTAGGAATACTTTAGGTGACAAGAAATACCGTACTTACGTAATGGGTCAGGTGAGGTAATAGAGTGGAATTTTATTGAGATGTTGAACGAGTTGCAACAAAAGGAAGGTATGCATCTAGGGAACAAAGTCAGGAATTCACACATACATTATAGGAAAATGAAAATGAAGGTCAAATTAGCTGCACAAGTTTTAAGTCAGTCTGTTTGTGATGCTCTGCTGTATTGTTCAAGTAAACACATTGAAGGTTTCAAGGGTTGTGAGGCTACAGCAGAATTTATACAGATATTTAACATTCTCTTTCATGTTCTAAATTCTAGGAGTATAAGGGGTAAATACTTTAAGAAAGCTCTGAATTTACAGAATATTTCTGAAATCAAAGATTTCCTTTTGAGGGCCAAACAGTACATTATGCAGCTACAGGAGGGATTCAGTGACAAGCCCATGTACTTATCCACCAGAAAGACAGGATTTTTGGGGTTTCTAATTGATATTGAGAGCACCATTTCAATGTACAATACCTTTGTAGGGTACTCATCAGAAAACTTTCCACTGAACTATTTTCCTTTGTATAAAGTAAGTCAAGACTATCTTGAGAGACTGCTTAGTTTAGATCTCAGGGTGCACATAATAATAACCCCGCTGTTAGGCAATTCACTGGTGCATTGAAGAAAATATTAATTAGTTCTGAGTTACATGAATTCAGAAATGGCAACGCTCTCCCACTGGACAAAATCAGTATTTTGACCGCTCAGAACAAGTCCCCTGAGGATGTGATAAATGCATCATTCCCTAAAGCAAGAATGCTAGAGTATTCATCTGAGGTATTGTTCCAAACATCTCTTCAACAATGCCTTCTGGATCATGACTATATTGTATTACCCGGAAAAACAAACTACAATGACATGACATGGGACAACTCTGAATACATTGTAGGGTTTGTAGTCAGGAGTTTAGAAAGTAAGATTCTATGTCCAGAATGTCTCAGCATCCTTATAGACACTAGTGACAAGTTAAATGGCCTTATTTCAGTCAAAGATAGGGGTGGTTTAGTGAAACCATCACGAGATGTTTGCAAAATTTGTAAATTTTGTGAAATTGCGTTCAGGCAAAGCATGAGTATTAGGGATATTAAAGTTCCTTCTGCTCAGAGTTCGTTTAAGGTCAAGCATCTGGTTTGTAAAGTGTTACAAGAGTGCATAGGAACTGACATTTTTGAGGATATTAAAAGCCATTTTCTTGACCAGGAACTTGAAAGTAATCATTTCCCATTGCTAACTGAAGCAATTGCCAACAGATATTTGACCATAGGATTTCACCACTTTTGTAGAAACTACAATGATCAAATGCATCCCTCTCAAATTCGCCAACATTTCACCGAACTGATATTGTTTTCTGGACAATAGGAAAAAAATGAATTCCCTATCTACTGGTATGTGACACACATACTGAAATATACTTAATTGGAATGTATTTTGTGTGTTCTGACTACTAAAATATTAGGCCTAGTCATGTGCACATTATTTTATATAATGTGAATGTCATTCAAAGTGTTATTTTTGTGGAAGTTGTATGTACCTTATCTCACTTGTTGTCCATATAGCTACTGTATATAGTTATTTAAGGTATGGTTATTTCATTGCATTACAAAATACTCCTTGAGATGAATTAATTTCATCAAGTGTAGCCTACTAATGTAAAAATATTTATCTATTTTTTGATATGATTTACTTGGCTTAACAATTCTGTAATAATTAGGCCTGTTTACCTCATACTGCTCTTCCAAGATATTTTTATTATTGACCGTGTATTATTTTATTTATAGGCCTACAGACTTTGTATATTTTTATTGTGTATGATATTGTTTGTGGATGTGTACTGTATATGGTATCTACAGTATATAAATACCGTATTCTTTCTCTAAAATGGGTCTTTATGAAAATGTTACATTATTTTTAGCTGCACCTTGCAATCAACAAATTAATTTAAAAACCACCTAATCGATACTTTATCCAAAGTATCCTTTGTGCATGGCATAAAAGCTGCACAAATAAGTGCTCTTACAGAACAGTGTTTGACATTGCTGCATGATTCTGGTGTGACAGTGACTTCATTGACTTGTGATGGTGCTGCAACAAATATTGCTTCAGCTGAAAACCTGGGTTGCAACTTCGATGTAAGTAACATGGTTACTCATTTCTTCCACCCAGGTACCAAACAGCCAGTTACTTTTTTTCTGGATGCTGCCACGTGTTAAAATTGGTTAGGAATACTTTAGGTGACAGGAAATACTGATGTAATGGGTCAGGTGAGGTAATAGAGTGGAACTTTATTGAGATGTTGAATGAGTTGCAACAAAAGGAAGGTATGCATCTAGAGAACAAAGTCAGGAATTCACACATACATTATAGGAAAATGAAAATGAAGGTCAAATTAGCTGCACAAGTTTTAGGTCAGTCTGTTAGTGATGCTCTACTCTATTGTTCAAGTAAACACATTGAAGGTTTTCAGGGTTGTGAGGCTACAGCAGAATTTATACAGATATTTAACATTCTCTTTGATGTTCTAAATTCTAGGAGTATAAGGGGTAAATACTTTAAGAAAGCTCTGAATTTACAGAATATTTCTGAAATTAAAGATTTCCTTTTGAGGGCCAAACAGTACATTATGCAGCTACAGGAGGGATTCAGTGACAAGCCTGTGTACTTATCTACCAGAAAGATAGGATTTTTGGGGTTTCTAATTGATATTGAGAGCACCATTTCAATGTACAATACCTTTGTAGGGTACTCATCAGAAAACTTTCCACTGAACTATTTTCCTTTGTATAAAGTAAGTCAAGACTATCTTGAGAGACTGCTTAGTTTAGATCTCAGGGTGCACATAATAATAACCCCGCTGTTAGGCAATTCACTGGTGCATTGAAGAAAATATTAATTAGTTCTGAGTTACATGAATCCAGAAATGGCAACACTCTCCCACTGGACAAAATCAGTATTTTGACTGCTCAGAACAAGTCTCCTGAGGATGTGATAAATGCATCATTCCCTAAAGCAAGAATGCTAGAGTATTCATCTGAGGTATTGTTCCAAACATCTCTTCAACAATGCCTTCTGGATCATGACTATATTGTATTACCTGGAAAAACAAACTACAATGACATGTCATGGGACATCTCTGAGTACATTGCAGGGTTTGTAGTCAGGAGTTTAGAAAGTAAGATTCTATGTCCAGAATGTCTCAGCATCCTTATAGACACTAGTGACAAGTTAAATGGCCTTATTTCAGTCAAAGATAGGGGTGGTTTAGTGTAACCATCAAGAGATTTTTACAAAATTTGTAAATTTTGTGACATTTTATTCAGGCAAAGTATGAGTATTAGGGATGTTAAAGTTCCTTCTGCTCAGAGTTCATTTAAGGTTAAACATCTGGTTTGTAAAGTGTTACAAGAGTGCATAGGAACTGACTTTTTTGAGGATATTAAAAGCCATTTTCTTGACCAGGAACTTGAAAGTAATCATTTCCCATTGCTAATTGAAGCAATTGCCAACAGATATTTGACCATAGGATTTCACCACTTTTGTAGAAACTACAATGATCAAATGCATCCCTCTCAAATTTGCCAACATTGTACCCAACTGGTATTGTTTTCTGGACAATAGGGAAAAATGAATTCTTTGTCTACTGGTATGCGACACACATACCGTACTGAAATATATTTAATTAGAATGTATTTTGTGTGTTCTGATCAGTAAAATATTAGGCCTAGTCATGTGTACATTATTTTATATGATGTAAATGTCATTGAAAGTGTAATGTTTGTGAGTGTTGTACGTACCTTATTTTATCTCACTTGAAGTCCATATAGTTATATAGTTATTTAAGGTATGGCTATTTTATTTCATTACATTACAACAACTATCGAGGTATCTCATTGATTCGTATACCAGGCAAAGTATTCACTGGCATCTTGGAAGGGAGGGTGCGATCAGTTGTTGAGAGGAAGTTCGATGAAAACCAGTGTGATTTCAGACCACAGATGGGCTGTCAGGATCAGTTTTTCAGTATGTGCCAGTTACTTGAAAAATGCTACGAGACGAATAGGCAGTTTTGTTTATATTTCATAGATCTAGGGAAAGCACATGACTGGGTACCGTGGAAAAAGATGTTCGCCATACTGGAGGACTATGGAATTAAAGGTAGATTATTAAAATCAATCAAAGGCATTTATGTTGACAATTGGGCTTCAGTGAGAATTGATGGTAGAATGAGTTCTTGGTTCAGGGTACATACAGGGGTTAGACACCTTTCACCTTTGCTGTTCGTAGTTTACATGGATCATCTGCTGAAATTTTAGCATTCTACATTCATCTGCTGAAAGGTATAAAATTGCAGGGAGGGATTCAGTTAGGTGGAAATTTAGTAAGCAGTCTAGCCTATGCTGACGACTTGGTCTTAATGGCAGATAGTGCCGAAAGCCTGCAGTCAAATATCTTGGAACTTGAAAAAAGGTGCAATGAGTATGGTATGAAAATTAGCCTTGCGAAGACTAAATTGATTTACAAGTCGTCCATTTCATGACCGTATCGATGAGTATAATAAAGAAGTGAATACGGTATCGATTAGGTGGTTCTTTATTTTAACTTCTTGACTAAATTGATGTCAGTAGGTAAGAAATTCAACAGAATTGAATGTCAGATTTGTGATACAAAGCTAGAACAGGTCGATAATTTCAAATATTTAGGCTGTGTTTTCTCCCAGGATGGTAATATAGTGAGATTGAATCAAGGTGTAGTAAAGCTAATGCAGTGAGCTCGCAGTTGTGATCAATCGTATTCTATAAGAAGGAAGTCAGCTCCCAGACGAAACTATCTTTACATTGGTCTGTTTTCAGACCAACTTTTCTTCACGGGAGCGAAAGCTGGGTGGACTCAGGAGATCTTATTCATAAGTTAGACGTAACAGACATGAAAGTAGAGAGAATGATGGCTGGTACTAACCGGTGGGAACAATGACAGGAGGGTACTCAGAATGAGGATATAAAGGCTAATTTAGGAATGAACTCGATGGATGAAGCTGTATGCATAAGCCGGCTTCGGTGTTGGGGTCATGTGAGGCGAATGGAGGAGGATAGGTTACCTAGGAGATTAATGGACTCTGGTATGGAGGGTAAGAGAAGTAGAGGGAGACCAAGTCGACGATGGTTAGACTCAGTTTCTAACGATTTAAAGATAAGAGGTATAGAACTAAACGAGGCCACAGTACTAGTTGCAAATAGAGGATTGTGGCGACGTTTAGTACATTCACAGAGGCTTGCAGACTGAACGCTGAAAGGCATAAGTCTATGATGATAATGTACCCTATGTGTGTATACATTACAAAATAATCCTTGAGATGACCGGCTCCATGGCTAAATAGTTAGCGTGCTGGCCTTTGGTCACAGGGGTCCCGGGTTCGATTCCCGGCAGGGTCGGGAATTTTAACCATAATTGGTTAATTCCGCTGGCACGGGAGATGGGTGTATCTGTCGTCTTCATCATAATTTCATCCTCATCACGACGTGCAGGTCGCCTATGGGAGTCAATTCGAAAGACCTGCACCTGGCGAGCCGAATTGTCCTCGGACACTCTCGGTACTAAAAGCCATACGCCAATTCCATTTCAATCCTTGAGATGAATTAATTAATTTCATCAAGTGTACTAATGAAAAATATTTCTCTATGTTTGATATGATTTACTTGGCTCAACAATTCTATAATCATTAGGCCTATTTACCTCATACTTACTGGTCTTTATTATTGACCATGTATTATTTTGTTTATAGGCCTACAGACTATGTAGATTTTTATTGGGTATGATATGGATTGTGTGGATGTGTACTGTATATAGTATCTCTAAAATAGGTCTTTATGAAAATGTTCCATTATTTTTAGCTGCACCTTGCAAATCGGCGATTCGTTTGAGCTAAATACAATCTGATATAATAACAGGCTATTTGTGCTTCCGAATTCCTCCTCTGCGAACCATGTGACTTTGCCGCGGTGGGGAGGGTTGCGTGTCCCAATGATGCAGATAGCCGAGCCGCAGGTGCAACCATATCGGATGGGTATCTGTTGAGAGACCAGACTAACGAATGGTTCATCGAAAGGGGGGTAGCAGCCTTTCGGTAGTTGCAAGGGCGGCAGTCTAGATGATTGACTGATACGGCCTTGTAATAATACTCAACATGGCTTAACTGTGTTGACACTGCTACACGGCTGAAAGCAACGGGAAACTACAGCCGTAACTAACTCCCGAGGACATGCAGCTCTCTCTGTATGAATGATGTACTGATGATGGGTAAAATATTCCGGAGGTAAACTAGTCCCCCATTCGGATCTCCGGGTGGGGACTACACGAGAGGGGGCGATCATCAGGAAGATGGACACTGACATTCTGCGAGTCGGAGCGTGGAATGTTAGAAGTTTGAATCGTTGTGGCAGGTTAGAGAATCTGAAAAGGGAGATGGATAGGCTAAAGTTAGATGTAGTTGGTATAAGTGAAGTACGTTGGCAGGAAGAACAGGATTTTTGGTCAGGCGACTACCGAATTATCAACACGAAATCAAACAGGGGAAATGCAGGGGTTGGTTTAATAATTAATAAGAAAATAGGGCAGCGGGTAAGCCACTAAGACCAGCATAGTGAAAGAATTATTGTAGTCGAGATAGACACCAAACCAAAGCCCACCACAGTAGTGCAGGTCTATATGCCTACTAGTTCAGCGGATGATGAAGAAATTGAAAGAATATATGAGGAGATAGAAGATTTAATACAATATGTAAAAGGTGATGAGAATCTAATTGTGATGGGAGACTGGAATGCAGTGGTAGGCCAAGGAAGAGAAGGTAGTACAGTAGGAGAATTTGGATTGGGACAAAGGAACGAAAGAGGAAGTCGGCTGGTTGAATTCTGCACTGATCATAATTTAGTCCTTGCCAATACTTGGTTCAAACACCACAAACGACGGCTGTATACGTGGACGAGACCTGGAGACACTGGAAGGTATCAAATAGACTTCATTATGATTAGGCAGAGATTCAGAAACCAGGTGTTGGATTGCAAAACTTTCCCAGGAGCAGACGTGGATTCTGACCACAACTTGTTGGTCATGAAATGCCATCTGAAGTTGAAAAAATTGAAGAAAGGAAAGAATGCAAAAAGATGGGATCTAGACAAGTTGAAAGAAAAGAGTGTGAGGGATTGTTTCAAGGAACATGATGCACAAGGACTAAATGAAAAGGCTCAAGGAAACACTATAGAGGAAGAGTGGAGAGTCATGAAAAATGAAGTCAGTAAGGCTGCTGAAGAAATGTTAGGAAGGAAGAAAAGATCAACTAAGAATCAGTGGATAACTCAGGAGATACTAGACCTGATTGATGAACGACGAAAATACAAGAATGCTAGAAATGAAGAGGGCAGAAAAGAATACAGGCGATTAAAGAATCAAGTGGATAGAAAGTGCAAGGTGGCTAAGGAAGAATGGCTGAAGGAGAAGTGCAAGGATGTCGAAGGCTGTATGGTCCTGGGAAAGGTAGATGCTGCATACAGGAAAATCAAGGAAACCTTTGGAGAAAGGAAATCTAGGTGCATGAATATTAAGAGCTCAGATGGAAAGCCACTTCTAGGGAAAGAAGACAAAGCAGAAAGATGGCAGGAGCATATCCAACAGTTATATGAAGGTAAAGATGTAGATAATTTGGTTCTGGAACATGAAGAGGCTGTTGATGCTGATAAAATGGGAGACCCAATTTTGAGGTCAGAGTTTGACAGAGCTGTGAGTGACCTAAATAGGAACAAGGCACCTGGAATTGATGATATTCCCTCTGAATTACTGACTGCCTTAGGAGAAACCAGCATGGCAAGGTTATTTCATTTAGTGTGCAAGATGTATGAGACAGGAGAAGTCCCATCCGATTTTCGGCAGAATGTTGTTATACCTATTCCCAAGAAAGCCGGTGCTGACAGGTGTGAAAACTACCGCACCATTAGTTTAGTATCTCATGCCTGCAAAATTTTAACACGTATTATTTAGAGAAGAATGGAAAAACAAGTTGAAGCTGAGTTGGGAGAAGATCAATTTGGCTTCAGAAGAAATGTAGGAACACGTGAAGCAATCCTGACTTTAGGTCTGATCTTGGAGGATCGAATCAAGAAGGACAAGCCCACGTACATGGCATTCGTAGATCTAGAAAAGGCATTCGATAATGTTGATTGGACCAAGCTATTTATGATTCTGAAGATGATGGGGATCAGATACCAAGAACGAAGAATTATCTATAATCTGTATAAAAATCAGTCTGCAGTGATAAGAATCGAGGGCTTTGAAAAAGAAGCAGCAATCCAGAAAGGAGTGAGGCAAGGCTGCAGTTTGTCCCCTCTCCTTTTCAATGTTTACATAGAACAGGCAGTAAAGGAAATCAAAGAGAAATTTGGAAAGGGAATCACAGTCCAAGGAGAGGAAATCAAAACCTTGAGATTTGCCGATGCTATTGTTATTTTATCTGAGACTGCAGAAGATCTCGAGAAGTTGAGACTCTGATAGGAATTAACGTGACTCGGATAAGAATTAACTAACATTGCGGGTAATACCAACATGGCGATGCGCGCAAAACTCGGCTTCAGCGAGCCAATGCATTGCGGTAGGCATTGCCATCTCTATGTTATTCTGTGCTCGGTGTTTAGAGCACATTATTTGAAGATGTTGAACGTCCATGACAGCTGCGGGCTTGGGTGGGGAGCGGTCAACAGGGAGTGCTTCAGCTCGGGCACTCAGATCGTTGAGGACTTCTGCAGTGCATGCGCATAGAGGAAACAACGGATAACAAGAAATTTCCACGCTTTTCAAACATCAGTGTAGTCAATTCACCAATTCTGTAACTAAAGGAGATTAATAATTTTAGTCTTATAGGCCAAAGGCAGGCATTTGTACAGGTGGAGGCACATGCTTCCCCTAGTACGCCGTCACTGCATTGACCTACATAGGAGGCTTGCAGTGGTGTCTCAACGGCGCACTAGCGCCAGCGTCATGGAGGGATGTAGCATTCCAACTTTTGAGCCCACTGCTACACTGGAGCGAAGCGCAAGTAATTTTCACCATTGAAAAAGCCCAACGAGCTAGAAAGAGCCTAAAGACGACAGATTCCTTATCTGTTGTTTTCCTAGCCTTTTATTAAATGATCGCAAAGAAATTATTGAACATTTCCCTTGGTAAGTTACACCAATCCCTCGCGCCGTTGAGACACCACTGCAAGCCTCCTATGTAGGTCAATGCAGTGACGGCGTACTAGGGGAAGCATGTGCCTCCACCTGTACAAATGCCTGCCTTTGGCCTATAAGACTAAAATTATTAATCTCCTTTAGTTACAGAATTGGTGAATTGACTACACTGATGTGAGGGATTCCACTCCTTTACGCATATCATTTATATATATAAGAAAACATAAAGTTCCGATAATACTGTCTTGAGTAATTCCCCTCTTAATTATAACCGGGTCAGATGAAGCTTCACCTACTCTAATTCTCTGAGATCTAATTTCTAGAAATATAGCAACCCATTCAGTCACTCTTTTGTCTAGTCCAATTGCACTCATTTTTGCCAGTAGTTTCCCATGATCTACCTTATCAAATGCTTTAGACAGGTCAATCGCGATACAGTCCATTTGACCTCCAGAATCCAAGATATCTGCTATATCTTGCTGGAATCCTACAAGTTGAGCTGCAGTGAGATAACCTTTCCTAAAACCGAACTGCCTTCTATCGAACCAGTTATTAATTTTACAAAAATGTCTAATATAATCAGAAAGAATGCCTTCCCAAAGCTTACATACAATGCACGTTGAACTTACTGGCCTGTAATTTTCAGCTTTATGTCTATCACCCTTTCCTTTATACACAGGGCTTACTATAGCAACTCTCCATTCATCTGGTATAGCTCCTCCGACCAAACAATAATCAAATAAGTACTTCAGATATGTTGCTATACCCCAACCCATTGTCTTTAGTATATCCCCAGAAATCTTATCAATTCCAGCCGCTTTTCTAATTTTCAACTTTTGTATCTTATTGTAAATGTCATTGTTATCATATGTAAATTTTAATACTTCTTTGGCCTTAGTCTCCTCCTCTATCTCGACATTATCCTTGTAACCAACAATCTTTACATACTGCTGACTGAATACTGCTGCCTTTTGAAGATCCTCACATACACACTCCCCTTGTTCATTAATTATTCCTGGAATGTCCTTCTTGGAACCTGTTTCTGCCTTAAAGTACCTATACATACCCTTCCATTTTTCACTAAAATTTGTATGACTGCCTATTATGCTTGCCATCATGTTATCCTTAGCTGCCTTCTTTATTAGATTCAATTTTCTAGTAAGTTCCTTCAATTTCTTCTTACTTCCACAGCCTTTTCTAAATCTATTTATTTCCAGTCTGCACCTCCTTCTTAGTCTCTTTATTTCTCTATTATAATAAGGTGGTTCTTTACCATTCCTTAACACCCTTAAAGGTACAAACCTGTTTTCGCTTTCCTCAACAATTTCTTTAAACCCATCCCACAGTCTGTTTACATTTTTATTTACCGTTTTCCACCGATCATAGTTACTTTTTAGAAACTGCCTCATGCCTGCTTTATCAGCCATATGGTACTGCCTAATACTCCTACTTTTAAGACCTTCCTTTCTATCACATTTATTTTTAACTACCACAAAAACAACTTCATGATCACTAATGCCATCTATTACTTCAGTTTCCCTATAGAGCTCATCTGGTTTTATCAGCACCACATCCAAGATATTTTTCCCTCTGGTTGGTTCCATCACTTTCTGAATCAGCTGTCCTTCCCATATTAACTTATTTGCCATTTGTTGGTCATGCTTCCTGTCGTTCGCATTTCCTTCCCAATTGACATCTGGCAAATTCAGATCTCCCGCTACAATCACATTTCTTTCCATGTCGTTTCCCACATAGCCGACTATCCTATCAAATAATTCCGAATCCGCGTCAGTGCTACCCTTTCCCGGTCTGTACACTCCAAATATATCAAGTTGCCTATTATCTTTAGAAATGAGCCTTACACCTAGAATTTCATGTGTCTCATCTTTAACTTTTTCGTAACTTACAAATTCTTCTTTCACCAGAATGAATACTCCCCCTCCCACCATTCCTATCCTATCTCCACGATACACACTCCAGTGCCGTGAGAAAATTTCTGCATCCATTATATCATTTCTCAGCCATGATTCAACTCCTATTACAAGATCTGGTAAATATATATCTATTAAATTACTTAATTCTATTCTTTTCTTTACAATACTTCTACAGTTCAACACTAACAATTTCATGTCATCCCTACTTGATTTCCAGTTCCCTCTTCCCTTATCACCGCTCCCTTTTTTTTGCTACGGGCTTTACGTCGCACCGACACAGATAGGTCTTATGGCGACGATGGGATAGGAAAAGCCTAGGAGTTGGAAGGAAGCGGCCGTGGCCTTAATTAAGGTACAGTCTCAGCATTTGTCTGGTGTGAAAATGGGAAACCACGGAAAACCATCTTCAAGGCTGCCGATAGTGGGATTCGAACCTACTATCTCCCGGATGCAAGCTCACAGCCGCGCGCCTCTACGCGCACGGCCAACTCGCCCGGTTCACCGCTCCCTAGGCCACCCCGTTTCCCTGAATGCACCTCCCTATTACCCTTCCAAACAAATTTCCTAACTTATACGTACCACTGTGATTTAAGTGAAGGCCATCTGAGCGCAGATCCTTATCTCCTACCCACCCATTATTTACATTATTTAACATGATTTAACTGAAGCGTCGATAGAGAATGATATTTTCGGACCTTAAAAGGGAAGGTGATAGTTGTTAGGCAGTAGGCAGTTCACCGAGATGGTGCACTTAAAATAATAATCATGGAAATATTAATAATAATAATAATAATGATTAGGGAACGTAGTAATGTTCTTTAGATACAATATGCGAGTGACGATTATGTGGTGTGTTTTATGAGTATAATTGTCAACATGATGACCTTTAGGGTACATGTTAGTCGTGAAAATATTCGTGATTATAGGAATATAATCATCCATTCAGGGAATAATAATAATAATATAATAGTAATAATAATGTTTGTGCGATGTTAAAATTTGTTGTATAAGTAATTGGGGGAGATTATGCGATTGCGTGATACTTTATCGGTGTATTTCTAATCGTAGGATTTCTTTTGGTGAATATTCACGTACTCTTGTCATGTGAATTTTGGTACAGTTTGTTACACATTTATTTATGGGATACTCTACTATTCAGCTAATAACCATAGCTTAGGAAATGGATGATTTGAAAATAAAATATGGGAATACAGTTGTACGTAATCTGAGAAGGAGGGGAAACTTGCCAAAGAATTTCGTAAAGAATTTGTGAATTAATTTGTAAGAATTCGCCAAAATTTTTTGAAGAATTTGAAATAATTTGTAAAGAATTTATTCGATAAAGGAATATTGTATAATCAAATGTAATAATATTGATTGTAACAATACTTTCACTAATATTTTGATCTGTTCAATATTGCAGTTCGTTAGATCAACGGTTTAGGCCAGAGGCATTATTACAAACAAGGAGTTCAAGAAACATTGGATTGTTATGAACGGAAACCAAAAGCATGCAATGTAAATAAGTTCATGTTAACGAAACCAGAAGCATTCATATGATGTTGAAATTGAAAATTATTAATTTCCTTTTTTTATTATTTGCATGTCCAGAGTGTCATTTTAATAAATGTCATTGTCGTTTTGTTCTGATTTTCATTATGCTGTCACCTATCCAATCACCTACAGCCCTGCAAATATAAATTTTTAAAGGTATGTCCCGAAATAGTAAAGACGGCTCTGCGAACTTTCCACCCGTTGGGACTCTCGCTCCGCCGACTGAGCGACCCCGCAAAAGGGGACAATATACATTCAACTGAATAAAGCGTCCTGAATGAAAACACTGCGACTGTAGGCGGTCAAATACGACTGACGATCAGAACAGGAATGAGAATGTTTGCCCCCCCCCCTCTGCGTTCTTTTATAGCCTTGCAGATTTCGGCTAGGCTCGGGGAGACCCCATGGTAGAACAGCGCGTCTCTCCAACGGCTACTCATGTTCAAATGGCTTTGTTAAAAATGTAGAACGCTCTCAGCAAATACAAGTAGTCAATATTATCTAACATGGGTAGTTATAAATTCTCATCTATCTTTTTGAATAAGTCAAACTGTGGAATGTCGGCGCGGGGACGGATTTCTCGCGTAATATTTGATGATTCCACTCCAGCAGTAACGAGGTGAGTTAACCTGGTTGCGTTGTCTTGTGACTCCCCGTCTTCAAATATTTCCCCTACCAGCTTTTGGTTGGTTGAATTCGAACTCGAAGAACAAAGAGCAATGCAGCGGCACTCCCTAAACGACTTTTTTCAAACTTAGAAACATGCGTTGATATTTGATCGGTATCGACTTGTCTCTTACACAGGCGCGGTCTAGCACTCAATCGGCCTTTGTTCAATTCCCATGCAATGATGCATTATTAAATAAGTTCACAGCCTTATCCGCAAATAAATGAAGCATATACCGATATGATTCATTCTCCTGTTACTCCGTAAAAATATATGAATGCGTATTTTTTTTCACCTGCCCATAGACCTCTTACAACACTGTAGCTCGGTTTCTTGGTCTGCCTCCATCTCAGATAGTAACAGATGACGTTCTGCAAGCAAGTGCCCCTTCTCCTTTCTGGCTTGATAGAATAACTCGAGTAGTCTGAAACTTCCTCTCATTACCTTCGCATTCATTGCATTCCTGTGCTCGGAGCTGGGTTGGATCCTCTTCAAATTCCACGTTCATTTCCTCAGTGGCTTCTTCTTCTTCCTGGATCACCTTTTCGGGTTCTGGATCACCTTCTTCATCGATTTCTTCTTCTTCTTCCTCGTCTTCTTCCATGTCAGATTCATCCTGGGCCTCATCGATTCGAATTTGTCCTAGCGGTTAGTGGCGTTTCAAGTTCAAGGCGTTAAATGTTTTCTCAACTGACCCGTCCGTGCTGCGTACTCTATAATAACTGTTCCCATAGTAATGGATGATGGACCTATATACAGCTCTGCGAATTTGTGATAGAAACGTGCCGACGCGTTAGATGTCGCGAGCCTCTTTAACCAGAATTTATTCATTCACTCTAAGTGGACGGTGGAATCGCTTTCTTCTCGTTCTGCGCGATCGTTTCTCTGCCGGAGTCTTCATCCTTTCAGCGGTACTTCTTGCGATGGTCTGGGATCAGTAGGACAAGGAATAACTCCATGCCACGGTCTGCTCGGATACTCATTGAAATATACCGCCATGGGCATCTGTCCCGTCGATTCATGGCGTGTGGAGTTACTAATCTCCATAATAATTGCTATCACATCTAGCCATTTTCAGTGTTGCAAATGCTGAGGCTGTACCTTAATTAAGGCCACGGACGCTTCCTTCCCATTCCTAGGCCTCTCCTATCCCATCGTCGCCATAAGACCTATCTGTGTCGGTGCGACGTAAAGCAAAATAGCATACATAATAGTTAAGTATAGTAGCAGAAGTGATGATGAACTTATGATAGCAAGCAAACTGTACTTGATTTCAAGTTCTGGCAGAAGATACAGCGCACATCCAATTAATAAGAGAAGGCAGAGATTGGGTGAATTCCATCATTTATACCAAGAAGTGAATAAAGACCCACAGAAATGGCACGACTATTGAAGAATGTCAAGGCAGACATTTCAGTATACGATTCCTTGGCTGAATGGCCAACTTTGATCCCTTCGGTTCAGTGAATCCCGGGTTCGATTCCCGGCCGGGTCGGAGATTTTATTGGCGACATTAATTATTCTGGCTCGGGGACTGGTTATTTGCGTTTGTTCCAACACTCTCCTCTTCATACTCAGACAACACACCATACTACAAACTACCACCGAAACACGCACTAGTAATTACATCCCTCCACATAAAGTTGACGTCAGAAAAGGCATCCATCCGTAAAACAGCGTCAGTCAACATGTGTGATACGGTTCGCATCCGCGGCCCCACAAGGTGTGGCAAAAGGCAGTAGAAAAAGAAGAAGAATGCACATTTCAATATTTGCTGAAAGGAACTGAAGGCAATATGAAACGACGGAAGTACAGCAGCTATCATGTCAGTCATATTTGCATTGAAGAAGAACTGGTCATTACCATAACGTAAGCAGTAGTAATATAATATTATTCTCCACTTCAATAAAGCAATCTGTACTTCATCGAAAGATTAAATTTACCGAGTATAAAGATAATATTCAACATGGATATTTTACCTTCAGTTAACGCAGCCCGATAATATTATGAGTAGGCGGCCGTGGCCTTGAGCCAACCAATCACAGAACAGCGCTCAAGAAGCACATCGCTCCAAAATCAAACCGATTTGATTCTTGAGGGAGGAGCGGAGAGAAGAGGGATGAGTGAAGTGCCGGCATGAACGCTACGATTGAAATGTATGGGTTTGTTTTGCATCTCTCAGCTTCCTGTGTGAAGACACAGGAGTGATGAGCGCTGAGCGAGGAGTAGTGCTCTTCACTCATCACTCATCATTCAAAGTCGCACATACCGGGTAGGAGACCCTCGCTCTTTCTTCATTAATGAGGAAAAGTTTTCCATCCAGTTATGATTGTGCAGCATTCACGAGAAGATAGGGTTGTGTTCTTTAAATGTAATTTTGTTTCGTGAAAATGTTCATACTCCTCTGTATACATAATAGTACTGGGCGAGTTGACCGTGCGGTTAGGAGCGCGCAGCTGTGAGCATGCATCCGGGAGATAGTGGGTTCGAATCCCACTGTCGGCAGCCCTGAAGATGGTTTTCCGCGGTTTCCCATTTTCACACCAGGCAAATGCTGGGGCTGTACCTTAATTAAGGCCACGGACGCTTCCTTCCCATTCCTAGGCCTCTCCTATCCCATCGTCGCCATAAGACCTATCTGTGTCGGTGCGACGTAAAGCAAAATAGCATACATAATAGTTAAGTATAGTAGCAGAAGTGATGATGAACATTATGATAGCAAGCAAACTGTACCTGATTTCAAGTTCTGACAGAAGATACAGCGCACATCCAATTAATAAGAGAAGGCAGAGATTGGGTGAATTCCATCATTTATACCAAGAAGTGAAGAAAGACCCACAGAAATGTCACGACTATTGAAGAATGTCAATGTAGACATTTCAGTATACGACTCCTTGGCTGAATGGCAAACGTTGATCCCTTCGGTTCAGTGAATCCCGGGTTCGATTCCCGGCCGGGTCAGAGATTGTATTGGCGACATTAATTCTTCTGGATCGGGGAGTGGTTATTTGCTTTTGTTCCAACACTCTCCTCTTCATACTCAGACAACACACCATACTACAAACTACCACCGAAACACGCAATAGTAATTACATCCCTCCACATAAGGTTGACGTCAGGAAAGGCATCCATCCGTAAAACAGCGTCAGTCAACATGTGTGATACGGTTCGCATCCGCGGCCCCACAAGGTGTGGCAAAAGGCGGTAGAAAAAGAAGAAGAAGAATGCAAACAATTCAATATTTGCTGAAAGTAATATGAAACCACGGAAGTACAGCAGCTATCATGTCAGTCATATTTGCATTGAAGAACTGGTCATTACAATAACGTAAGCAGTAGTAATATAATATTATTCTCCACTTCAATAAAGCAATCTGTACTTCATCGAAAGATTAAATTTACGAGTATAAAGATAATATTCAACATGGATATTTTACCTTCAGTGAACGCAGGCCGATAATATTATGAGTAGGCGACCGTGGCCTTCAAACAACCAATCACAGAACAGCGCTCAAGAAGCACATCGCTCCAAAATCAAACCGATTTGATTCTTGAGGGAGGAGCGGAGAGAAGAGGGATGAGTGAAGTGCCGGCATGAACGCTACGATTGAAATGTATGGGTTTGTTTTGCATCTCTCAGCTTCCTGTGTGAAGACACAAGAGTGATGAGCGCTGAGCGAGGAGTAATCCACTCGGCATGTTCGTACCCTAACACTCTCACTAGGATTTGACACCGGGTGGCGTACAAAACTCAATACGTGCTTAATCTCGAGCTTCTCAAGCTCGCGCTTGAAAGTTGGATACGTGAACTGCGGCCCATGGTCACTCAATATGTTTGCCAGTTTTCCCATCTTGGTAATAATTTTGTTTTTGATCTGGTAGTGTTTCCCTTCTGTACAGGACTGAGTGTTACAAATTTTGTGAACACATCCATGAAAACAAGTAGGTATGTGTTTCACTCCACGACGACTTGCAGGTAAAGGACCGAAATAGTCTATAGAATACAGTTGTCTGGGTTCACTGGTTCGTAGAGGTTTTGTCGCTTGCTTCAGTAGGAAGGTGTTAGGTTTTATGCGCTGACACTTATCGCACGTACGACGAACATGCCACACCATACGTCTCATTCGAGGCCAGGTGAACATGTTTTGGAGCACTGCTGTTAGCCTCTGTACTCCATGTTCAGTAGTATGGTGTGTTAACCAGATCAAATCTGCTTGGAACACTGGCGGGATAACTATTCGAAATTTGTGTGTTCCACATCAATAAATTTATGCAATAGCTTATTAAACAGATGGTATGAGGCTGCCTTCTTCTGAGCTTCATTAAACCTAGGTGTGCCGGGTTCGATCTCCTTCTTGAAAATGTCTATCATGAGGCAGATCATTTGCTTGCTCCTGACTGATATCTTGTAACCTCTTGATAATGGTCTGGTCCTCGTCATCCAATAGAGCTAGATTAATTACTGCTTCGTCTGGGTTCGGGTTTCTGCTAAGCGCATCGGCTACCACATTTTATTTGCTGGGGCAGTGTTCAAACGTAAGGTCGAACTGTTGAATAAATAATGATCATCTACGGACACGGTCGCTTCCTGATGAACGTAAGGGCCTTATGATCAGTCCTGATGGTAATCGGAAATTCATATTGTTACGTGCCGGCCCCGTGGTAGCCCCTTTCGGTACTTCCAGGAAGGGGCTGGTGATTCAGACGACCTGGAATCTCCTAGCCAGCCTGTGGGGGTGGGACCGGCCTTTCTGTGTATCGTTCTGGGCAGCCGGCCGGCTTATCTGCGAGTTTCTTTGAGATCCAATGGGAATATTCTGCCTCCAGTGACATCGTGAAATTTCTGTATCAAATTATGCGAACTATAAGAAGGGAGACCAGCCACGGGCAGTCGGTCAACTGTTGGACTCGGAATGACAGTTGGGCTCCGAGGTAGAGCCAGTGACACTCGGTGAGTTGGCGTTCGGTGGCTGGGCTGAGGGCGACAAAGGTGTTGGCTGTCGCTAGTGTCCCACCGAGGTCTGAACCAGGAGCTGTTGTAGTGTCGGAGTGTCCAGTGAGTAGCTGCATGTGAGACGGCGTACAGGACACAAGACTGTGTACTGTCTTAGAGTACTGTGTGTGTACTTCTGTGGATTGAGGACCCTCGGAAATCAGCGACTGAAGCAGTTATCGCGAGTGAGGATAATTGGACGTGTGTTAATATTCGCTGTTGTGAGTATCGTCCTGCTGTTGGATACTGTTGAGCTGTTACTGATTGTTGTTCTCTTCATGTGACTGTGTGATGTACCGGACTACCACTGGAGACGAACCGACGAACAGTCATCGTGTGTTGTACTTCCAGGGGCACTGTATTCAAATTCAGCTATATACGCACAGTGGCTGTAGGTGACCAGATTTGAGGGAAAGTGGAAGTAAGGATTAGTGTCCCAGGCAAAAGAACGGGCTGGACCCTTGCTGCGCCATAATGTAGAGGGATTTGTAAATAGACTGGTCAATTAGTGTGGCCATTCATAACTAGTTAGAATAGTTTGTGTTTAAATATGTGTGTGTGTGCATTTGTTAGGCCATCCTGAAATAAATTAGAGTAATGAAGCAGATGGAGTTTTATTCATAACAATATATATACTTTCGCAATTGGGCTAGAACTTCAACAACGATAGACAACATCTCTAACTCTGTAGTAGTCCACTTAAGTTCATGAGGCCTTAACTTCCTGCTCATAAATGCGAGGTAAGTCATTTTCTGCTCACTCATGGGCGTCTCTTGGAATAAAACCACTCCCATTCCAACACAGGATGCATCAGTTTGAATGAAAAAGTGTTGATCGTAGGACGGATAACCCAGTTTAACAGCGTTTGCTAACATCTCGGTTTTTCGGAATGCCTCTTCGTGAACGTCGCTCCATTTCCACCTATTATTGATCTTCAGTAATTCTTGCAGAGGTGCCACGGTGTCCGTGTAAGAGATACAATGATCTGCAAAGAATTGGCACAAGCCCAAAAATTGGCGAATATGTTTTATTCTAGTTGGTTTCGGAAATTTTTTATGGCCGAAATTTTCACAGGATTTGGCCAAATCCCTGTTCCGTCGATTACATGGCCAAGAAATCACTTCTTTGACAGAAGTGAGATTTCTCCAAGTTAATATTGAAATTACACCTGTTTAAGTCATCTAACAATAAATCAATTTTCTTGAGATGCTCCTGTATTGTTTTAGAGCAAAAATTATGTCATCAATATATCTCAAGATGAACTCTGTAACTGTTGGACTGAGGTTCTTTTCCAAATCTCTGATGAGTGCAACACTTGAATATTGCAGCCCAGGCACTGTGTCCCTCCCCCCCTTGCCTCACCTCGCACGGCTGCCTGCTGAAAGCTCGATAGGTACGGCGAGCGGGGGGATAGGTATGCTAGGCTTCGGTCCAGCAGATCGCCACTGCTAATGAAATAGAGATAGCTCAAAGACTGGAAGTTCTCCGGAAGTTTCAGAACTGACACATGCGTTCCTCATTTTATATACTTCCTCATCTCATACTTCTGACTTATACAGATAACAGAGTGCTGGTATCTTCACTCCCTTTTGCTTCTACATCCTTGTAGAAAGATACTGCAGGGCTACTGTTATAGTAGTAATATAGTTTTCTTTTTATAGGTTGATTTGCTAAAATGAAATGCCCTCTTTCAGGTTTAGTATTTTTTTTGGCTGGTTGGAATCGAACCTGTGATCATGGGTTGGACACCACTACTGATCTCCCAAGGAAGCTAATAAGTCAGTGAACGATAGCTACGACTGCTGCTAATGCTGTAAAATTCAAAATTTTAATTTAATAATGCGCCGTTCCCGCGTCCAGGTCGAGTCGCATAAGATCCAGGCTAGCTAGTATATAATTCCATTTCTCGCTATTCAAAGTTTATGGGCTATGGGTTCCGCATTAGAGAAAAGATCACCGATTTATGCTAGTGGAAAATACCTAACTTACGCAGTGGACGTCTCCTACCCGTATTCCTAGTTAGTTTCCACCTCCGGTTTACGCAATTACCAAGTGGTTAACACTTACATCTAAGCATCTATTCTAGAAATCATTAAAAGAATGGCTAAGTTTTACCATGCATCATTTATTATAAATCAAGAAAGGTCAGACGCAAAAGGTTGTCAAGAATTCCTCTTTGAAATGGTAAGTAATAAGCCTTGATATATATCTTGAAATTCATCTTGAAATGTTAAGTTGGAAACATTGAATTGAAATAAGATCTCAAATTGGGATAGTTAAAAATGAAAACATTACATTAAAGGACATTAATTGAAAAATACTAGATTGAAAATAAATTAAGTTGGAAAAGAGACATTAGATGCATCTAATTAAATGAATGAAAACTACATTGAATCACAATATATACACTGTCTGAGAGTATTTAAATGTCGGACGCAGCTTCCATACTTGGTAATGAGTAAATTAAAATTAGAATCACATCTTTTATTATGTAAATTCTTGTAAAATTATTCCGAAAATCCTACTTGCTTTCATCTAATATTCGTTAATTCCTTGCAATAAGGTAACTTTGTTTGACTCAAACTATTTGTGTCCAAAAACACAACCAGATTGACATGAGAAAATATCTTCAGAAACATTTAAAACAGTTAATATGTATCACACTTTTCAAACATGTTCTCAGATTTCTTGGCATTTTTTCTTGTAGAGACAAAGATAACCCCCTTTAAGTCAGTATATTCTTTAAAACATTACGATCAAACATCATATCTAGAAATTATGCAAATTGTTCTCTTATTTGAGAGCATTAATTAATTCAAGTGCACATCTAAGTCATAACTTTGTACTATCAAGTGTATCTGAGCATCACTCAATCAAATCATACCGTAATTGGGTGGTCTACCTTGTGAGAAGACTCTACTTACTACCAAGAACTCTTATTAGTTGTGAAGCTAAGTCACCAGTGATATCGGATAATGCATTGGAATAAACCTCAAAGCTTCCCTAATATGTGATAAAATTCTTACGTTCAGAAGAAATACATGGATGTAGGTTAATTTCAAATCATCTTCCTTATCAAGAATCATTTGATGATCTACAATTAAAATATCAACATACGGATGTCACCGAGATCGTATCCTACACTTCCTATGGCTTATTCAAGGATAAACGGTTGATTGAAGACAAACTATATTCATTCACCATCTCAAAAATACGTAACTTGGAATACTATCTTCATTAAAATAAACTATGACCTTACTCACAAAGAACAAATATCATCACCAACATTAATCATCATAACCTCATATCATTATTCACATTTAAAACCATCACTTCACATTATTTATCATACATAACACTTCACATCCTAGTAAGCGCATTGATTCATTCCAACTCGACGTATGTCTGATTGTCATCCAACAATCTTTAGGTATTGCTGACTGAATACTTCTGCCTTCTGTAGATCCTTGCAAACACACTCTCTTTATTCATTAATGATTCCTACAATGTCCTTCTTGGAACCTATTTCTGCCTTAAAGTAGGCCCTATTTTTTCACTAAAATTTGTATGCCTGCGATTATGTTATCCTTAGCTGACTTCGTCGCTAGATTCAATTTCCTAGTAAGTTCCTTCAATTTCTTCGTACTTCCACAAAAGGAACTCTGTGCAAAATGTTCACAAGCTAGACAAGCTTTACCCCCCCCCTGTGGAATAGCCAATGGTGAACTGAAATACAAATATGATTATTGTTGTTTAAAGGGGTCTAACATCTAGGTCATCAGCCCCTAATGGTACCAAATGAGACAAAAAGACAATTTAAAAGTTTAAAATCATCCACTGACCAGAATAAAAAATGTGATGATAAAGAATGAATAGATATGAATTTAAAACAATCAGTGGATCCGACCTGCAATGCCCCACCTTCCCAGAAACTGTTTGTTTGTTTGTCCAACCCTTGTCCCGTCCGTTTCTCTACGGGGTCAAGTATGAGGTGAGATTAATCTGTCATAGCAGGTTTTTATGACCCGATACCCTTCCCAACATCCACCTCATTAGAGGAGTTAATGAGATGAAATGAATGACGTGATATATGATAGTAGGAAGGAAGAGGGTGAAACCCGGTGCTGGCATATAGCCTACTCCTTTTTTTTTTTTTTTAAGAATGAAGCCATACTTTTCAGTGTTGACTTAGTTAAATGTAACAAAAACTTTTCCGTCTGTCTAACCACACTGCAATTACAATATAAATTATAACTCTGTAAACAAACCTGTAAAAATACACACTATTATACAAAGAATGACATGTTTCGTTCTACAAGAACATCCTCAGATTCAATCAAATCACTAAAAACATGCTGATATATGTACAGTATTGTTTACGTTGCATAAACTTGTCAATGATAGAGAGGTTATTGATAACATGAACCAGTAATGACAAAAATAGATTTACAAGTATTAATATAATGAAAAACTTGCGTACTTATCTAGACTGCTGATGCTAAGTCCGTTGTCACCAGACACTATTTCAGGACTGTGGTCATGGAAAGTTTTGAGTAAAGCACACTGCTGGTGGAGAGGAAGCATGTGGAGCATTATGGATCTCTCCTACTGGATGTTAAAATCTAGCATACCGTATCGTGGAGAGGGGAGGGGGAGGTAGGGCGGAGCGAGTTGAGTGCTGTGGAACCTTCTATCAACGATGGAGAGGCCAGTATCCAGTATTCGGGAGATAGTAGGTTCGAACCCCACTGTCGGCAGCCCTGAAAATGGTTTTCCATGGTTTCCCATTTTCACACCAGGCAAATGCTGGGGCTGTACCTTAATTAAGGCCACGGCCGCTTCCTTCCCACTCCTAGCCCTTTCCTGTCCCATCGTCGCCGTAGGACCTATTTGTGTCGGTACGACGTAAAACAACTAGAAAAAAAAAAAGACGATGGAGAGGGGAGAGAAGGTTATTAACCTACTGGATGAATGCAAGTTAATGATTTTAGGTGAATAAAGTAAGGAATTGAAAGAGAGACTAACTATTAAATATTATTATGATAAAGGCTAATTTAATGAATAAGTGTTGTCCAGATGTTATGTGAGTAGAGCAAAGAGGGGGGGGAATTTTTAAGTGTGTATGGTCATTTAGGTTAGTTACATTAGCATTTTTTTTTTTGCAATGTAAATTTTGATTGCTTCCTTTATATTCAAAGATTTACTTTTATTTTTGATGTGTAAAATTTTTAGATCTGGTGTTGATGTCTGTGAAAGGGTGTGAACAGTTGTATATGTGCTCCCCGAAGGCTTAATGTTGATTATATCTGATCGTGTTTTTGTGTTCTTTGTATCTTGTGTGGAAATTATGTTTCATTTGACCTATATATGAGGCATTGCAGTTAGAATCTTGGCACTTGAGTTCATATACTCCAGACTTTGAGAAAGTGTCTTTTTTTGGTTAGGTTGCACTTGCTGGTGTGTGTCTGTAATGTGTTGTTCATTCTAAAGGCTACTTTTAAACCTTGTATTTTGAAAATATTTGCTACTTTTTTATGTGTTCTTGTTAACGTAGTTGAGAATCACATATTTTTCTTTGCTATCTTTAGTGGTTTCCCGATGATTTTTCTTATGTTTATTTAATAGTTTATCTACTGTGCCTGGAGGGTGGTTTTCTTTCGCGATTTGTTTAATGATTTGTATCTTATCATTAAAATCCATTGTGCTCATTGGTATGGAAACATGACATTCTTTTATAATAGTGTGTATTTTTACAGGTATGTTTATAGTGTTATAATTTATATTGTAATTGCAGTGTTTGACAGACTGAAAAGTTTTTGTTACATTTAGCCTACTCCTGTCGAATAGAACCAAGGGGTCTGCTCAAGGCTTTAACGTCCCCATCCGACGGACGAATTAGCATCAACAGCGTCCTATGCCCTCACTTCATATGAGCACTGTTGAGAGTTTTGGAATTTAATCCAGGCTTTTGGCACGTAATCTAGTGATTTAGAAATTGTGTACCACCACCTCCCCTACTCTGTTGGCCAACATTCTGATCATGAAATTTTTTTCAACCAATGGGACTCGAACCCGCTAACCACGGTGTCAGACGGTTTAGACTTCAATGCCGTTACGATCATGGCCACCAGGTGGGCTCACCTTCCCAGAAACTATCGTAAACAATAGTATTACTGACCACGGGACTGCTTCTAAATCACAATCCTGAATCGAGGATGCTTATTGTATAAAGGGGTCTAAAATCCAGGTCAACGGCCCCTCATAATGGTACTGATCACTAGTAATTTTTTTTTTGCTAGTTGTTTTACGTCACACCGACACAGATAGGTCTCATGGCGACGATGGAACAGGAAAGGGCTAGGAGTGGGAAGGAAGTGGCCGTGGCCTTAATTAAGGTACAGCCCCAGCATTTGCCTGGTGTGAAAATGGGAAACCACGGAAAACCATTTTCAGGGCTGCCGACAGTGGGGTTTGAACCTACTATCTCGCGAATACTGGATACTGGCCGCATTTAAGTGACTGCAGCTATCGAGCTCGGTCACTAGTAAATTAGAACCATGGTATTTGTCATGTTGCGGTACTAATCAAAAGTAGTGCAGACTCACTGCGTTCCACACACAATGGCACTACTCACAAGTATTGTACGTCGCACAAGTAACGCAGACCTATGGTGTCTCTCACATAATGGCGCCACTCATAGGCAACACAAACTCATGGTGGTCCTCACCTAGTTGTAGGCAACACCCAGACCCGTGATGTTTCGCACAATGGTATTAATCACGGGTACAGGAAAACCCATACTGATTCACCCTCTATTGCTACTAATCACAAACCTACTGTGTACCTAACATAGTGGTACTACTTGCAAGATGACCCAGGGTGCTCCCTGCATGATGGTACTAATCACAAGTAGTTTCATGGTTCTAATACAATCATCCCTTGGTCGCCCCTTACAACAGGCAGGGGATACTGTGGCTGCATTTGTCTGTGTCTCCCACACACATGGGGTAGACAGAGGAGAAGAAAGAAGGGATCTGTCACTTTAAAAAATGAAGTAATGGACGAAGAAAGGTAAGGGCCATGAAGGGTGTAAAAATGAAAAACTCTCTAGGCCTTGAATGCTCTAATATCATCGAGGTTGGAAAAAAAAGAAGAGTTGGGAGGTCAGACAGGATAGATGAAAATGAGGAACCTGGCACAAGTAGTGGAAGCAATGCTAGGACTCAGCTAAGGGCTCCATGGTTGCCAACCAAAACTCCCAAGTTGAGATCCCTGGGGCTCCTTTTAGTCACCTCTTACAACAGGCAGGGGATACTGTGGGTATATTGTTTGTCTGCGTACCCCACCCACAGGGGATGAAATACAAAGAATTGCTTGATCTTTTGCCATATATACCACCATTTCATCACACTATCAAGATCTGAAAACTAATGCTCAAGCTGTAGATGAGAACTTTAGAGAGTGATGTGGAGTAAAATAAATTAACCCAAGCCATTTACAAACAAAGTCTAGTAGTCAGATAAGGGACATGAGGTTAAAAGTAAAATAAATACACTTGCCAACAATATGTATTTTCCATGCACCATGATACACCTTAATTACACAAGTTATAACAATATATCAGTTGAAGAGTATAAAAAACGTTGAGACCTCCCTTCTCTCCACATGAGTAAAAAGAAAGGCAATGAAACACTATAAACTTATTCAAAAGTTCAGTCTTCACAATGTTTGATTCCCTCCATGAGAATAAAGATTCTTGATATTACATACTGATGAGCATGGCTTTAGCAACAGCCTCAACAGCTGCTTTGTCAAGTAGTTTTTCTACAACAGCAAGAGCAAAAACAAATGCTGTTGCAGGTCCACGACTAGTCACAAGATTACCTGAGAAGAGAAAACATTATGTTAATGCATGAAGTCCCAGTCGAGATATTTTGTAGTTAAGTAATATTTCACTCCATAATTTACTGATATAAAAAGCAGTCAAGTCAACAGCAACACTGCAAGTAAGACAGAATGGTTTCAAAATGTACAGTAACTGGACAAAGCAGAGAAGTGTGCTGTCACTATTATTGTTCATAATGGTACCGAATAAAATTGTGTAGGAGACAAAGGAAAAATGCAAAGATAGGCAGCTGATGTTTGGAGATGACATTGTGGTGTAAGGAACAAATGGAGAGGAAGTACAAGGTCAACTGGACATATTATGTGACTTTATTGGTAATTATGGAATGAAAATAAGCATGGAGAAAAGCAAAAGGAGGAAAAGAAGGGAAAGGTACTGTGAAAATTGAGGGAGAAGATCTTGAAATTGCAGAAAGTTACAAGTACTTGAGTAGCAAACTGATGTAAGATTGGACATAGAGATCAGTAAAAACAACAGGGAAATGTATTTTACCAGAGTGTGAAGAGTTTGATCTGGAAGAAGGAAGTAGGTACCAACTGTACAGAAGTGACATAAGATGTATTACAGCCCCATCCTGACATGCAGCAGAGATCAGTACACTGATGAAGACATGACAGTGAAATCTGGGCCAGTGAGATCAAATTTTTAAGTACAATAGGAAGGCAAGATAAGACATGGTAGGAAATGAGGATACCAGGCAAGAAATCAGAGTAGAAAAGTTTTTAGACAAAATGGAGAAAACTAAACCGAGATGGTTTGGACATTTTAACGGAATGGAAGACAAAATGATGATATAGATTCCCATAGAGAACCTGAAATGTCCAATAAAGGACCATTTATGTTGGTATTAAGACAAAATGATGCTGAAGCACATGGTGGAGGCTAAGATTGAAGGAAAAAGAACAAGAGGTAAACCCAGACCAAGGTGGCTGGACTCGATCATGAACAGTATAATAAGAAGCAACGTGGATTGGAACACAGCTCAGGAGAAACAATGGTAGTTGGATAGGGGACGATCGAAAGGTGCCATTAATATACCGACCCAGTTGGAGCTGGAAAAAGGAAAATGAATATCATATGTACGGGCATAATTCTCAATTTTTCTTCGGATATTATGACAAAAAACTTAGGCGCTAGAATTATGCCAATAAATCGATCAATTGGGGAATATTTTACAGGGTAACTTACCTTCATACAGCTTGGGTGATAGCATAGAATGAAGTACAATATTACATGATGTTTTAAATTTATTATATGATATTTTAACAAATACGCCCAAGTTTTACTGCATAAAAATTTTAGTTATGCTGATTTGTAAAGCCCACAAAGTATAAGGCAGTGAATTGTGTGTGCACCTCCACTGTTGGCTGGACATATTATCTAACAGGTATGGATACTTGAACTGAAAGGAAACTAAATCACCCGACACATTATTACATTGGGTACGCAGGACTGGTGTAACATTAAAGTCTCGTACATGGGAAAAAGGATCGTAAAGGAGAGGAACTAATGGACTTCTGTGAAAGGAATGGACTTATAGTGGGAAATACATGTTTTCAAAAGAAAACCATCAGGAAAATTATGAGATATACAGATATACAGAAGAACAAAATCAGTAATAGACTACTTTTTGGTGGAAAGGACAAATCGCAGGCCCTAATGGTACGAAATGATGATGCTGCTTGTTGTTTAAAGGGGCCTAACATCTAGGTCATCGGCCCCTAATGGTATGAAATGAGAAGAAAAATTATAAATTAAAAGCCCAAAAACGTCCACTGACCACAATTCAAAATGTGAGGACGAAGAATGAATGGATGGATATGAATTGGGAAAAACAGAAAAACTAAAAGAGAAAGGAAAAAGCAAAATAAAAGTATGGAAATTGAAAGACAAATGTACAGGAAGATTTTCAGGAGAGACTGAAGCAATAAATCCCAGTTACTGAATTGGAAAATGTAAAGGAGTGGGCCAATTTAAAAAAGGCATTTGTTAGTGCAGCAGAGAGTGCTTGTGGCAGGACATCTACAAGAGTGAAAGAAAAGGAGACACTGCGATGGAAGGAGGAAGTGAGGAAAGTGGTGAAAGAAAAGAAGACAGCCTGGCAAGAATGGAACTGAGATCAAACAGAAGAAAGCAAAAGGAAGTATCTCAACAGCAAACACAGATGTAAGAAGGTGGTAGGAGAAGAAAAGAAGAAGAGTTGGGAAGAATTTACACAAAAAATGGAAGTGGATGTAAGTCGCAGTAAAAGGATCCTGTATGGACTTTGAAGAAGTTAGAGGACAGAAAGAGTTATCACAAAACCAGTGAAAAAGGAAGATGGGGAATTGTTGATGATGATGATGCTTGTTGTTTAAAGGGCCTAACATCTGGGTCATCAGGCCCTAATGGTACGAAATGAGAAGAAAAATTATAAATTAAAAGCCCAAAAACGTCCACTGACCACAATTCAAAATGTGAGGACGAAGAATGAATGGATGGATATGAATTTAAAACTATCAGTGGAACCAAACCACAGTACCTCACATGCACAGAAGCTGGTGTAGAACAATAGTATTACTGACCAAGGGACTGCTTCTATAGCACAATACTGAATCGATGATATTTGTAGTCGAAAGTGGTCCAAAATCCAAGTAAGCGGCCCCTCAAAATGGAATCTTCATTTCTGCTCATTACACCGGTTTAGGTAATCAAATTATACCATTGAAACACCAACTTCATGACATACATCCATTTATTATGAGCTGTTGACTACAACTAACTTTCACACACACAAAGCAGTTCAAACATTCAAAGAACAAAAGCAAACGAAGATAAAACACTCCACTCAATTATCTGAGTTACTGACACATAACCTCAATGTTTTCCTTAAGATATATACAAGATATGGTACATGACATTTTATTTTTATGAGAAAACCACAACATTCCAACACAGTGGAACCAAACTACAATGCTTCACATGCACAGAAGCTGGCATAGTACAATAGTATTACTGACCAAGGGACTGCTTCTATAGCACAATACTGAATCAATGATATTTGTAGTCAAAAGGGGTCCAAAATCCAAGTCAGCGGCCCCTCAAAATGGTACTTATCGCTAGGAAAGTAGAACCATGGTATTTGTCATGTTGCGGTACTAATCAAGAGTAGAGTAGACTCGCGGTATTCCACACATTATGGTACTACTCACAGGTAATGAAATTCGCACATGTATTACAGACCTACACTGTTTCGCACATTGCGGCGCCATTTACAGGCAATAATAATATAAGAGAATTTATTGGACTCCAACCTATTCAATACATTACAGGATGTTAACATTTTTAGTTAAGAGCCTCCATGGCTCAGACGGCAGCGTGTCGGCCTCTCACCGCTGGATACCGTGGTTCAAATCCCGGTCACTCCATGTGAGATTTGTGCTGGACAAAGCGGAGGCGGGACAGGTTTTTCTCCGGGTACTCCGGTTTTCCCTGTCATCATTCATTCCAGCAACACTCTCCATTCTCATTTCATTGCATCTATCAGTCATTAATAAATCACTTTGGGAGTGGCGACCCCATCGTACTAATAGCCAATATCTGCTTCATTCATTCCATCCCTGACCCGGTCAATGACTGGAAAACAGGTTGTAGGTTTTCAACATTTTTAGTTAAACATCGTTAAAATGGAGACATGTTTCGCCCTCCATGTGGGGCATCATCAGTCATATCAAAGCACCTCAAAATTAAACCAGACGTCTGGCTGGAAATTATGAACATAATATGTAAGAAAGAATACATTAAAAAACACGTACAAGGTCCTATCCTAAACAAAATAACAATAGACTAGTTACACATAGTAAAATACGCTAGTGGTTTCTTAATATTAAAATGAGGCCATCATATGCACAGTATAAAAATGAAAGTAATCAAAGTCTATATGATATTGAGTTCGATGGTAGTCCTACGTAGTACACAATTTAGAATTACTGTACACTTATTTATAATTGTTAAAATTGATGAGGTAAAACATTCCAATTTGTCTATTTGTAATTTGGCTCCAACCAAAATAATTCGCCCTAGGATTCATGAGGTAGTCAACTCTGTTGGTCACTCTCTATATGAATTGAGTGCACAGTGCAAGTGAACAGCTTTTGTTGATTATAAAATGAGGCTGTGCTAAGACAGAGTTAAAACAACACCGGCTTCAAATGAAGATAGTTAAAAACATCATTAGGTTCTTCCTAGTTGACTAAAGGTTTGCATATATTTTGTTGTTGAAGTGTGGGAAAGTCAGTTATTGGTTGAATGGGCAACGGTCGAAAATGTTGTGCAGTGCAATTGGTGTTTGAGCTGTCCTACATGTGAGGGAAATCTGAAAATGGAGGATTTGTCTTAATTAGTTAAGTGAAATGATGGAAAAAGAGAAAAAAAGGGGGAAATCATTGAGAAATGAAAGATGTGAAAGTTAAAACTTACCTTGAAAGCTGTTACCTAATTGCTAGGAGGTTTGTGGAGCACTGGCTGTCGCTAATGTCCTGCTCCTCGTGTTGTACGTGTGACGTCTTAGAGGAGGGGAGTGGATTTGAGAAAGCGGGGCTGTGGGTATGTGATTGGCGCTTGGGGAAGAGTTGTGTGTATTGGAGGGAGAATAGGGGCGTGATGAGTTGAGCGGCTTAGTAGGGGTGCTTGGAGAGCTTGTTTTGAGGACGTTAACAAGTCTTTTGTCCTTCAGATTTAAACTATTGAGCGAAAATATTAATTGTTCGTAAAGAAGGCTATTGGATCATTTCAATTTTTATTCTTATTATATTTTTGGTCCAAAAAATGTTTTACCTCATCAATTTTAACAATTATAAATAAGTGTACAGTAATTCTAAATTGTGTTTTATTTTGCCAACATTTGTATATACTACGTAGAACTACCATCGAACTCAATATCATATAGACTTTGATTACTTTCATTTTTATACTGTGCATATGATGGCCTCATTTTAATATTAAGAAACCACTAGCGTATTTTACTATGTGTAACTAGTCTATTGTTATTTTGTTTAGGATAGGACCTTGTACGTGTTTTTTAATGTATTCTTTCTTACATATTATGTTCATAATTTCCAACCAGACGTCTGGTTTAATTTTGAGGTGCTTTGATATGACTGATGATGCCCCACATGGAGGGCGAAACATGTCTCCATTTTAACGATGTTTAACTAAAAATGTTAACATCCTGTAATGTATTGAATAGGTTGGAGTCCAATAAATTCTCTTATATTATTATTGAGATTCTCTCAATATGGAAAATAAAATGATTTTCATTACTTGTAATTTACAGGCAATGCAAACCTATGGTGTTCATCACATAAGAGTACTAACCATAGGGACTCGTACTATCCCATGGTGTTCCTCATATAGTGGGTACTAATCATAGGCAATCCAGAATCATGGGTTCCCTCATCCCATGGTGTCGCTCACATAGTGCTACTAATGACAGGTACTGTAAAAGCCGCCACGCTCTCGTTTGCTACTAATCACAAACCTATTTGGTACCCAACATAGTGGTACTACGCGCAAGTATAAGCGACCCATGGTGTTCCCCGTGTGGTGGTTCTAATCACAAGTAGTTTTATGGTTCTAATTTGATCATCCCTTCGTCGCCCTTTTTAGTCACCTCCTACGACAGGCAGGGGATACCCCGTGGGTGAATTCTTCATCTACGTTCTACACCCACAGGGGGTGGGGAATTATTAACATACCCAGAAGAGATAAAGAGAAGATGGAAGGAGTATTTTGATAAGGTATTGAATGTGAACAAGTATAGGGGAGATAGAAGAAATACAGTGTGAGTACTAAAAAACAGAGGATGACATAACAATGCTGGAAGTGGAGTTAGCAGTACAAAAGATGAAGATGGGAAAAGCAACAGTAATGGATGAAATCAGTGTGGAAATGATACAGGCTGCTGGACCTGTTGGTATGCAATGGTTGTACCGACTACTAAAGTGTACGAAAAAAAAAAGACAAATGTGTACCAGAAGACCGGAAAAAAGGGATAATAATACCAGGTAGTTAAAATACTGGAAAGGATATTAGACCAAGCTTCATAGCCGGAGTCGCTTAAGTGCAGCCAGTCTACAGTATTCAGGAGATAGTGGGTTTGAACCCCAATGTCGGCAGCCCTGAAGATGGTTTTCCATGGTTTCACATTTTCACACCAGGCAAATGCTAGGGCTGTACCTTAATTATGGCCATGGCCTCTTCCTTTCCACTCCTAGCCCTTTCCTGTCCCTTTGCCGCCATAAGACCTATCTGTCAGTGCGACGTAAAGCAACTTGTAAAAAATAAATAAAAAACGAATATTAGAAAGAAAAATGGGAAGAAAGATTGAAGGGGAGTTACAAGATGAACAATAAGGCTTCAGGAGTGGAAGATTTACAGTGGACCCAATCTTTACCATGAGACAGCTGATGGAAAAGAACTGGGAATATGGAAACGATCTGGTCATGACTTTCATAGATATAGAAAAGGCATATGATAGTGTCCCCAGAGAGAAGGTTTGGGAAACCATGGTTAAAAAGAGACTCGGAAGAGAAATGTTATAAATGGTGCAAACAATGTACAACACTGTGTTAGAAGGGTACTGACCCCAGTTGGAAAAACAGAATGGTTTAGGAATAAGACTGGACCAAGACAGGGGAGTGTGCTGTCACCTCTTTTGTTTATTATGGTCATGGACAAAATTGTAAAGGTAATAAAGGAAGCCTATGGAGATGAAGATACTGACTATTTGCAGATTATGTTGTGATCTGGGAAAAGAACAGCAAAGAAGTGCAACACCATGTACTGAATGATAAAGTTGAGAAGTATGGCATGAAAATCAGTACAGAGAAAAGCAAGACTATGGTGATGTCGAGAGGGGAAAGACAAAGAAAGGGCAGTGTGAAAATTGGAAGTCAGAGTCTGGAAATTGTGGAAAGCTTTGAATACCTAGAAGTGAATTAATGCAAAATGCTAGGGTGGACATGGAGATTAGCAGGATATTACAGCAGGGTAATGCATTCACAAAAGTGTAAGAAAACTTGTTTGGAGCAAGGAAGTACCAAGGAAAAGTAAAGAAATAATGTACAAATGTACCCATACTGACTTATGCAGCTGAGACTTGGACTTTGACTAGCAGGCAAGAGAGTAGAATTCAAGCCAGTGAGATGAAATTCCTATAAGAAGTGTGATAGGAAAGACAGAGTGAGAAATTAAGATGTTAGGAAGGAAGTTAAAACAGGAAAGCTAAATGAGAGAGTTGAAAAGAATAAACTAAGGTGGTTTGTACAAGTAAAGAGGATGGACGAGAATAGAATTCCAAGACAGATGCTGGAGGCAAAGTGCAAGGTCACGAGAGCAAGAAGACGACCTAGAACAAGGTGGATTGAATCAGTGAAAACGAAATTTAGACTGGGACAAGATTGTGGAAGAAGAATGGTGGAAGGAAAGAGGGAGATGGAGAAGTGCCATAAATACCCTGACCCAGTAGGAGCTGGATAAGGAGAAATGATGATGATGATGATGATGATGATGATGATGACATGACTTACCAAGTCTATTCATCATCAGTGCTATTGCAATTGGGAAAACTGCTGTCATCACCTGAATCTATGCCTTTCTATAAGTAGTCATCTTCACTTCCATCAAGCACGTTTGATATTCCTGTTTTCTTGAAACTTCTAGAAACAATGTCTGACAAAATCATGTTCCATACTTGCAAAATTTAGTTGCACACATCTTCCACCGATGGCCTACGTGTCCTGCCTCCTGGAGTAAGCTGATGCATACTTCCAGCCATTAATTATGATGCACTTTACACAGGTTATCCTTGAATGGCTTATTTATGAATAAATCCAAAGGCTGGAGTACAGATGTTAGACTGCCAGGAATTACTGCAAGATCAGTTTTTCATGTCAGTTAACAGCTGCTTTATGTTATTTACTAAATGGTCCTGGAAAATTGTTAGTTACAATGACCCAGTCAGTTTCTCCAAATAGTACGAATCCATTTATTTTACCATAGATACCTCCATCCAGCCTTTCACTTGAATACAAACATGTATCCCGCCTGAAAGTTTAACCTTTGGCATTGTTTTTCATCTAAACTTACAATAACATTTGGAGGGAGTATCTTTCCATTTGCAATTACTGCAAGCATGACATTGCATCTTTGTTTCTCACTTCACACAGTTCTCACAGGAACACTCGACTTTCCGTTCTCTTCAATAGTTTGATTGTGAGGCATTTTGAAATTCATGGCATCTGGTCAGCGTTGCTTATTTGTGTAAACAAGTTTCCCTTCTCTTTTCTCTTCCTAATAATGTATAGATGAATGTTTATCCATGTTTTGTTGTAGTCTCCTAGCATTCTTTGGCACAATGGTGTTTGGCATCTCAGTGAGAGGTTATTTTGCTTCATTAAACCATATAATACCAGTATAGTTTGTCCGTTACTGGACATTATAAATTTCTTTTTTTAAAATGCTGTAGCCTCCACAGTACGCACTAGCCATACATCTTGGTAGGTGTGCTATTTACCAACTGATGAGCCCAACTTAGCTCACTGAGGCAAAATGCTGGCAACGAGGAATAAGTTAGCTGGAAAATTTATAATGTCCAATAATGGAATAACTATATTGGTATTATAAATTTGCTCATTCGGGACAAATATTTCAGGTTTCCTATGTGAATCAACATCTATATCATCATAAAACCAATCGTCCTGCCCCTGGTCACTTTGAATTCTGAGAAACTGATGCCGTGCTTGGAGGCCATCGTGTATGCTTTAAATTGCATCATTTCATGGCTAACAACAACATATATACATTGCTAAGTAGAGCCTGAATGCATTCAAAGAGTTCTTCAATTTTGGAAACTTTTCACTCTTTGGACCACGGAAAACTTCATTTTTCCATTTCTTGAAGTTCATTCTTTTGCTTATGTTAATATTTTACATTAAATTCAGATACTATGAGTTTCTGACCTGCTGCCCTGTTAAAGTGTTCCTCAGCACACTGTACGAAGGAGAGTTTAAATCCAGCTGTATTGCTTGAATACTTACCTGTCACACTCAAAAGACCTCACCAATTGTACTGTATATCACTTCTACTTGCTTCTACTCATACACAGGAGCTAACCAACACAGAAAACATAGCTCATTTTGAAACTGCAAGCCAGCATGCTTACATCAAGCAGGAGAAGGGCAAGAGGGTAGGAGACCACAGGCACCATCATACTAGTGTTAGTGGCCTTGAGGTTACCTGTTTTCAGAGGAACTACGAAGGGCAGATATAAAGATGATTTTCAGATTCTAGAGCAGGGCCTCTCAGGGTGCATGCGCGTGGTGCATGCACTGTGCACGGTGCAAAAGACGACTTCGCTTGGTTGACCAGAGTGCAGACCCCCCACTCCTCTTTCCCTACACATGCCTCCGCGTTCCTCACCTTCACTGCTGTTTCTCCCCCACTGCGAAATGTTTACGTGTGGTAAGCCGAGACACTCAGTTGTATGGGACAAGGTTACCAGTGTTATTAAACAAATCTCTTCTTTCAGATTAGTTCGAGGGTCCCATTTCCGAAAGGCACTGGACCAGGGTACTAAACAATTTTACAGGTGGTGCACGGCATGCTGGATATTTGTCGGCATATACTGTAGATTACGTTTGGTTTGAGTAGTGTCCTTCTCTAGCTCTTCTTTTCCGTTTTTCCTTGCAATTTTACCAGTAATGTCTGGAATAAGGGATCGGCTGACAGCAATTCTGAGAGCGTTCTTTAAATTACAATCAGAAATACTAGCACGCAATCTAGTTTTCGTACAAGTCAAAACAGAAAATAACCTTTCACATATACATGTGGAACCAAACATAGAAATAATCTTAGCTGCTTCTCGATGTAGCTTAGGAAAATCATCTTTCGACAAATTCTGGTAGAATTCGGACAAAGTCTTTCTATAGAAAAACAGATCTTTTTGACGATCATCGTTTTGCAAATCTATTAATTCAAATTGCAAATCAGGAGATACACTTTCAACTGCTACCGAAAAGGGCTTTACAAAGACATCAAGCATTGGCTGCAGGTCAGTAATATCCTGTAACGAGAAACACACTTTTTTAAAATAAAAGTTATGTTTTTAATATATGAAATTACTTTGGAGTACCAAAAGGGACATATTTACATAACGAGGTATTGTGGACGAATGTTTTCTAATTGCATGTTACGCTTGTACACTTAAAATCATCTAATTTTTTTACAGTTGACGGTATACCGGTACTTTACCTGGAATCGGTCGCTAAACTCGTTTTCAAGGGATTGTAGCACCTCGACGTACTTTTCAAAGCGTGCTCCTTCCCGCACAGATGCTGTCAAACAAAACCATAGTAACGTTTTGAGTAAACCACTTTGTAAAACCTAGAGTATTTGTTAAAGATTATAATATGTATATATCTCTTACCTAGCTCAGGGAAGTGTTCCGTATTTTTTATCGAAAGGTTGTGTTTGAGAAGTTGAAGTTTCTGTTGGAAAGCCTTAATCTTGCTGACCATGTCGTTGATTAGATGATTTTCTTTTTGGAGTTTCAGACTTAGATCATTTAGAAGAGCCATAATATCTGCTAAAAATCCCAAGTCAGCTGCTAATTCAGGGTCATGTAAAAGTGGCTCTGGACGTCCTTTTTCCACCAAAAACTCAGCAACAGCGTGGCGTATTCGAAAAAATCGTAAAATCACCTTTCCCTTGCTTAACCACCGTACCTCTGTATGGTAGGGGATATCGGGATACTCTTCCTCAAGTAAAACCAAAAATTCTTTGAATTGGCGATGAGTGAGCCCGTGAGAACGAATATAGTTCACGATACGCACAACTACGTTCATCACGTCTTGAAGACCGATAACGTTTGCACAAAGAGCCTCTTGGTGAGCAAAACAATGAATGGATGGCAAATTCGGCATATTAAGCTCTTTCCGCAGTAAATCAGTGAACCCTTTTACTTTACCGCTCATTGCTGGCGCCCCGTCTGTTGTCACGGAAAATAGCTTTTCCCAAGTGAGTCCTATTCCTTCAGCTGCCATTTCGACCGTGTCCTTCCGTTACATGCAGGTCGTCGTCTACGCCACGTACAAAAAATGGCTAACTGGGATGTGTCGCTAATATCCGTTGACTCATCAAGTGCAATGGAATACGCTAAGAAGTCTTGAGTTTTGGCTGCCAATTGTTCACGCAAATTCCCTGCAATGTCGCTGATTCGTCGAGTTATTTTCATGCTGGAAAGTGGTATTCTGCTGTATGCTGGAGCTAATGTAGGGTTCATTGTCTCTACTATGTCCAACAAAATACTCTTTATTAGTGGCCCTTCCATAAACGGCTTCCCAGCTCTTGCTAGCCGTAAAGCAACTTTATAACTAGCTCTAAGAGCAGCGTCACTACACCCTTCATCTTCCTCGCCCTAAATTAGATATATTAAAGAAGTGAATTAGAAATGCAGATACATGTTTGAGAGGAATGTAAACATAATTACAAAAAATGCAGAACCCGTAACCAAACTGAAAATGCTACAGTACTGGAACAAACCTCATTTGTGGATATAGAATGCTCTTCTTCAAGATGTTTCAACTTCCTTAATTCTTTCTCTCTGGCGTCTCCTATGATTTCACAATAATTTTCCGAATGTAGTCTGTTGTAGTGTCTTTCAATAGACGATTTTCTTACGCACGTAATTATCGTCCCACAGATTAAGCATTTGGCGTTATCGTCACGACAGACAAAAAAATACGAAAGTTCGCAGTTCGATTGAAATGGACTTTCGGCAGTCTTTACTTTCTTCGAAACAGGTTGCTCCATTATTATGTTGTTGTCGTGCGCTTATCCATTTCACTGATAAACACGTCGTCTACCACCAAACGCTTCGTCGCTCTTAGCACACGACACCATCCGAGTCAAGCCGAGTTCCGCCGAGGGGGACCGATGCACAGTGCACAGAGCCTATGCACCTCGCTCTGCACGCGTGAGAGTTTCGGCGTTTGAGAGGCCCTGTTCTAGAGGAATAGATATTCATAACTGAGCTGCTGTGAGCCAAAGTGCTAAAAGTCAAAAAATGTTAGTTTTTGAGTTATACCACTCAGTGTACTCACAATGCATAGAAATTTACTGTGGAGAAATGATATACCGATAAATCGCACCGGAGCCACTTAAGAGTGCTAGATTCATTCTTCCTCTCATGCCAGCGTGAAGTGCGTTCGCAGAAATAGTGGTATAAGTCAAGCAGCAACACCATGTGGTCAAGTTTTTCTGTATTTTACGTTTTTATTTATGCTCTAAAATCAGAAAGTTTGCACAACTGTGCTGATAGTTATTAGCACTGTTTCCTATTTTTAGCATTATAATAACCAGATATTATTAAAGCAGATATTGTTTTTATAAGGGAATTTTGAACGCCCAGTTGAAGTCTAGGTTACAGCCTATTACCCGTGAAACTTTTAGTGATACTTCGTTTTACAGGGGTGAGGCGTAAGGAGGGAGCTACCCCCGTTCTGATAATACTGACAACTGAATGTAAATGAAATCGGAATTGAATCGATAGTATGATCGATCGATATAAATTTTCTAAACCTTTATTTTCTTGTAAGCCAACAACTGTGTCACACACACAATATATAACATTATATAACATTTTGCGATGCGAATCTTGTTCCTAGCATGAATTCTCAGAAATATCACTCTCACAATCATCACTGCTATCTGCAGTACTATTAATTACAATCTTGTCCATGGCTATTTCGATGACACGTCATGCCTCCAGTATTCCTCTTCCAGTTATTTCACCTTTCTGCAATACCCCTCCCAATCTGCGGCAGATACTGAATGGAATGCCTCGATGGTCAGTCGTAGTAAGCTGCTGACATGTCTCTCGTAATATTTTCCTCACTCGTGTTCAATCCTAACCCATATTTTGGCCTTGTTGTGTAAACAACAACAGTATGGAAGTGTTGCAATTATACCACCAGATGTCTCACAGCATAATCGATTCATAGTTTTTGTGTCAAAGGTTGCCAATACAAATCTCGAACATAACCGACGTCTACCAATTCAGCACTAGGAAGCCGAAGTATCACTAAAAGTTTTGCGGATAATATAAGTATCATGCAGTGATGTCTGACAATAAATACATAAACGTACATATTACTTTGTTACTTACATCATGATTCTATACACAAAAAGCATAGAACAGAATTTTGCATGCCAATTAAGCATTTTAATTAATCGAGGTTAAGTTTATGAGGTTGGATGTTTTTTTTTTTTCCCTCCTTCATGTATTCTGTGTCTACTGATGCTTTCCAAACACCATTCTTGCTCCCTTTAAATTGAAGTCCCAGGTTGAGTTTTACTGTAAATAAAACTGATTGTGACACCAGAAAATGCAGTTCACAATAGGTTAAGCAGAGTGAAATCACAGCAGATGTGTTTTAGGTCAAAACATGTATAAATCTAGAGGTCAACACCTAGCTTTTATTTCCAGGACTGACCATGAACGATCCAGACTATGAATTTTACAGTGGTTGTGGAGGTTCTGACAATGGTTATTTCAATAACAACAAAGTGGAGTATTTAGAAACGTGTTTTTTGTCAGATCCAACAATTGCAAAGTACTACAAAACAAATATTATAAATACTACAGCTACATTTATGGAGAATGGTACCACTTCTGAGCAGTCTCTGTTTCTGAAATCAACATCAACGGCATTTAACAACAAAATTCCAATTATTTTAACTCAATCCGTGAGAGAAAAATACATAATAGGAACCATAAATGCAATTTCACATTTACTATAACAGATTATGTTTCATTAAGAATTATTTTACAAATAAATTGTAATATTGGCAGTTAAAGCAACTTATTCCTTCCCTTGTATTCAAATTCACCAGAACATTAATTTATAAGAATAGTACAATTCTTGATTTATACCACTTTACCTTTATTATTATTAAATGAAAAGTGCACAATGTGCAAAAACAGTTTTTGCACAGATGGTCAACTATGCTAATGCCATTCTTATTATTGAGGTTGTCCTCATTTTGCAGTTTTGTGCATGGTATCTTTCACAATGATCATTGCACAGGTTACATATACAGTCTTCGTTCGGCTGGTGGAAGTTTTTGGTTTGGCAGAATCTGTGGTGAAATCCATGAGTGGCGTAACATGTAATTACGTGCCCTAGCTCGTAATTTGCTTACGTCTACTCTTCCGTCATTATAGCGTCCGTGGAATAGAAGTCGGACCAAATAGCATTCCTTTTCTCGTTTAAAGTTTGGCGTGCATTCTCGTAGGGCTTGGTGTTTGGTAGACAAAACTGTGTTTTGGTATCGTCAATGAAGTAGTCCTCCTTGGTTAGAACATATGTTAACTTTGAAGGGGCTGACTTTCCAATGCCTAGTATTTTCTTGAGAAATCTGGCCTTGACTTTTTCTATTGTCATCAGGTCGCTGAGTGCGAGTTTTTCCCAGGTGATGCTAATCCCATAGGTTGCTATTGGTGATATGGCTGTCCTGAACAGTAGCATTGCTGTACCCAATGATATTTGTTGAGGTTGTTGAATGTTGTAGATGGCTTTTATTGCTGCGGCTGCTCTTTCTTTGACGTGGATATTGTAGGATGTTAGAGTTGTTTGGAGGGTGACTCCAAGGTACTTGAATTTCGGCACACTTCCAGAGGTTTGTTGTGCATGGTTATTGTATTTTTAGGTGCATGTTTTCCTCCTTTCCTAAAGGTCATTTGTTTAGTTTTGTTGTGGTTTATTTGCAAACCGTTTCTTTCTGCCCATGATGTGAGCCTATTGAGGACCTCTTGGAGCTCTTTTATGTTTTCTGAGCCTATTGCCATATCATCTGCGTAAAGTATAAGCAATGCTGAGGTATCTGTGATGTCTGCTGTCATGATGTTGAATAAAATTGGGCTGATTGGGTCACCTTGTAGGACTCTGTTTGTTTGGGTTACGTTTTTGGATAGGGTTATGTTGTCTGATATTTGGACATACAGTAGTTATATTTGAGGATATTCGAGATTATGACTGCTATCGGATGTGTAGCTCCTATTACGTAATTGAGTTTCCGGATGAGTGTTGCTCTATCAACAAGGTCAAAAGCCTTACTATAGTCTACGAAGACTACAAAATATTTCTTTCCTGGATGCCTCAATGTATCTTAGACTTGTTCTATTAGGTATTTTACGGCATGTAGTGTGCTTCTTCCCTTTCGGAAGCCGAATTGATTTTCTGGTATCTGGGAGTCTATTTCTTCTGCAAGCCTGATTGTTAAGATTTTCATGAAGATTTTGAATAATGTATTTTCGAGGGCTATACCTTGATATGAATCAGGATTGTCAGTTTCTCCTTTCTTAAATATCATTTTGATTGTTGACAATCTCCATTGCTCTGGAATTTCCCCAGTGTGCATGCATGTGTTGAATAGTTCTACCCAGTAGTCTAGCATGACAGGTAGAGAGTCTTTCAGTCTTTCAGGTGTTCTGTGCAAATGCTGTCTGGGCCGGGGGCCTTTCCATGTTTTGCTGCTGTTATTGTATTATGTATTTCCTGCCTCGTTATGGGGATGTGATTTCCCGTCATTGTTACTGGAGTTAATTCAAAAGCTGTTGATCGTTGTTGGAGGTTGAGAATGCTTTTGAAATGGTTTTCCCACGACTCCATTGAGATATTGTTTGATGCTTTCACTATGAGTAAACTACTGAGAGAAAAAGTGGTACCCTTATTTTAGGGACTATACAAAGCAACTTAAGCTACAAAAACTAAAATGTCTTTAGTAAACAAAATTTTAATATTTCATTTGTATATTTCATCAAACAAATAATGAATTATTGTAAAGCATGAATTTACATTCAATGAAATGCAAAACCTTTTAGTTCTCAGAATTGGGAAAAATTGAGTTATATCACTTCGGCTCTCAGCGGCTCAACTACAACTGATATGTTGGATGGGATGCGTGAAAAAATGCTGGGACTAATTCTTCCACTATTTCGTCTTCAAGAAGGGATGCATGAAATAAGCAAGAGTGAGGATTACGTTAGTAAATAAGGTAATAATACAAATCTTCCATGGTGTATTTCTTTTACAGGACTAGTTTATGAGAGTAGTATTATCCAAGTTTCACCAGAAAAATGTACAAAAACAATATGTTAACTCTCCAAGCACATAAAAATGGAATGGAATTAATGCTGATGGACAATACTTTTAACAGATCTTTTAAATTTCAGGTAAGAATAAATATTTTAACTCATTGGGCCCGAGCCATGGAATCGTTCCGTGCTTCGTCTCGGTGGACCAAACGCCGGACCACGGAACTGTTCCGTTGTCTCACTTTACTACGTAATTCTACTTTTCCTCAAGAGATGGCAGAGTGAGTTGCATTTGTGATTTGTGTAGGGACTCTTTCTTTGCAATGTTATATGCTCTTTGGTAATATATATCGATAGTGTGCTTGGTAATATTAGTTTGAAGTGGGCTATCTCTACCTTTGAGACTCGCCTGTAAACAAGATGGCTGCCAGTATAGAACTGATATTTACAGATATATAACCCCTTTTAGGAAGTAATGATGATTAGGAATGTGATTTTTTCAGTGAAATTAGTAGTAATATTAGTACTAGTGTGAGCAATGCTCCTGAATAACAAATAGATGTGGAAATCGAAGAGAAAGTGCAAAGAGAAAACTGGGTTACAGCTCAGCAGGCGGACTGAGTAGGCCTACGGTCCCGTGATGCTAATAAAATAAAGTGTTTTACTGTATTCCTTGTTCCGCAGTTTGTGGTATGGAAGCCTTTTGTGTTTATGTATATTTAAATCTTTAATGGTCTTGTAACTAAGAAATTTCTCGTGATATGAAGCGCCACTATATTTCCTCCAAAATAATCCCAGCGCCAATGCAGTTTCAATCCAACAAATATGCCGGGCTCAATGGGTTAATAAAAACAATATTTAAGCCATTTATTGGTATCCATTGTGGATATTTTAGATGCTCTGGACCTGGTTGCCAAAGCATGGCATGAAGCACTGCAACTACATCCAGCTGCTTCAAGAAAGCAGGCTTCTGTCAAGAAGGAGAAGAATACTGACTGGGAATAGCTCCACTCTGAGACTTCATACATCATCTGCAGACTTCATGGCTAAATGGTTAGCATGCTGGCCTTCGGTCACAGGGATCCCGGGTTCGATTCCTGACAGGCTCAGGAATTTTAACCATAACTGGTTAATTCCACTGGCATGGGGGCTAGGTGTATGTTTCAACTTCAACATCATTTAATCCTCATCATGACACAATTCAAAAGATCTGCACCTGGTACTAAACGCCATAGCATCTAAATTGATGGAAATATCTTCACTTTGGAAGAACATGCTATTGAGGACATCATTGAGAAACATATGCAAGAAGATCACAACACTGACTCTGATGATTGTGAAGTCAGTGACAGGATACCTTTGATAGGAGATGCTTTTTCAACCCTGGAAACGCCGAGGAAGTTCCTCTCAATTTCATATGGTGGTGATGCTACACTTAATCACCCTTATGAACTTAAAAACCAAGCGGATTGGCTATTCATGTTAACATGCTACAACTATGGAGCCAAACTCAGCATTCGGGAGACGAGTGGGTTCAAACCCCATCATCACCTGTCATGAGAATACAGTCGAAAACGTTTATTGCAACATCGCTTTTCACAACTTGGATTTAACGGCGAAATGAAACTGTCCTGTCGAAATCCTATATAAACACTGTATTTAAAGAAAACCCACTTAGCACAGCATCGCTTATTGTGACATATCATATAAAACAGCGTCATTTTATTAAATATTTGCATAACTTTATAGACTATAAAGTCCAATGCAGGCTTTTGTTTGTTACGAATTTTGGGATCACTGACAACAATATAAAGCTTGTTTTCAATAGATTGTAGATTTCAAATCAGTCTGTCTGTTAAGCAGTCAAGGCAAGTATAACTATAAGACGTCGCAAAAGAAACAAAGTGTTTAAACTGGAGAGAAGTCACAAATAATATGGCGGTCGCGAAATGGGGGAAACAAACGTCATCATCGCAAAGTAATTGGGTGTATCAGACTCAATGATTTCTACAATTTGGAAGGACAGAGAGAACATCTCATTTATTAGCCAAGATCGTTTGCAACATTACTGATCAATGTACATTATTGTTACCTCTTTTGTCACTTATTATTTTATATTTTGCTGTAGGCTACGTACTATTTATTTATTTATTTATTTATTTACTTGTGTCAGAAGCATACTTAATCATACACTTAAAAATAAAGTAATAATTAAATTATTTACAAAAATTAACAGACAAAGTAAATTAACCAAATTTACTGTACATCTAGATGGTGTTTTTCCAAAACTGAGCCACACCTAGGGCGTTGTCATCAGCAAGCATTAAATCTTGCTCTGAGCATGAAAATGGACAGAGAGGACATTGATACATATGGCTGACTGTTTGTTCTTCACCACAGTCGCATTTGCTGTCCTCTGATGTGAAGCCCCATAACTTAAGTGAGGACTTAGCCCTGCCGACACCAGTTCTTAATCGGTTAAGGGACCTCCTAACACTCCAGTCTTCATTGTAGCCAGCCGGAAGTTGTTCTTGCAGCTCCATCCATTCTTGTTGCTTCGATTTCCACAAGGAAAGTCTTGCCTTATCTGGTGGTCCTTTCAAGGGCTTTGATGTCTGGAGGAAACTTTTCCTGGACTTCAGCCTAGATTGAGATTGTTGGTGACCAAACAGTGCATGAGCTTCAATGTTCTCAACCTTCAGTCGTTCTTGATCAGCAGCGACTTCTCAACGAATACTTGGAGGTGCAACGCCAGCAAGATAGTATATCTTCTCAACAGGGGTAGGTTTCAGGCATCCTGTGATTAATCCACAAGCTTCATTTAGGGCAGGGTCCACAGTCTTGGCGTGGGATGATCTATACCACACAGGGGATGCGTATTCTGCAGCAGAGTAACACAGAGCCAATGCAGTGGTTCTAAGAACTTGTGGCTTTGCACCCCAGTTTGTACCTCTCAGCTTCCTCAGGATGTTGTTTCTGGCACTGATTTAGTGTTTGATGTTGGAACAGTGTTTTCTGAAAGTGAGGGAGCGGTCCAGCCTTATCCCTAGGGGTGGAGTGAAAGAATGTTCCAAGGGGGTTCCATTCCAGGAGACATGTAATTTCCTTGATGCCTCTTTGTTCTTGAGGTGGAAAGCACAAAGCAAAGATTTTGATGGATTCGGCTTTAGGTGGTTAGCCTTGAGATTTGTGCCTTATTCCTTCAGAGCACTGTCAAGAGTGAGTTCTACCTCTTCAAAAGTTGCACTCTGGCAGGCTAGTGCAAGATCGTCTGCATATATGAAACTTCTTGTTTTGCTAGGGAGTGGTTGGTCATTGGTATAAATATTAAATAGCAATAGAGCCAGTACACTTCTTTGGGGCAATCCATTTCTCTGTGATCTCCATCTGCTTCTTTGCCCTTGAAAGTCAACAAAAAACCTGTGGTTCTGCAACAAGGTTGACATTAATCTGGTAAGTTTTGAATCTTTGGTAAGTGTAAAGATCTTATGAAGCAGTATACGGTGGTTCACTGTATCATATGCAGCACTGAGGTCAATAAAAGCTACCCCTGTAATTTGTCGATTTTCAAAACCATCCTCAATGTACTGTGTGAGGTTGAGAACTTGTGCAACAGCATTCTTGCCTGGTCTAAAGCCTGCCTGTTGTGGAATGAGGTTTTTGTTGATAGTCTGGATGAGTCTGTTGAGTACATCCTTTCTAAAATCTTAGATAGGTGGCACAGGACAGGTCTGTAGTTCCTGGGGTCACTGCTGTCCTTTTCAGGCTTCAGAACAGCAATTACATGTGCTTTGCTCCACAATTTTGGAATCTTGGACATCTCTAGGTAGTTATTATAAAACTGTAGCAACCATTCTTTCATGTTTCTTCCAAAATTCTTTATTTGCTCAACTTGCATATCATCCAGACCCACAGCTTTACCTGATTTGCACTTGATTACTGCATTTTCCAACTCAGTGAAATTGAAATTTTGCATGAGCTCAGATATTTCTTCATTCCTACCCACAGGTACTTTCAACATAGTTCTCCGGGTTTTGGCTTCTTGTTTTATTTTGCCATTCATGAGAAGTTGGTGGTCAATCTGATTGGCTGTAACAGAAGAATGTGTGTTACTCATGGTTGGATCTCTGCTCAGCTTCTTTAGGAGTCTCCAGGCCTTTTGGCTGCTCTGCGTCATATCCTTCTTCCATTAATTTTGACCAGCTCTCTCTTTTCAATGAGGCTATTAGAGAAGTTAGGGCGTGTGCTGCTTTATTAGTTTCCTCGTCCATTGGGTTATATTCGAATAGCTTGTAGTAGTCCTCTAGTTGCGAGACTGCATCCAGAATAAGACTTTCGATGTAACTGGTGCGACATCCATGGGGAATAGATTTACAAGAACTTTTCTTAACAGCCTCAGTGAACTGTTCATATGCTTCAGGAACTGGTTTGATGTTTTGGACCATATCATCCAGTACAGCGGAGAATTTTGACCAGTCTGCTTTTTTTGAAATTGTATCTACAACGAAAGGGAACATACTGTGGTCGGATAGTGGAGTAAAACTGATACAGGATTGGTCTGTGTTGAGACTTGGGAACTGGGTTGCATACTCCCTTGCTGCATTGTTGTTAGTGACGAAGATAAAATCTGGATTATATCCTCTTTTCCAACGGCTACTGTTAAAAGAAGGTGGCAGTTTACTATCATGAATAAGAGAGAGTTCCATAGCATCTGCCCAGTGTTGTAGTAGTTCACCATTGTCATCACTGTATTCATATCCCCATACGGTACTGTGACAATTAAAATCTTCACCACAAAATTCACCCTCTGGTTTCTAAAGTTCACTGGTTCTTTGAAGGAGAAATTGGAGGCTGGAGGCTTGTAGATCGATGTAACTGTACAGTTGGAAAGTTCAATTGTTGTAATTTCAATCTCATTCTCTATTGTAAATGCCATTGAGAGAATCAAAGTTTCAGGTTTTGTAAATATGGCACTTCCATATTAGCTATGAGGTATTTCAGCAATAAGTCACATGCCATGAATTCTGGGTTGCATCTGGTTAATATCTCTCTGGGATTCTTGGATGCATGCAACGTCAATGTTTTGCTCTCTACAAACTAGGCTCAGCAACTCTTCTTTACAAGATGATATGCCTTCAGTGTTAAAAGACACGATTGTAAACTTGGGTCCTGAAAAGGACTTACTTTGATATTTCGTTTCTGTCATGTTAAATTCTAGGTGGTCACGTGAATGAAATATTTTACAAAAGATGCTTCTGGTGTGAGAGAATCAGCCGTCTAGGAAATGTCCTAGTCCATTGCCCAGGTAACGCCCGGATGAATTTAATTAATATTCTTAACACATCCTGCGGGGAGGCTTCTCTCTTGTTCCCCGCCACGTACTGTGTAAACATTACAAGAAAAATTCCTCTGTCTCAATCTACAAATACTGTACTGCAAATACAGTACTTATTTCACTTATGTTTTTTGAAGTTTTGACTTTATTATGTTAATTAACCATGTAAGTGTGCAGCCTAAAACTTAAGAGATATGATGTTTTTTCTTTTTAAAAAAACCCGGTTTGTGCAACTACCGCCTATAAAGACTGTTAATTGGCGATCCCTTCAGAGTCGTTTCCTGGTTTTACCTGGTTTTGACTGTAGTTTTCTGTGGTATACCATTTTCAGTTCCAGGTAAATGCTAGGACAGTTCTTATTTATACACCACAGCAGATTCCTTCCACTTCCTCACCCAATTTCTTACACTGTCATTCAGTTACTCTTCATTAGTTCCTCGACTGGTGTTGTCGACAGGAAGGGCATCTGGCTGTGAAAACATGCCATGTAATTTCATTTCACCCCATTCCCGATCCCATATCAGGAAATAGGACTGAGGGGTAGACATACATAAAACATGAACTTGAAAAAAAAAGTTGAAAAAAATGAGAAAAGAAGTGCAAACAATATAAAATATCCAACTTCTTTTTTTCTTTTATTGTGATAGTGTAACTACAAAATTAACATCCTTATATCAAGAGTTTGTCACAGCTCTATATCATGTTTTCCTTTATCCTTATATTCAAAATTTAATTTTTCTTTTTCGCTACTTGTTTAACATCACACTAACACATCAAAGGTTTTCGGTGACATAAGGATGGGAAAGGACTATGATCGGGAAGGTGGCTGTGGTCTTAAGGTACAATCCCAGTATTTACCTAGCGTGAATGGTTAGTGGCTTTACGTCGCACTGACACAGATAGGTCTTATGGTGACGATGGGATAGGAAAGGCCTAGGAGTTGGAAGGAAGCGGCCATGGCTTTAATTATTATACAGCCCTAGCATCTGCCTGGTGTGAAAAGGGGAAGCCACGGAAAACCATCTTCAGGGTTGCCGACAGTGGGATTTGAACCCACTATCTCCCGGATGCAAGTTCACAGCCGTGCGCTCCTAACTGCACGGCCAATTTGCTCAGTAAATTGGAATTTTAACACTTTCTTAATTAGCATAAATATTATCTATAAAATTTATTTCTGTTTTAACCAATATATTTAAACATTCATCATTCTAGTTACTGACATAGAAGAATGGTAGTGATAACTGCTTTAAGAGGAAGTACAACTAGGCAACCATCCTCTATTAACTCTAAGAGAGGAAAAATTGAAGGGGTTTGACACTTTGAAAAGTGAAGGCATCAGCAAAAGAAAGACAAGGGCTGTGAAGGACTTGAAAATGAAAGACTCCCTAGGCCTCGCAACCTAATAACGTCCGAGTCGGGGGGAAAAACAAGAGCTGGCCAAGTGAGGTAAGACAGGATAGATGAAATCAGGACCCTGGCACAAGTAAGTGAAAGTAATGCTAGAACTACCAGGTTAGGAGCCTCTCGATATCGTAAGAATACTAAAGTAGGGCCCGGATTTTTAAAAAATGCATATGCGCATATGAAATTGCATATTTTGACATATTTTGAGGGTTAGTGCATATTCTAGACGTAACAGCATATTCCGGTATATAATGTCTGAATTTAAGGATAATTACAAGAACTACTAAAATAAAACTGTTTTGTACATCCCTAGCTAGTTGCCTATTTTATGTGCATCCCTCGCTAGTTGGTATTTTCGACTGTCTGTGTAACGGCACTTTACTTTCACAACTGAAAATGGCAAGAGATAGCTTAGGTGTGGGTAGGCAGGCTGGACTTCCCTGAATTCCTTTCTCTACCACAGCAGATAATCTCAGGGGGCTGGGCACTTGGTCAGGACAGAAGTATCTTCAGTTCACTAGTTACGTTCCATTTTAGTGCCCTGCATCTCATTTCTAAAAGTGTTAGTTTTTAAAAAATGCCTAAGGAAAAGAGCAGCAGAAGAGATTTACTAAATCAGTGGGTGTCGGGTAATAGCGACTATTCAACAGATGGTGTCATCGTGTACTGTCAAGTTTGCTCAAAGGAAGTGAAATGTGAAAAGAAATTTCAGCTTGAACAGCATTCAAAAACAACTGCACATATTAAAGCAAAGGAGGAGAAGAACAGCACACCACAACAACAACTTTTTACACAGGTAAAGCCCAAGTCCTGTAGTCTTAATACATTTTCAAATGATCTTTGTCGGGCTTTCGTATGCAGCAACATTCCATGGAATAAATTAAACAATCCAGTTCTGCGATCATTTCTCGAGAAATATTGCATAAATCAAAAAATACCAGATGAATCAACTCTTAGGAAAAATTACCTACCTCCGCTATATGAATCTACCCTGAAATTGATCCGTTCTGATATCGGAAGGAACTGTGTCTGGATATCTGTGGATGAGACAACGGATTCGTGTGGCCATTACATAGCAAATTTCGTGGTTGGTAAATTACATCCAGACGAACCCGGTAAGCCACATCTTCTTGCTTGTAAAGTACTAGAGAAAACCAACCATAGCACAATAGCAAGATTTGTAAATGAGTCTCTGTGACTATTGTGGCCATCTGAAATTGAGACTAACTGTTGTAAAGTGCTTGTACTACTCACAGATGCAGCTTCGTATATGTTGAAAGCAGCAAAGGCCCTCCAAGTATTTTATCCAAAACTCATGCACGTAACCTGTTTAGCGCACGGATTACACCGCATTGCAGAAGAAATACGCGCACAGTTTCCAGCTGTTAACAATTTAATTGGATGTGAGAAGAAACTGCTCTGAAAGCACCAGCTCGTGTCCAGCTCTACAAAGATTGTCTACCTGAAGTTCCTTTGCCACCTGAACCTGACCTGACTAGGTGGGGGACATGGTTATCTGCAGTATCATTTTATCAGGAACATTTTAATGAAGTGAAAGAAGTGGTTACAAAACTTGAAGATGAACATATTGCATGTGTCCGTGATGCAAAATGTGTGTTTGAAACCGCTACTGTTTATCAAGATGTGAATTTCATTCATGCACATTTTTCTAAACTTCCAAAAGCCATTGAGAGCTTAGAATCTTCTGGTACTCCCCTCCATGAATCACTTGATCTCGTTGAAAAAGCTGCATCTTCGTTGAATTACGCTCCAGGCGAAATTGGAGAGAAGATTAAATGCAAGTTAGAAAAGGTGTTGAATTCGAACCCAGGACTGAAGAAGATTAAGTTAATTAGTCAATACTTGAGTGGAACTAGGGTATCCTTGCCAGATGTATGCTCCGAAACGTTGGTGCCCATGTATAAGTACTGTCCAATTACGTCAGTTGATGTAGAACGATCATTTTCAGCCTATAAACTCATTTTGACGGACAATAGACATAGTTTGTCTCCAGAAAACATTGAAAGACTACTAGTTACCTATTGTGATGCTTCTTTTTGCAATAAATGATACCTGTAAATAGGTAAGTGAATAAAATTGCATGTTTTTAAGAGCATATTTCCTTATTTTCCATGCATATATTGTAACTTTTTAGTGCATATTTGCACGCATATTTTCAGGTTTTTTAGTGCATATAAATCCGGGCCCTACTAATAACACAAACCTAATGAAATCTTAGAAACAGGGTGGGAAATGTTATCATTCAGGCAGACTAGTAAAGAAACCATTCAAAACACACATTGCTAACTTATTAAAAACATAATCCCTAATAAATCTAATAGCTACACGTAGAAATAATATATCATTGTTGTGCCTCGAAATACCATTATGTGACAATGTTGTTGGAGAAATACTGACCCACAGCACATGAATCACTTAGGATAAAATTAGTTGATTTTGTTCATGCAATAGTGAACCTTAGATGACAGAACATTTCTGGTCAGAGTTCTAAGCTGAAATATATAACATTGCAGTTTTTCTAGACACGACGACAATATTATGAAATTCTCTATTTTACCCATCTGTAACGTGAACTTTAATCTTATCCCCAATATATCTTCTATCCCTTTCTTTGATATTTGTAGTATCATTTCTTAATATGTATTCATATTAATGCATTCCAACTTTTCAATACTTCCATATTTCATATTGATCAGCTGTTTGATAATTCTCTTTAAGTCACACTCATACATTTCATTCAATATCCAACCCAATGTACTTATAATCAATAATCCAATAATTAAAACCTCCAGGAAAAAGTTAAAATAATATAACATGTGTGTTTATGAAGTCACTATCTGAATCATATGCATATTATATACATCATACAAAATACTCATATAAGATGCTAGCAGACAGCCCCCACTGTGGGTGGGGGCAGTAGAATAACACCCACGGTACCCCCTGCCTGTCATAAGAGGCAACTAAAAGGAGCCCCAGGGCTCTCAACTTGGGGAGCGTGGTTTGGCGACCGTGGGGCCCTTAGCTAAGTCCTGGCACTGCTTTTACTTACTTGTGCCAGACTCCTCACTTTCATCTATCCTATCTCCCATGGTCAACTCATGTTCTTTTCTGACCCTGACGGTATAGAGTACTTGAGGCCTAGGGAGTCTATCATTTCCACGCCCTTCGTGGCCCGTACCTTTCTTTGGCCAATAACATTTTTCGAAGTGTCGGACCCCTTCCATTTTTTTTCTCTCTGATTTGTGTTATATACAGGATGGTTGCCTAGTTGTACTTCCTTATGTGGTTCTTTTCAACACGTTCTCCTCCAGATTGTTTATTTTATATCTGCTGATTTTATAGTGAATTTTAAATTTTAATTTTATCTTCTCTTGTAAATAATTTAAACTATCTGATGATTTTTACTGTGAAGGTTTGGTTGTAATTTATTGTTGTGTTTCATACTCACTTGTAGAAATTCTGCTGATTTTTATAGTGAGAGTTAAATTTACTTGATTGTTGTATATCACTGTAGCACCTTGAAATACTGTTATGTGACAATTTTGACGGAAGAAATACTAACCCACAGGAAATGTATCACTTAGAATGAAAATTCATTGATATAGTTCATGCAATACTGAACCTCAGATGACAGAACCTTTCTCATCTGAGCTGTGTGTTGAAATATTATAACATATCAGTTTTTCTAGGCACAATGACATGTTTCATATTTCTGTTTAATAAAGTTACTTAAGATGACCTCTTTGCCCAGCTATTCAAGTGTTTGCTGCCATCATTTTTCTCATTTATGTTATTTTCAATAAATTGTGTTAGTTCTGGGTATTATTTTATCGTTTTACATTTAGATAGGCCTAATTTTGTCAAGTATAACATTTCTGTTATTTTTCAGAAAATAAAATTTGAAGGTTTCAGAACTTGAAGGCTTCTTATTTGTATAGTGCTTGATGAAACAGGAAATTATCATTAATAGTGTTTATTTTTTAAAAGAAGTAGCCTTCTACTTAAGAGTTCTTCAACAGAGCTAAATTATTGATTCCTGGTCATTTCACGTACTTTTGAGTAAAACCCATTTCCATCAGTTTACACAATTTTTCTGCATTTGCTTGAAAAGTGTAAAGGAGGGGTTTTACTGTATCTTGCATCAAGGAGAGATCTGATAATGCTGACTGAGACACTGGATTATCTTGCAAAGGACAGTTGCGATGTATGGACAGAATGTGCACATGCAATATCATGCTGAAAAAAAAACCTCTCAAATCAATCAGGGATGGGATCAGAATGGGTTGAATGTTGTTCACCTTAAACTACTGAAAAAATTTGTGGTCTCAAGGTACTAGGGCCAAAACTGCAACAGCCACTGAGAGGCCACTTTGACAGATCTTCAGCTTCAGTCTTGAGGTGGAAAGTGGGATAAAAAGAAAGCCACATAAACAACACACAAAAAGGAGTGAGACTAAAAGAACTGGTCCCTGAGTGACTGTTGCAGTTTTGCCCAGGTACCTTGGAACCATGATTTTTTTAATAGTGCAAGGTATGTAATGAACAACATTCAACTCATTTTAGAAGGAAAGCAACAAATTAATGACAAAGCAAGTCATATTCTTCTCCCTTACTTACTTTGACCAGTTGGGTTCATTTTTTTCACCTTTTGTTTTTATCCTGTGCTCCTAGTCTATTACTACCTTTATTCATCTTTTTGTCCCTTGCCATCTGTGTTTATCCAACTTCCTTCTTATCCCACATTTCCCACATCATGACCAAAGCGGAAGACTTGTCAAAATGGACCCTCATTGTTTTAAACTCCAGCCCTCTTGATGAAGCAGGGAAGCAGAAACGAGCTCAACGGTAGGGGGCCGAGAAGAAATGTATGTAAAACTGGGATTACATGGATAGAGTCAATTTGAAGATGGCAGTGTATGTAGATGTGGATACTCTCCTTGTCCTCTTATGTTTGCATATTTGTCCTGATCTCCTTTTCTACTACTCCCTCTTCCAATGCTGACTTGTCATTCTGTTTTATCCTGTTACATGTTCCTCATCAACTGCTCTATATATTACTTGACTTGTCAATAGTTTCTTTTCTCTTACTAATATTTTACATTCAATTTCACTGATAATATATAACAGAAACTGCAGGGCAGATACAGTATATAATCATTATAGTAATAGAAGATTCTTTTACAATTAAAACATTTGATCTCATTAGGAAGCGTATTTAGTGTTCATCACATGTTAGCGAAGCACAATACTTACATTTATAATTAGAACTACTTACCATCAACAACAACTTGCTCTTCCTTGTAAGTGTATTTTCCTCCTTCCATCATTTGTTCCTTAGTGGATGGATATGAAGTTACATTTTTCCCCAGACCAATACCATGGGCCTTCAAGGCAGTGGGAGCTGAGAAAATGTTATTTGAACAAAGGTTGAAAGTTATTTATTAGATATTCAAAATAAGAACATGTATGACAATGCAGATACAGAAATGTTATAATGTTATAATATTATAATGTTGAACATGTTTTGACAAGACTGAAAATTATATCATACCTGCCAACTTTTAGAAATAATCACATATATTGCACCACAGTCTAGGTGAAAAAAGGACAGGATAGAAGGCATACATATCTACAGTTACAATGTGAATTGACCATTAAATTTAAAATCTTAAACTAAGAAAACATAAAAATGGTTACAAGAAAATGCACCTAATCATTCTCATTTATGACACATACATACGAATAATAATATTTATATCACACCGACACACGCAACAAAATGCATTATAGTTCCCTTTATTAGACTGTAAAATGAATGGAAATTTAATTTTATAGGTATCTCTGAACACTTGGAGGAAACACTTATGTTTTTTGGCCAAAAACTGTCATCGACACAACTCCCTGAAATACATGCAATTCATTAAAATTATGAAGTAAGAATGAACATAAATGCACAGAAATATGCAAAACTACCACATACAAAACAGATTAATGTGTCTCATATATTATTAACATATGACTTTGACAGGGGAGAAAAGCATAGAACCGCAAGAAAAAACACGTGGCCTACAACTCCAATGAAACTACGCGCAGAAACGATGTTAACAGTGCGCGAACCACGCAATAACAAACTTATTCTTTCATCTTGATTAACTGAGCCGCTAGCACGCGCTAGCCTCTCTTCTCTGTAAAGCACGGATGATACACTCGCAAAATAAAGCATCAAATAAGTACTCTTAAAAATGGGGTTGTGTAAATTACAAGCACATAAGAATTTATACTTTATCCTAGGGAAAGACTATTGACCATACTGGAGGCTATATTGGTCAAAAATAGGAAGAAGTAAGAATAAATCGGAAAATCGAAAGAAGAGTTAAAAAAAAAAAGTTTCCAGGTAAATCTGAACAGTTGGCAGGTATGTTATATGTTACATTAACTGAGTCAACACTGAAAAAGAATGGCTTCCTTCTTAAAAATTCATATTGTGAAAGCCAAGGATGAGATTGAGACAAGTCAATGTGTGACCCCCTATTTATACAGGGTCTCCCATATAAACTAAATGCCTTTGCTGGCAGGACCTAGTGTTTACAGTGCACTATGTCTTCTGGTGTAGGCTAGAGCAATTTTGTTACTTTCATAGATCTGTCTCTGTCTTATCCTTGGCTTTGACAATTTGAAAGTGACTGAGGTATGAGCGATGCTAGTAATGCCATTCCTTCTGCAGCCAGTCCCTGCTATGAATGGTGTGAAAATGTTGCTCATAGGGTCGGTTGGTGTATGCATTTCAGTGGGCTTGGCAGAATGATATGTAATAGCAACTCTGGCTCGGTGGGGAAAGCAACGGGAAACTATCTCACTCCTCATTTCCCTAGTACGCCTCTTCAGTGATGCCTAGGCCATCTATGACAGCTGATGGCAGAGCTGTTGAGGATCCCACCAGCGGCATCGCTGACGGACTGAACATACATACATATAAACTAAGACCGAAAGCTCTATCAACCAGCGTTTATTGGTGAAAAATATCGGATTACCTCCATGGGAATTTAGAATTTTCCATTCGGAATTGCTAGGCGGGCAATAATTCCATTGTGGAGATTTATCTCCCGTATGCAGTTATCAGACTGTGCCTAAGGGCTTCTGATAGGTTCACCTGCATACACCCCAGCGTCAGTGGGTGGGGTCTGACATGTCCCACTCTGATGAGTCTAGTGTCGGACCTGAGACGAAACGCTGGTTGATAGAGCGAGCGCCTGAGAGGCCTTACATCTGATATGTTTTTGACATGCTCTATTGGTGAAAAATATCTAATTCCCTCCATGGGAATTTAGAATTTTCCATTCGGAATTACTAGGCAGGCAATAATTCCATTGTGGAGATTTATCTCCCGTATGCAGTTATCAGACTGTGTCTAAGGGCTTCTGATAGGGTGCCTAAGGGTTTCTGAACCGTTTTAAGGGGTGCAAGCCACAGTACACCTTTTTACAGATATTCTTAACTTGCGCTGACCAGTTTAGAGTTTCCGTTATAATAACTCCAAGGTTAGAAACTGATTCACAATAGGGTATAACAGTATTATTTAAAGTTATGGAAGCTTCCGTGGCTCAGGCGGCAGTGCGCCAGCCTCTCACCACTGCATACCATGGTTCAAATCCCGGTCACTCCATATGAGATTTGTGCTAGACAAAGCAGAGGCAGGACAGGTTTTTCTGTGGGTAATCTGGTTTTCCCTGTCATATTTCATTCAAGCAACACACTCCATTGACATTCCATTTCATCTGTCAGTCATTTATCATTGCCCCAGAGGAGTGTGACAGACTTCGGCAGCTGGCACATTTCCTATCCTCAATGCTAGATGGGGCTTCATTCATTCCATTCCTGACCTGGTCGTGGAAACAGGCTGTGGATTTTCATTTAAAGTTATGGGAGGAATGCAATTTTGTTTTAAAATGTGAAGATTCTTTGATGTACTGATGATAATGGCTTGCGTTTTATGGGGGTTTAATTTAAGGTTGTTTTCAACTGCATAGCCATTAATTAGCTCAAGGTCAGCATTTACATTACATATTGCCTGTTGTATATTATTAGTTCTAGTGTGGTAATAAATTTGCAGATCAGCATAAAGATGGTACTTGCAGTGCTTAACTGATCTGGTGGTATCATTTATATATAAAGTGAATAGGAGAGGGCCCACGGCTGACCCTTGTGGGACACCAATATATTTTTTGTTCGCCATGTTCGCCACCCTTTAGGGGAGGGGGGGATCTCGATATTACTGCTACAGAGCATAATCTACATACTGCTAGAATACACTACTCATCCCAGTCATTCTATCCATATCCATGAGGAGAGCTGACTTACTACATTAGACTAAAAAAGTAGTGTTCTTAATGTTTTCAATCAATCAATCAATCAATCAATCAATCAATCAATCAATCAATCAATCAATCAATCAATCAATCAATCAATCAATCAATCAATCAATCTCGATCTGAATTTAGGGCAGTCGCCCAGGTGGCAGATTTCCTATCTGTTGTTTTCCTAGCCTTTTCCTAAATGATTTCAAAGAAATTGGAAATTTATTGAACATCTCCCTTGGTAAGTTATTCCAATCCATAACTCCCCTTCCGATAAATGAAAATTTGCCCCAGTTTGTCCTCTTGAATTCCAACTTTATCTTCATATTGTGATCTTTCCTACTAAAACTTATTCATCTATTAATGTCATTCCATGCCATCTCTCTGCTGACAGCTCGGAACATACCACTTAGTCGAGCAGCTCTCCTTCTTTCAATTCCTCCCAGCCCAAACTTTGCAACATTTTTGTAACGTTACTCTTTTGTCGGAAATCACCCAAAACAAATCGAGCTGCTTTTCTTTGGATTTTTTCCAGTTCTTGAATCAGGTAATCCTGGTGAGGGTCCTATTCTCTAAACTACACTTACATCAATATTAAGACCTTTTAATACTCAATGATACATACATCAAATTCCTAAGATTAAGTATTATTTTAAATTAACAATAATTAATTTAATGATACAACTTTCTCTAATAGAATATATTGAACTGACTGAAGTTTTACCTAGGACTTGTAATCAAACAAAAAACTCACCAGCACATATAGCAGCCACAACACGACCAGCTTTCTCTTGCTCCTTTAGGAACTTCCCAACTAAAGATGACTGGAACGAGAAAAATGAGCAATACAACAATTAAAATAAGTAATGGAAAGGTACAAACAAATGTCAAGGTATATCGTCCCTGGAAAGCCAATTTATCGTAAGCGATATTTTCGTCAAAATTGAGGTTATGATGTTTATATATCAATCAGACTCCACTGCACATGCTGGCAAAGTATCGTAAGCATCAAATGAATCTAAAGGGTAAAATAACGTAGACAAAGAAATTATCGTAACCAATGAATAATAATAATGTTATTTTATTTACGTCCCACTAACTACTTTTATGGTCTTCGGAGACGCTAAGGTGCCGGAATTTAGTCCCGCAGGAGTTCTTTTACATGCCAGCAAATCTACCGACACGGGGCTGTCGTATTTGAGCACCTTTAAATACCACCGGACTGAGCCAGGATAGAACCTGCCAAGTTGGGGTTAGAAGGCCAACGCCTTAACCGTCTGAGCCACTCAGCCCGGCAAATTATCGTAACCACCATCAGTAATATACAGAACACCAGGTCATTACATCTTAAGCGCCTGAGTTAGAATTTTTTAATTTGCGTACAGATTATCGTAAGCAACGAGTTTTAATTCTGGAGGGACCATGAGATGCGCCAGTTTCATTGTTCATGACTGTTGTCGGTCATTGTAGTAGTACACGTTTTATAACTGCCGCAAATCAGTTTGGCACTTGAAACACAAGGCAAAGCCCGCTAGCGGACCTGTCGCATGTTGATTGACAGCTAGTATACTAGTGGAATGCAGAAGAGGGGTGGGAAGTGAAGAAAACGGGCTACTTCTTGCGACAGACTTGACTGAGCAAGTATGGTCAGTAGCTATATTCCTACTGTTCGTGCACGAAGTGAATTATGCTGCTGAAAATTCTAAACTGAGATTTGTGACAGCAAGAGGACAAATATGAGAGATTGCTCAGTGTTCATAGTTTTATGAGTTAGGATACTGAAGGCAGAAAGAATAAAACACAAGAACAGTATAGAAGGGAGTTGTTGAAAGTACAACAAAAAATAGCAGATGCAACAAAAGTATTGTAGAGGATGGTCAAGAGAATCTTGACCGAGCATGTTGGCCATGTGGTTAGCCTATAGTCATGCAGATGTGAGCTTGCATTCGGGAGGTAGTGGGTCCGAATCCCACCATCGGCAACCCTGAAGATGATTGTCCATGGTTTCCCATTTTCACACCAGGCAAATGCTGGGACTGTACGTTAATTAAGACCATAGCCGCTACCTTCCCAATCCTAGCCCTTTCCCATCCCTCCATTGCCAAAAATCTTCAATGTGTTAGTGAGTCGTTAAACAAATTGCAAAATATATATATAATTGAAAAGAGACAGCACAAGATTGAAGAAACTTAATTTGGTACACCAGAAAAAATAAGCTTGATGATGATGCTTGTCGTTTTACGGAGCCTAACATCTAGGTCATCGGGCCCTGATGGTACAAAATGAGACGAAATGCAATGACAAAATAAAAATCCAAAACCCTCCACTGACCAGAATTCAAAGCGTGAGGATGGATATGAATTTTAAACAATCAGTGGAGCCGACCCGCAATGCCTCAGTCTCAGAACTGACGGAAAACAATAGTAATACTGACCAAGGGACTGCTGCTATAGCTCAATACTGAATCGATGATGCTTGCAAGCTAAAGGGGTCCAAAATATACGTCATCGGCCTCTCATAATGGTACTTATCGCTTGGAAAGTAGAACCATGGTATTTGTCATGGTGTGGTACTAATCAAAAGTATCGTAGACTCGTGGTATTACACACATTATGGTACTACTCACAGGTAATGAAATTCGCACATGTAATACAGACCTATGGTGTTTCGCACATAGCAGCACCATTTACAGGCAACGCAAACCTATGGTTTTCATCACATAACTGTACTAACCACAGGGACTCGTACTATCCCGTGGTGTTCCTTACATTGTGGGTACTAATCATAGGCAAGCCAGAACCCTGGTTTCGCTCATACCGTGCTACTAATCACAGGTACCGTAAAAGCCTGACCGCACGGTGCTCCTGCATGCTACTAATCACAAGTAGTTTCATGGTTCTTATCCAATCATCCCTTGGTCGCCCCTTACAACAGGCAGGGGATACCGTGGGTGTATTCTTTGTCTGCATCCCCCACCCACAGAGGGTTGTGTGTTTGGTCCAGGAGAGGTATTTTATTTCCCTCAAGTCCGCCGGCAAGCCAGTTAGGACTCCCCTCTCCGCAACCTGGGAGGCGCCACGTGGGAGTATTACCTCTCGCCCTGCTACGCCAGCATAGTAGGTTCGTGGAGAAAAAAATAAGGAAAGGGAAAAAGTGTGTAACGGATTTCTAAGATTTCAATGCACAATCCGTGAAATTAAAATTTTACATTCTTGAGAAAACAACTCCATCAGTATCTAAATTGTGACCTGTGTCAGGAGAAAGGACTGGCTTCCAACGAGGTTGTATTAGTTTGAGAAGTATAGTAAAAGGTTAGGCTTCAACCGGAAGAAGATTAGAAATAATAGAAGGGTTTTAATTGAGGTTGCCTATACGGCAAAAAACCTGCACCAAGCCTCTCTGGAGGCCACACGCCAAGACATAGTTATCTTGTGAATAAATTTGTGAGCGAGTTGCTACGGAAAATGAGTTGTATTTCTGACGGATGGGTGATATCCAACAAGGAGATTAGCACGTGAGACAAGTATCTAAACCTTACTTACGACTCCAAACACAATGATCTATTACCACAAACAAACGAGGACTGATAAAAATTTCCCTTTCTAAATATTGTACTGTAATCAGTGTAATTTTCACTTTGATTCTCTTATTGTAGTGTAGTAAGTCAATTTTCCTATTTCTTTAAATCTGAATTTCTTAATACAATCATTTAAGAAAATCTCTTTTTATTCTCATGCCTTACATACCTTCAAAACAATCTCTCCAAAGTATCGTAAGCACTACAAAAGCTATCATAAGAGGACCAGTTTTTTAAACAATGCACTTGACAACAACCAGCAAACAATTAATAATATATTTATTGCAGCCAAATAGCCATACAGAAAGAGAGAAAAATAATACATTTATATACACTGTACTCGTGCGCTTGCGCCTTGAATTGCATATTCTTTAATAGTTTTTGTTCTTTTGATGCAGAGTTCTACGTGGTAACGTTCACACATGTATCCACATAGTTTGCACTTACATGTCTCTGTCGGTTCATGGTATGAGGTGTTGGTACAAATTAGATGGTGGAAACCATGTACTGCCAGTCTTGTGAATACGTGCCTCATCTCAAAGTTGGATGTTGTCCATGTCCGGTCTATCATGGCCCCAGTTCCAAAGAATTCTGAAGGAATGTCTTTTCTTTTTTTGCTGAGTGTTGCTAGGAGATTTTCTGATGCTCTGGTGTTGGGTAGAGTCAGATGTGTTCTGAAGTCTTCAATGAGGAAGGATTCTCGCGCTAGGAGGTAGACAAGTCTTGATCTTGTAGTCTTGAATACATCAATCGCTCTTTTTATGTATAGAGCTTTTACTCTTTTTAGAGAGGATAGGTTATTTTCTGTGAGGTACGGCCATATGATTTCTATCCCATATGTAAATATAGGCATGATTTTTGATCTAAATAGTGCCATCGCCATCTCTACGCTGAGTGATCTTATGTAGTTGATTTCATGCATCGCCCGTACTGCCAGTATTGATTGCTTTCTCTGTTATATGTTTTGTAAAGCATTTGGCACTTGTTTGCAGAGTAATGCCAAGGTACTTGAAGTCGTTTACTATGGCTACTTTCTGCCTCTTTATGAAGATTTCTGCCATTGCTGGGATCTTTCCTCCTTGCCTAAATATCATAATTTTTGTTTTTGATATATTAATTTCAAACTTATGTTCGTAGCACCATTCCTCCATATCTTTTATCACTTTTTGTAGTTTCGTGATGTCTTGATCCGATCACTATATCATCAGCGTAGGCATACGATACGTCTTCCTTATGGGTTATTCTCATTATTTCTTCTGCTGCCAGGATGAAAAGTAACGGGCTAATTGGATCACCCTGTAATACCCCGTTCGTTTGAAGTATCGGTTCTGAGAGAGATATATTGTCAGAGATTCTTATTTTGTTCCATTGTAGTATCGTTCTTATGGTTTTAGGCCACACATTGTTTCTGTTGAGGGCTTCTTTCAGCTTCTGGGTCACAAGTTCTCGATTTATAAGGTCTAATGCTTTTGTGAAGTCTATAAACACTGTGTAAAACTTTTCTCTTTTTTCAAGGACTTCCCATATGTTATTGAGTAGTAATTGTATGGCGTTAATAGCTGATCTTCCTTTCCTGAATCTGAATTGATTTTCCGGTAGATACTCATCTATTTCTTCTCTGACTCTCGCCACAATTGCTTTTGTGAACATCTTGAATGGTATGTTCTCCAGAGCGATGCCTCTGTATGTGTTTGTGTCATATAGGTCACCATTTCCTTTATAGAGTACTTTAATAGTTGAATGTCTCCATCTCTCCGGTATTGAGGCCGTCTCAATGCATTTATTGTATAAGTTTGTCCATGTAGGCAGTAGGAGATGAGCAGTGTCTTTTATGTACTCACTGTATATGCTGTCTGGTCCTGCAGCTTTGTTTTTCTTTGTGCTTGAGATGGTGTTTTGGACTTCATTTGTTGTCAGTGGAGTCCATGCTGTTGACGCTAGTGTATTGGTACTTTGATCATTTTCTGGGATGTTTGTTATTCCTTCCTTGCTGAGTATATTGCTAAAGTGTGTCATCCATTCTTCCATGTTTATGTAGTGTGTCTGTGTTTGCTTCCTGGGATGTAGAGCGAGATATGGGTCTTTCTTTGCCTCTTCTACTATTCTTTTACCTTCTTCCTCCCAGTATATCCTTTTCTTTTCCTGCGTGAGCATTTTATAGAGACTTCTTTTTCTGTTGTATACCTGATAGAATGTAAGGTTCTTCTTGTTTGTTTTTAGTTCATGCAGGGCCTTCAATACTTCTTTTCTTAGCAAGTAGCATTCCTGGTCGAACCATTGCTTCGCCTTTCGGTCCTTTCTTGGGGTTGCGGCTTGTATTAGCAATTCCTCTAGTGTTTGTGCCGCTTCTTCTAGTCTTAATTCCTCAGTGAGCTCTTCTATTTTTCTTATCTGGTCGACTTGTCCTTCTACTTTTTCGACGTCAATTTTTCTTGATAATAGGCATTTTACTTGTTTGGTGATCGCCAATCTCCATGAATTTTTATTTTCATGGGGATATGCTTTCTTATTGGTGTGTGATTTGCTGACCATATAGGGGTTATTTCTCCTTTTATTTGCCCTTTTATGAGTGCAACATCTATCACGCTTGTTCCGTTGTGAGATATGTAGGTTGGAATGCTTCTGTTATTTAATAGGAGAAGGCCATCTTCTTATAATTTTTCCATTACTAGTTTTGTTTTGTAATTGTGTGCATCCAATCTACAGTTTAAGTCTCCTGCTATGATTAGGGGGTTTTCTTGTTTGCTCTGAGTTATTTAAGCCTTCGATGTTCCATAACATTATTTGTATGCTTCCTTTATTCTCATTTCCTCTGTATTTTGTATTACTCCAAAGTCCATTGTGTGTTTTAGTCGAGTTGCATCCCTATGTTCCTCCGAAAAAACTTAAAACGACTGACGGTGATGTTTGTTGGCCAGAAGTCTGATTTATTTACTCTTTCAAGGTATTTAAATGGGATTCCCACTTTGAAACATTTCGTGTTATACTTCGTTGATAATTCTTCGCAGATTACGTTTCCTATAATTTCCTTCTTGGTAAGGAATTTCTTTATGTCCTCTGCTGTTGTTTCCTGTTGTAGTCTTCCTATGAAGATCCAGGCCATCTTTTCTGCTGCTTGTAGGTTTTCATCTTCTGATCCTGTTCCAGTTATGGACGCTTGTGTTCGCGTTGGTTGTCTCTTCCTTTTGCTGATTATATCTGTCCACTTCTCCCCGGCTGTTTCGCCTGTCGATGTTTCCTGTTTTTGGCCTTGAGGTGAGTCATTTTTTATCGCTGGGAAGTTATCTTCCTCTATGTTGTAATCCTCATTTCTTCCTATAGGCACCGTGCAGATAGATCGAAATGCTACTACTAGCGCTACATAGTGGCCCGTTCTGAAACAAGAGGTGAGGCGTAGTGCGGGAGTCTCAGTACAACATGTGACATTCGAACAAGTTGCAGGTTTAAAACGATTCAATTCGGGGATCTAAGTGAATCATCATGCGAAAAAGGAAGAAACCTTGTTGTCAGTGGCCACGTGAACGGCGTTGAAGAGTTAATTTCGAATGGTTTTGGATAGGCATCACAGGAAAAGTCACCCGACAAACGTCTGTCACTTTGCTGCCTTATATCGTGAAACTTGAAGTAGGCGAGGTGTAGTTAGGTAAAAACTTATAAAGTTTATTTAGTAAGGATTACTTACTGCATGTTTGCTAAGTTGTACGCATTTTTATTTTGTGTTCAGGTTGACCAGAATAGTAATGTCTCTACCAGCGAATGTTCCTGTCCTGCTGGCGCCAGAGGAACTTGCAAACATGTAGCTGTGGTACCGGTACTGTATTATATAAATAATGAAAGTGTTGTCTCCAAAACAGACCGTCCACAACAATGAAGAAAACCGAGCCCGAAAACAATGTCAACAGAAAAACAGGGTAGTGAATGATGTGGAGAGAGAAGAATGTGAGGAAATTGTGACACAGGTATTATATTTACAAGTCTCCAACGACGTGCGCTTGCCAAACAAGTACACCTTTCGCACTGTGAGTGACAAAATGTTTTTTTAACCAGCAAAGTGCAGGTTGATACAGATCATATAATTAAAATCTCCCTGGACACTGTATCTCAATCAGGAAGCCTTCAAGAAAGAAAGATAATATCTGCTAGCACGAAAGCACATAGGATCAAAAGTACGCGACATATTTCATTAATATGAATCACGTCTACACGTACGGGCCGTGAATGAAGTATAGATGCAATAAATTAAGTTGTACTGAAAAGTGGACCTTACTACTTTTGATTGTGATCAATTGTCAATACAATCCAGAATAAAATTTATAACTTACGTCATTAGTAATTTTTAGTACTTCACTAGTATTAGTCCCTTCTTCTACCATGGCATTGTCCTTATATCCAAGTATCTTTACATACACAATACGACTTGATTCGACACTTGTTTGTTCCTTTCCAATATTGATATCTTTACGTGCTGTTGAGTTAATATTCTGCCTTCTGTAAATCTTCACATATGTACTCCCCTTCTTCATTACTGATTCCTGAAGTGTCCTTCCTGGAACCTTCCTGAACACATGACATTAGCACAATCACTGGATGGTTTCACAAGTTGTTTTTTTACCATAAAAGTCTGTGTTCATTATTTTTTTTTAAACTTGTACTGTGGAACATGGGTGAAAATAAACTTTTCCTGAGCCTATTTCTTGGGGCATGTTATAAATATGATAGTGAATGGTCGGCCATTGAGAGTACTCTTGTTTTATTATGGTGATAAAGTAGTTAAAACCTACTGAAATTTGGTTAATTTTGTGTGTGTGTGATTCATTTAGTGCTGTATACGTTGGTGTTTAGTGCTTGTTGGTAGAAATTAAGATTAGCAATATTTATTTAAATCTATATAAATAAAGTTGTAGGGGGTCCGCTGTCTGTAATTTCTTTTGTTTTTGGCAAATTTTCAAATATCTATCCGTTTTAGGTCAACTCAAGACCGAATCGGTGGTTTTTACTTTTCGTGTCTGTCTGTCCCACCATCACGTAGAAACGGCTCGATAGATCTCAACCAAACTTCATATTCAGAGTATACTCATCCCGGGGAAGGTTTCGGTATGCATATCATATTAAAATCTTTGAAGAGACCGGGGGTTTATAGGAAAACCAGAACAGTTTTCCTCCATTTTCTCTTATACTATTGATTTTCTTTAAACTCCGTGGGGCGTACGTGAAACGTCTCTTCATTATAAACAACTTTCGTTATGTTCATAATTTATCTTACTCTTTACATGACAGAGAAATTTACTATTTTCTGCGGATATCATGCTCTGCATTGAGTGACCGACAGACCTACAACGAACCTACAGGTTACCATGGCAACGTCCCTGACTGCTTGCCAGCAGGGAAGTAATGTATTTCCGTTTTCCTCATCATGCTTTTAAATTCGTGGTTGTTCCTTGGGTAGGAGGCAAGAGAGGCGTCGATCGGCCTATCTGCGAGATATTGGCGGAATATCGTTGGAGGTTATAACCGCCCTCGAATAGATTAAGTAATAACACTATTAGTCATCTTATCTGTTTACCTAAGAATCACTGCGCCTAAATTTCTCATCTGTTACCGCTTTATTATATATAACGCGCACCAGCATCATTTATTGAGGGGCATTTGATTTTCCAATACATTCACTTGGCATTTACATATTTGTCATTATCCGGCTGTCCTCAGTTATAATCCATTTTCTATTAATTTTAACTTTCTTAACTGTATTATTTTCTTCCTTAATTACTCCGTATGTAAGCGAGTGCTAGAATCTACTGGATATATTTCCACCAAACTTTATATTTAGAATCCACCTGTCCTTGGGTAGGTTTTAGGGCAAATATTGTTTCTAAATCCCTGAACTGACTGGGGATTTATACGAAATCGAAACCGTGATTTTTCACTCCCACAAAATATGCACAACCAAACTTAATGGAAATCTACCTGCCTTAATGGATATTAATTTCTAAACCTTTCTTCTCATGTGCATCATTTCGATACGAGGATTAATAAGGGACATATCATTAACGGACCGTTTTTCGGTACAAGTCCCATCGGACTTAACTCAAGAGCGGGTGCGTGTAAAGCGTATTTCTTACAACTTGAAAACTACTGAAGATATTCGAACCAAACTTTATATTTAGCATCCACATGTCCAAAGGTAGGTTTTAAAGGTCAATAACATTTCATGTTCCCAGAATGGACTGGTGGTTTATAGGGAACCAAAATGGTGATTTTACTCTTCCACCATATATACAGTACAAGACCAACCTGACTGGAAATAGACCAAACGTGATGGAATTCCATCCCTAAAACTTTTTTCATGTGCATTTTTTCGTCGGGAGGATTAATAAGGGAGATATCATGAATGGTCAGTTTTGCAGGTTAAGTCCAGCGGACATAGCCCAAAAGGTGTTGTACCTGGAGCAGATTCCTTTATCTATGTAAATAAAATCGTAACGACTGTTCACCTCTACACTGACTATTTTGGCGAAATTTTTGCACAGCCACCCGTTTAAGGGGTAATAACGACCATCTGCATATTTTTTGGTTTAGTTTCCTGAAATTCCTAATTTTTACCCTCCTCGCCCAAAATCCAGATTGCAGCATAATCTGCCAGACAAAAAAATTGAAATTGGACAAAATTATACGTTTTAGCCTGTAACAGACGGAAAACTTCCAAGATCTTAAAATTTTTCACTTTTTATCCCCCAAAAATATCGAAATATGGAGGCAATTTTAATGATGCTGCAGACCTTCGGGAAGTCGTATCACATAATGGATTGCACAATCTCCGTTCAATTTGGAATGATCTACAACCTTGGTCTTATGACTTTTTGCCATAACTGTATATCTTTTATGTTTGATTTTTCTCTATTAATCGATGTTAAGTAAATTTGGACATTTCACATGCATAATTAATACTTTCAATCACTTATAAGAAATATAGAATCATCAAACTCTTCACGAAAATTGGCCCACCCAGTAGCCATATGTGAGCCAAATGCTATTTATGTAGCTGTCACATAATTATTCGAAAAGTAATGCAATTTGAGATAATCTTACAAAAACTTTACCCTTTTCAATGTTTCTAACTCAATCTGACCCAAGAATGGACTAGATATAACAGGACCAGCCATTTAGGCCACTAAATCCAGCGTCTTATGGTATAATCTTTTGTCGGTGTGATGTACGTTTAGCAGCAGTTAATCTGCAATTGAAGGTCTGCAATATTGTAAACACGCATATACTTTCGTATGTCGATCTATACATATTCACTGATTTCGATTTGTAGCAATCGAGAAAGGGTGTGTCTGCTATTGTAATCAGTACTCCCCCACACCGACTTTGACTGGCAGTAGGAACCAGCATTTGCCTGATGTGAAAATGGGAAACCACGGAAAACCATCTTCAGGGCTGCCAACAGTGGGATTCGAACCCACTATCTCCCGAATACTGGATACTGGCCGCACTTAAGCAACTGCACCTATCGAGCTCGGTCAGTAGGAATGGAGTCCTTCTCCAACTCCTGTGTAACTGGCATTAGTAAGGAAGGCCTACCATTGTAATAATTAATTCACTTCTCGATTTGACTTGCAGAAGGCACGGGAGCATGCAGTTTTGTTTAAAACTCCCCTACCTGATTGTGTTTGGCAGTAGGCAAGGGTGCCTGCCATTATAAACAAATGTACTCATCTAAAATGTGACTGCTATTAGGCATAGTGCCTGCTATTTTGATGGTAACTCACCAACTTGGTGTGACTGACAGTAAGCTGGCTGGCAGTAGGAAAAGGGGCCTGACATTATAATGATAACTGCATAACTCAATTTTGACTGATGGTAGGGTAGTTGCCTGCCATTATAATAAAAACTCCTCAACTGTTATCTGCCCGGAAGTAGGAAAGGGGGGGGCTGCCATTGTAACGAAAACTCCCCAAATCGATTGTGACCGCGCAGTAGGCAATGGGGCATGCAATTATAATGTAAACTTCCCAACTTGATTCTGAATGGCAGTAGGCAAGTGAGCGTGCCGTTATATCACAAATCCGTAACAAACACTTTACATTGGACACAGCGTGGGAACCTTCCCACGCTGTTTCTCGGATAACGCTAAGAGACATGCAATTTTAAAACAATCTAATTTACTGCATGTACAGTATTTACTTCGATATTTGAATACAATATAGAATACCGTAGCGAAGCACGGGTACATTTGTTAGTTTTATATAAAGTAGTTCAGCTGGTGTTTGGTAGACTACGTGCTCTAGGTTAAGTAAGCTTGGTGTAGTTTGTTTCAAATTTTGGTCAGGGGAAATAGGAAATAATATTTTTATTTAAATATCTGTAGGTTCATTGGTAGAAAACAGTTTATTATAAGGAGTTGTAACTCCTGTAGCTTTTACATTTGTGCAAACAATAGATACGGTATTTTGTATAGATAACCATTCAAAGGTTGTTCAAACCATCACAAAGATGATAATTTCTTTAATTAAATAACATAATGCACTTGTAAACATTGGTTTTCAAAAGAAATGTTCAAGAGAATATAAGGTATTTCACGAGAGAATTACTTAACAGTTTTTGGATTGTTGGCGATTGTTTGCTGCTCTTCGTATTAAATACTGCACTGTCGGCATACCAACGAGAACGAAGAGTATATGGTAGCTGAGAAAACAAAACTAATAATCAGCTGATTACTGTATTCCGATTATTTGTAGTTCCAACTCTCCGGCATACTTTGTACTTTTGCACCTTTGATCATTCATTGAGTGAAAATTAATAATTCAAATCCTATATCCCGATAATTGCACTTCAAGTCTCTAGCATACTTTTGACAGTAGTTTTTTAAGAAATTATTGTAGGCATCCTCTTTTTATTTTTAGCATTTAAGGGCAGTTTTAATTTCTGTCCTGCATAGTAGGAAAGATAATAGTAATCTATCAGCTGTAATAACCTGTCTTAAGTATTTAGTTTTAACCATATTTGTATTATTTCCATCAACTTGTTGAAATTAAGATGCACTTAAGTGTAGAATTGTAGTGTAATTATTAGATATGTCAGTATCTTGCTTGCATTCTTTGCTGATGTGTAATTCTTATATATTCCTTTTGATACTCGGTAATAATGGCAGTTTTCATTTCTTTTAGGGCATAGTAGGATAAAATATTTTTATTATAAACTCTTCTTCCACTTAGAAGCTGTCTGAAGACAAAGAATACACAATACAGTGAATATTGATTAAAAAAAGAAATAGTTTACAAAACTCTAAAACTTACAAATGACTGTGAAGTTTGATCTACAAATTTAAACAATACTGAAATAACAATTAATGAAATAAAAAAATACAAAAACATTTAAAAAGTTTAAAGAACTAGAGAGATAATTCTTACTAAACTCAAAATGTAAGTATGGTTCGATTGAGATCAGTTGATTATATTCCAATGAGTATTGTACCAGTAAAAGAGCCCGACTAAGATTTTAATTTTAACATAAGCATGAAATAGTTCTCAGGGCGAAACTGGATAGACACTAGCTAGGGCTTGGAACAGGAGGCAGGGTCCTATCTACAAGAAAAATTTAAATCAGATTGAATAAGAGTTTATTCATGAAATGCATATCAAATTGCACATCACCTCATTGTAGATAGGGGTTGTCTTCAACATCGTCCTTTTAATGGTCCGGGTCTCCAGCTCACCAGGTCGAACAGGCTGGAACACGTTCCGGAAGATGCCAAATACTCCGTTAAGATGAGGCCAGAATACCCATGTTGGTCGTGTATGAGGAAGTCTCGAACTTCCAATGTTCTGGATGATCTCCGATGGTCTCTGACGATGTTGCAGATAACCACTCATCACCTAAGTCCAATGTGGCTGATAGACTCAATGTCCACAAAGACTTCGAAAATGTGTTCTTCGTCACTCGCAGAATTTACAAGTCAAAGTTCATAAAGACCTTGAATAATTGGTTTCTCACCACTGGCAAAATCAAAAGTCAATGTCCATAAAGACTTTAAAGAATTCGTTCCTTAACACTCGCGAAAATGACAAGTCCATGTTCATAAAGACTTTGAATAATTTTAGAGTTCATCACTGGCAGAAATTGCAAGTTAATGTTCGTAAAGACTTAGAATAATTTGTTCCTTAACACTCACAGATATTACAAGTCCATGTTCAGAAAGACTTTAAATAATTTTAGAGTTCACGCACACACAATTGATAAGTCCCATATGGCCATGATGTTTTAAGTTCTGCATGAAGACTGTAACTACTCGAAGATAGCCTCTGACGACTATGGCAGCGTGTAGAGCCAGGCTGAATACTCAGCTGTGACTGACTGATCAGGCTAAAGTGAGCCCTCCTTATATTCGGTTTGGGGGCTTCCACGTCATCATATAGCGTGATCCCTTGAAGCTGGTTATCCCATGAATCCCTCGACGGATTTACTTGAGATTCACCCTTTGCGACGTTTATGTGATTCCCTTCAAAATGACATGTCGCTCACGTCACTACCATAATTATTAGAGGAGTTTTAAAATTTTCTTAATCGAATGTTCGTGAAGGTGTGACGCTTGAATCCAGAACATACCAGGTCAGGCCAGCTACACTTGGCGTGTCAGGCGGGTGATCTATCTTGCCCCTGCCGTCACGTCACACACACAGCTGTCCTCGACTCGCTCGCTCGTTCCACCGAATGTAAAAAAAACCAGGCTTGCTCGGAGTATTACGCGTGATGATTAAATGAAATTAACTATCAAAAAAAAAAAAAATACGCATGTACAGGCCGTAACCGGTACAGTATAAATGTCTCAAAATAAGGATAGATCCTCCTGAGAGCTTTTAGCCCCACAGTCCACAAGTTCATCACTGCTGATTCTGAAGACTTTCACGATTTCCACCACCTTTTCGGGGATCATTGCGAAGGAGACGGGCTGCTCGACTACGTGGTAAGTATTGCATGTAATAAATCTCATTCTTAATCCGTATTGAATAATGTATAAAACATAAAATTTCACATAAATGTATTAAAACAAATCCACCTATTCAATACCAGTTAATGTTATTATAACTAGACTTAACTATCATATGTGGTACATGTTTCACCCTACTTGCTGGGCATCATCCGCCATTAACTCACACCTCGACAGTCATTAACCAGGATCCTCCTTATGTTCAAAATACTACATAGTTCCTATTTTATAAAGTATTATGGTTAAAAAGTCCATTTTTAATGTTCTTATTTGACTATTATATACTCAAAAAATATAAAAATATGAAAACTCCTAAAATCACAGCTGAAATTTGATAAAAGGAAACCATTAATTTCTTTTAATTAAAAATTGTTGACAATCTTGTCCAGTTTTTCGTCTTAGTATGATTGTCCATTGATTAAAACTCCATTTTTGTTTAAACTTTATACAAAAACACTTGAATAAGTTGCACTTTATGACAATTACTAATGGAAACTCTGGTTAAAAACTTCCATCCCTATTTTCCTTTTCTATATATATAAAATAACTTGTCCTGACTGACTGACTGATTCATCATCGCCGAGCCAAAACTACTGGACATAAAGAAACGAAATTTTGGGAATATATTCATATTAAGATGTAGGTGTTCGCTAAGAGAGGATTTTTGGATATTCCGTCGCTAAGGGGGTGAAAAGGGGGGTGAAATTTTAAAATGAGTGTATCTATATCTCAAAACTTTAAAAGTTTACAGATGTTAAAATTGGTATTTAGAATCATCTTTAAAAATAAAGAAACACGTATTTTTTTTGTTTTTGGAAAATCCCAATAGGAGGGGTGAAAAAGGGGCCGAATGCCTTTAATCAGGGTACCGGTACTTATATCTCAGAAACTGAAGATATTACAGACCTGATAATTGGTACTTTTGATCGCTTTTAAAAATAAAGAAACACGTATTTTTTTTGTTTTTGGAAAATCCAATTAATGGGAGGGTGAAAAAGGGGTGAATTTTTTAAATGAGTGCATTTATATCTCAAAACTTTTAAAGTTTACACGTGTAAAAATTGGTACTTAAAATCTTCATTAAAAATAAACACGAATTTTTTTGTTATCGGAAAATCCCAATAGGAGGGGTGAAAAGGGGTGAAAAACGGTTGAATGCCTTTAAAGAGAATACTTATCTCAGAAAATGAAGATATTACAGACCTGAAAATTGGTGTTTGGGATCTCCATTAAAAATAAAGAAACAGTATTTTTTTTGTTTTTGGAAAATCAAATTAATGGGGGGGGGGTGAAAAGGGGGTGAATTTTGAAAATGAGTGTGTCTACATCATAAAACTTTAAAAGTTTACAGATGTAAAAATTGGTTTTTAGAATCTCCCTTAAAAATAAAGGAACACACATTTTTTGTTTTCTGTAAATCCCAATGGGAGGGAAAAGGGTAAATAATGGGTTGAATGCTTTTAATGAGGATACATATATCTCAGAAACTGAAGATATTACAGAACTGAAAATTTGGTTATGGGATCTCCTTTAAAAATAAAGAAACACGTATTTTCTTGCTTTTGGAAAATCCAATTAATGGCGGTTAAACAGGAGTGACAAATTGGGGTGAATTTTTTGATAGACTATATCTACAGAATAGCTGAGAAACGTAAAATGTTACAGACGTAAAAAGTGGGTATTTGGAATCTCCTGTAAATGTAAAGAAACATAGGTGATTTGTTTTTGGAAACTCCACTGAAGGGGAACTAAAAAGGGGTGAAATTTTAAAATGAAAATGTCTACAGTATATCTCAAAAAACTTAACATGTTACAGAAGTGAAATAGGTATATTTTATCTCTATTAAAAATAAAGAAACGTGTATTTTTAGTTTTCAGAAATACCACTCGGGTGGGGGGGTTTAAAAGTGACTGAAAATGGTGTGTAATTCTTTTATTAGGCTACTGATATCTAAAAATATGATTATGTTACAGAAATGAAATTTGATATTTGGAATCTGCTTTAAAAGTAAAGAAACACGTATTCTCGGAAAATCCAATGAAGGGAGGGGGCGGGGGAACATTGGTGTTTGGAATCTCCTTTAAACATAAAGAAACATGCCTTCTTTGAATTTTTTTTTTTGGGGGGGGGGGGGAATTAACTTAATGGAGGTGAGGCCAATTGATTTTACTGTTCATAATGTAATTATAAGGAGCCTCCGTTGCTCAGGCAGCAGCGCACCAGCCTCTCACAGCTGGGTTCCGTGGTTCAAATCCTGGTCACTATGTGACATTCGTGCTGGACAAAACGGAGGCGGGACAGGTTTTCTCCGGATACTCTGGTTTTCCCTGTCATCATTCATTCCAGCAACACTGTCCAATATCATTTCATTTCATTTATCATTCATTAATTATTGCCCCAGAGGAGTGCGACAGGCTTCGGAAGCCAGCACAATTCCTATTGTCGCCTCTAGATGGGGGCTTTATTCATTCCATTCCTGACCCTGTTGAATGACTGGAAACAAGCTGTAGATTTTCTATGTACTTATTCTGATCATAAACCGATCATTTATAATCTTTCCTGGGTTCCTTTTCAAGAGCCATATTTTCCTTTGGAGAACATTCTTAGATTACAGTAGAGTCTCCTGTCATATAAATAAAAATTTAAACACATTTGAAATAAACGATAGGAATGAGATTGACCGTCCAGTTGTTCACCTCTATAATAAGGTCAATAATGCACGGAAGTATGTCATTCGTATCGCCAGAGATCCCGCGCACTTGCCTACGCGGGACAATGGTGCTGGTCACATTTTCGACAATGACAATGGCAGCAGATGTAATTTACTGCCAAGTAGCGGTCTTGCATCTTGCTGTGGGGTCCAGAACATCTATTATAATAATAATAATAATAATAATAATAATAATAATAATAATAACCAAAATCCAACAGATATCACCCACCCTAATAATAATAATAATAATAATAATAATAATAATAATAATAATAATAATAATATTCTGGTCCGTCGTCAAATGTGCGGACCGCGCTGGAAACGGGTCCTGGACGGGTAATGACTAAGAATGCAGTCTGGCCGCAGGTTCAGTACCGCCAAGGCACCCAAGACGACACCACGCCGGATCTCTTGAAGAATTTGATCCATATTAGAAATGCTTATAGGAAAAGATGGCAAAGATTTAGGGACCCAACTGACCGGGTGGAATATCTAGTCCTAGCCCAGGAAGTACGAAATCGATTGCTGGAAAGAAAGATTGAAAAATGGGGGGAAACTTTCCATAATCTATTAGAAAACGAGTCAGATTGCGAATTTTGGCGGATTCTCTCAGAAAACGAGTCAGATCGCGAATATCAGCGGATTATATATAAAACAATAAGCATTCAATTATAATTTTCAGTATAATACCGTACTGAAGCACGGGTATCTTGCTAGTCTTGATATAAAACTGTCGGCTTCTTAAATTCTTTAATGACGTTAATTGCTAGTTAGAGTTCATGTGTCTCTTATACCGCCCTCCATTAGAGTGTATCATTGATAAATTTGAAGAGCCAGAAGATTATGTCTGACGTTATTATTATTATTATTATTATTTAATTGTCGAATCCGGCGTTCTTAATCGATACCGTTGTTGGTTTGATAAAAGAATGCTGTCATAGCTGAATTTATGTTGTTCTTTGTTTACTGTTGGGATTGCTGCCCCTTGTTGTGTACACTTAGTCTAATAGGGACCTTTCTATTTTGAATGTTTGTTGATATATAGATGTTGGTTCTGGTTTGCAGATTGTGTTTTAGAGCGTCTGCAATGAAAGGAAAAGTGTTTTAGTTTTGAGAATATGTTACTAACTATTATAGTGGAGGCCACTTTAGATGCTCTACTTACACCTTCTTCGCTTGTGAGGTTGACTGGTTGTGTTGACTGTGCCAGATCGACGAACTGCCGCTAAGCTTGCACTCCTCGTGTTGCAGCTGTGTGATGGCTGTGGCGGGAGGTGTTTAGGGGAAGGACGGGTGGGTGGAGCATTATGTTTGTGTGCAATCGGAGAAGGGGAGTTGGTAGGGGAAGATTGGGAGGGAGTTGTACTTGTTGCTATAGGGGGAGTGCAGAAGACGATAGTTTAAAAATGTTGTTGAAGCTATTTTCTTTTAATTTTAATATTTGTAATAATTTGGGTATTTGTTTGTAAAGAGGGTTTTTTTTACTTCTGTTATATCATTGAGATTCCGGTTTTTATTAAAATGTTGGTCTAGGAAGATGGTAAATGGTGGCGAATGAACGTACCATTTCCACTTCTATTATAACGTCTAAATTTAAAGTCATTGTTTAAGAAGCCTTTCTCGTGGACAGTTGAGATTTTCTTCTGATGACGCAGAGCACAGTTCTCCGCGAAACGTAAAGAATTTCACCTTATTTTCTTGACACGGCATAAGCCCAAAGCCTATACAGTATCATGTCTATAAGATGTAAATGTTTTCAAATTCATTCATTAATTTACCTTTGTTTACCTTTTTAATGATTTTTAGGTCTTGCTCTATTGTCGTGCACTGATGTCTTGTTTCTTTCAAATATGAGCTCATAGGAGAAAATTTATTGTGTTTATTTGCATTGATGTGTTCTTGGTATCTCGTATAAAAACTGTGGCCTGTTTGTCCGATATATGAAACGCTGCATTTTGAGCAGCGTTTCATTCCAGATCCTGAATAACAATTCTTGCTTAGGTTGACAGTATCATGGTTGAAAAATAAATTTTGATTAATGTTTTGGGTCTTGAATGCAATTTTGACATCCTGTTTCTTTAGTGAGTTCGAAACTTGATGGATAGCCAAATTACTAGTGTATAGCTGAAGATAGCAAATTTGGGCTTTTTAGGTTTATCCAGGATAAGATTTGTCGATAATTTAAGTTCAACTTTATTGATTATTTGGTTGATCATTTCTATTTTGTAACCGTTAAATTTTGCTAAATTCTTAATATATTTAGGCCTAAGTTCTGTTTTAAGATTTTCAAGCGTGAGAGGAATTTTGAAGGCTCTGTAAACAAGGCTGTAGTAAGCTGCCTGTTTATGGGAATTTGGGTGTAAAGAGCTGTTTTTGATGGTTAACGGTGTGCCATTTCACTGTGTACAATGAAGTTTATCCGGAGCAAAAATGGCGGCTATGTCGTACGAACGCCGGACATAGAACGCCAACTTGTGCTTCAGTACCGCCAAGGCACCCAAGACGACACCACGCCGGATCTCTTGAAGAATTTGATCCATATTAAAAATGCTTATAGGAAAAGATGGCAAAGATTTAGGGACCCAACTGACCGGGTGGAATACCTAGTCCTAGCCCGGGAAGTACGAAATTGATTGCTGGAAAGAAAGATTGAAAAATGGGGGGAAACTTGACATAATCTATTAGAAAACGAGTCAGTACCGCCAAGGCACCCAAGACGACACCACGCCGGATCTCTTGAAGAATTTGATCCATATTAAAAATGCTTATAGGAAAAGGTAAAAGAAGGGAAGAAATTACAGAAGGCGGTGAGAAAAGACCGATATATTGTTAAAATTTTATTATTGAAAAAAAAAGTTTAAAAAATTTCGGTTTTCACTGGATATACTAGCTGAGGAATACACAGAGCTTCTGGAGGAAGACTGATTGAGAAGAGAAAAATACATAGAATTGGAGATAAATAATAACAAACATCTTCACAAGCAATAGAAGTCATCGGCAAAATAGAATTTACAACATTTCTTAATACAAAAGCTGCACAATTTAATTGGCAGAGTACCTTAGTACTACGGCACGGGAGACCAGCAAGAACTTGTATACAACGAAAGGAATTCGATTAAGAAGTCGCAGAATAATAATAACTGTTGCACATAGATGTAGAGAAAGACTCTAAAATATCATAAGCCACATAATAAGAAGCAGAAATCACAGACTACTAAGTAGCTCATAGTAGGCTTTTTTCCAGCAGAGGACAAAAATTACCATGTTGATCTGTTTTTCCATGTTCACCACGCAAGAAACCAGCTACATCATGTGCTAGATGTACAGAAGCAGAGGCTACCTAGATGATGGTTTCACGATCGACAAGTGTAGCCCATGAGAACCGGAGACGAGCGAAGGCCATCCCAAACGTTCCCGACAGGCTAATGTGATGCCGTGAACCCAGACACCGCATGTCTTAATCAGCTGGACATGCGACAGCAGCAACGAGAGCAGGAGGAAAAGATAAGTCTTAAAAAACATTCTTCTAGTAAGTAGTTCAGATATTTTTTATTTGGAAAGTGCCATTTACATTTGCATTCTTTACTCGAAAAGTGCTATTTTTAAGGGCTGAATTCATAGACAGCACTTATGTATAAGTGCCCCTTATAAGCCAGATTTCATTTCATATTACCTACTTAAGTGTCCCACTTATTGCTATAAGTGGATCTCCCACACACACTTAAGTGACTCACTTATGTTGCAGCAAGATGGAGGATAATGATTTTGCTGAATATGTTGCATTTCATTCACAGAATGATTTCCGTGCACACAGTAGAGATGGAAGATCCTGTCAAAATGTAATGTGACCAACAATTTAAAGAAGACTTTTAGTAAAGTGAGAGTTATGAATATTCTTGTTCCTTTGTGTGAGAGAGTGAATATAACCCCTAGAGGACTCACTATTTCACCATTAATGAAGATATTGTTTTGAGATTTTATGCCACGTATTAATTTCAGGTTGTTGTTGTTGTTGTTGTTATTATTATCACCATCGTCATCACCGGTATTTCACTTAAATGGAAATGTGTTACAAGTTATCAAGACTGTAGGCCTATGGAATAGTAAAGAACTATACTGAGTTATAAGAAAAATTAACGTTACACTACCACCATTTATTATAAGGTTGATTTGTGCTAATTATATCAGGTTAGTCAACCAATTGTTTACCGGATTATATCAGAAATTTCTGAAATTATGGCATCACACATCAAAACATACTATTTACATTTTATTGGGGAAGTAATTAGACCTATTACAACGTAACGGCTACGGATATATATATTTGTCAAATAATTAAAAGCGTTGTAAGGCTAGATATTCTACATTTGGATGAATATATGCATAGGTTTGAGTAGTTGGATAACTCTAAATATATTATATTAAGAAGAAAATTAGACTGAGCATTTTTGTAGTTTTCATTGTCCACAACAAGTTTTTCCCACGTTATTCATATTCTGATGAGAAACTGTGTCAGTCTGCTTGTTCTGTATTATGTGCATGTTCTTGCAGGTGCTGTCTCAGCTCGCTGTTCTGTTATCCATTCTGATAACCAAATACAATATAGACGATCTTTTAACCTCAAAAACGTCGCCTTCGATAAACAAAACACAGTAGATCATCCCACTATTCGGTAGCCAGAACTACACGATCCAGGAAGCATGGGCATAATATACAGCATAGCCAGTGAATACTTACTGTATCAATGAGTGTGCTCTTTAAGTGCTGTCTATGAAATGTAAACTTATGTAAGTGAATACTTATTATAAGTGATCCCTTATTACTTAAGGGTTCCACTTTCATATAAGTGCTGACTATGAATTCAGCCCTAAGTGTCCTATAAGAGTGATGTTATGTGAATGGTTAGCTGAATTCACAGTATCAGAGGTTATTAGGTAATCTTCTAACATGCAAGGCAAATCCATTGATATAGGAAGTGATTATCCAGTGAAAACTTTTTTTTTTTGCGTTCGTAATGTTGGCCTTGGTGAAGGAAAGGAGGTTAGTTCATGTAAATGTGATATTAAGCCACAATGTTTTTGACAGTAGGTGTATGATAATGCATGTACAATCAAGCTGAGGTTGTTTAATCAGAGTTATTGTTTGATTAGCTGCTTTAAAACCCAACCTGTTTACAGTACATGGGTGATGTGTTTCTGACATACTGGACTACTCAAGCCATGTGGAAGACAAGTTCAAGTGCAAGTGAAAAATAAAAGTTGACTGAAGAAGTGGAAAGAGGAGGGAGAACGAAGAAAAACACTGTAGTAGAATTTGGCATACATTGTCAACCATCATGAAAATAAAGACAAGACATTTAACTAAATGCATGAGTTGCATTTTTTCCTCAAAAAGAAAGCAGTACAAGTGATATTTTTTTATGTGAAGCCGAAGTATTATGCAAGTTTTCCTGTACCTCGAATTTTCGATATCTCAGAGTAATTTCAGCCTTTGTCCTTGTGGCAGCCTCCACATGGGGGAAGTTGTAATAATAATAATAATAATAATAATAATAATAATAATAATAATAATCATAATAATAATAATAATCATAATCATAATAATCATAATCATAATCATAATCATAATAATAATAATAATAATAATAATAATAATAATAATAATATGAGTAAAGAACTGGAATCAGAGATAACACTTTTTGCGGATGATGTTATTCTGTATATAGTAATAAATAAGTGGAGTCTTAACCTTGCGTACCTAATTGTATCAGGAGAAATCCTGCAGATAACTTTACTCAGTAACCTAATTAGGTCAAGAGCACACTATGGAACTACTCTACATGGGAGGAAACAAAATAAACACAACATGGATTCGGACCACATGTAACAGATACACATAAATGGAACATAACAAGAATTATAACTGCACACACGTCAATTTTTTCCAAAACCATAACACACAATACTTTCACATCAACAAAGATCTCATCTTCAGATAAATGCAAATACAGTTACAACACATCTCTGAAATAATTGGTCATGACAAGTCGGACTAAACAATCACGCACATGCTAACATCTGTTTCTGCACAAGAATATTACCCGATACTGGGACAAAATTACTCCATAAAAAAAGAAATATATCAATTTAAATAACCTCTAGGAACGTGGGTAAAAATAAAAATAGGCCACACTATACAAATGACCCTCCTTGCTAGCAAAAACCAGAATAAGCCCTCGACGGAATAAAATATCAACGGCGACCTATGCTCCTAACAAAGCACTAAATAAATCAGGGATTCCAACTCCCTCACAAATATAAGACACTGGCCTACAAGGGTCCAGATACAGTCGACAATGCTCCAATATAATAACTACCCAATACATCTAACAAAAATATGTGTATCATACTGGCCTTTAATTGAAGAACAAACATCCACTTTATTCTAAATCAAATAATCCACATGCCCTAAATTTCAATTTTACATGATAATAAATTGATGACAAACTCAAAATAACAGATTCTTCCAATATTAACTTTGAACATATTATGAAGATCATACCAGTAAGCGCATGAAATACTCAATTCTCATCTCATCTATGATTTACTCCGATGCTTAATTAAAATTAAATCTGATGATTGTAATTATGCTGCTATCAGCTCAACTTGCTTTGGTAAATAAAATAAATTTACTGGATCTCATCTTAAAACATATATGACCACTTACAAATAATTTGATATTCAAATGATGAACCACAAAAATTTAAATCAACATATCAATAATATGCAGGCTTGTTGATCAACATACAAATATCCCTTCACTCAAAATTTATGACAACACTTAAACATCTCTCACTTCCACAAACACACAGTTACAATATGGATAACAGACATGGACTCTATCTGTCTGTGCAGCATAACCCTCCACAATATTACAGAAGCATGCAAAATACACAATACCCTATTTACACAAATATTCATGATGACCCTATACTGGCATAAAACTCATCCCTCCAGGATCTAACATGCACTCTCAAACACTTGCACGCATGGTAAAATCTAACTGCATGTCTTCTCCGTTTGATTCCCAAAATTTACTTACTGAATTAACATTAACCAATTTACTGGAACAATCTTAAGCATTATAATTAATTATCTGAGATGAATAAAGCATCTCTACAAGAAAAATCAAATAATCAACAAGGAAAGAAAATTAAATTGCAATCAAAATTAATCCACTTTGTTTACTAAACACGATAGCCACACACACTGGCCGTAATTACATTACATTCTTTACAAAAACATGAATTTACACACTGGTTAAATTATCCTATCCCCTTGACAATTAAGTAAGCATACATTTAATAAATTTGAGTACTCATTCCTTCAGCACAGCTTCCACCTTGGGACCAGACTAACCTATCCTTTTAGTGACAAGCCATCATTGCAGGTGTAGTCTTTGTATCCATGAGGCCTGGGTTCCTCTGGAATGCCATCTCTGCTTTTCCAATCAGTAGTCCTCGTTCACAAAGTCTTCCCTCTCTTCTTTAAGTCAGCTTTACACATACACACCGAAAGAAGGTTGATTAATACGGGCTGACATGTATCTGAGACGCACACTTAAGCAATCGTGAACACGTAAGCAGATTGAACTGGCACATCAATCCATTACACAAAGTTACAGTTTGTCTAACTGGTTACTCCAACACATCTCTTATCCTAATGACCTAGTTCCTTCCATAATCTGCTGAACTAGTCTACCCATTTAGAGTATTACAAGTATGACACGCAACTGCAGTTACAGTTACAGCTATGCAAATCATGGTAACTTCTATGATTGCCAAAGTTCAAGTTATAATCATAATACACTATACGTTCTCTTACAAAGAGACTTCTCAACTATCTGAATAAAAGACTTTCACATATAAGACACTTTGGTAATAAGAAAGTAAGTCATTGATGCTCTCCCATGGATAAAAATTCCAACAATAAGACGTATCAGGACACTTTCTTCCCTCATGTCACCTATTTTATTACTTCCTAATTTCCTTCATTATGCTTGTTTAGGGCACTTATCTGCTATTTGCTTTACGTCGCACCGACACAGACATGTCTTATGGCGACGATGGGATAGGAAAGGCCTAGGAATGGGAAGGAAGCGTCCATGGCTTTAATTAAGGTACAGCCCCAGCCAGCATTTGCCTGGTGTGAAAATGGGAAACCATGGAAAACCAACTTCAGGGCTGCCAACAGTGGGGTTCAAACCCACTATCTCCCGATTACTGGATACTGGCCCCACTTAAGCGACTGCAGCTATCGAGCTCGGTAGGGTACTTATCAGCCCCTGCTCCAATCATATTTAAAATATGACACGACTATCATACCCTTGGATTTTATTTCGAGCATCTTTCTGTCTTTAACAAAATTCTTTCTTCTGTCCGCACAAATCATAATGGGTCTGTCCACATCTAGCCTCGCACAGGATGATGAAGTATACAACCGTTTGCAAGTGATACTCCTATTTCCATTGTCTTTGGTCGGGTTTACCCTCTGAATTCAAAATAGCCCCCTTGAGGTCACGTCTCTGGGAACAATAGCTCCCTTGCTACAAAAATACACTGTCGTAATTCTTTTCACAGGCAGCTGGTCATATGATGAAATACTGTAAAACCTCGTTACGATGTTTCTGCAGGGGACAAGGAAAGAACGTTTTAAGTGAGAAAACGTACTAATGAATACACAAATAAAAACTATCGAACAGGGATATGTAAACACTCAATAAGTTTCTTCGACAAGCATTCATTTTACATCATGTATCCTATGCATACAGTGAAAGATACAGGCTATCTACAGTTTCTTAAGATAAGATGATAGTATTAAGAGGCATTAAAAAAAGATGAGAACAAATATGAAAACCTTTTCCACTGCAGCTTATTAAATAACAACAGTGCATTAAAAGGTGTGTAAAACACCAGACAAATATGAAAACATCTCCACTAGGGCCCATATGTGTATCAACGTATTATTGCAAATTGAACTCTTTTTAAAACAAATGTTAGCTAAGTGGGACAAGTTGGTTATTAAATATTGTTTTCTGGTTACATTCTTCAACCATGAATTATCTGGAGGTTAACCAAGACCATGTACGAGAGAATGACTGACTCCAATCTTGAATGTGACAACATTCGACTCTAGTTGAAAATCGAAGGAATGAGTTTCAATATACACACCACCGCTGAAAGTTGCAGATGCCTCTCCACTTCCTGGATTATCATTTTGTCTTCATAAGTAAGCTGTTTCATGACATTTTCAGTATCCATAGCTGGGCTATCACAAGATAAATATGTACCAAGCTAGTCAACTTCACACAATTATGTTCCTTATTTGTAGGTAGGATACCACATACTACCCTTCACTGTATCACTGAACACAGAATTCATTTCTAATTCTGAATAGAATGCAAAATACAAGCACAAACAGGCTTACTGGATTATTCAGCAATATCAATGAAAACTAGCAAGCAAACTTGAACTACCATGAGGCTAAAAGCTTGCTCCCTGAAAGTGTAATTTACTCTGTAAAGTTCAGGAATTCAAAGCCTTTTCCCATTTTGGCGCAACTTTCCCCGATCTGCCTTTTGTGGCAAGGGTTCTATCTGTATTGGAAATCACGTTCCTTTCACAAGGGATGACAAAGAACATTTTCAGGGGTATGAAAAATTTGATCGCACTAAGTGGTAATTGTGAATATGGCATGGTGAGGTATTTTTACATAGATTTAAAACAACGTGAATTGGGACTTAAAATTTACGACGTGCTAAGTGAGCAAACATCTCAATACGGAACACACTAATAAGGTTTTACTGTATATTATGAGGGCTATCTGAAGGTATGTCATTTCTAAGTGCGTTGTTCCTAGTTAGGTCTCTCAAAGCTGTCAAATTCTGACCTCAAAACTGGATTTTCCATTTCATCAGCATCCACAGCCTCTTCTTGTTCCAGAACCATATCATCTACTTCTTTACCTTGATAGAACTGTTGGATATGTTCCTGCAATCTTTCTGCCTTGTTTTCTTTCCCTAGAAGTGGTTTTCTATCTGAGCTCTTATTATTCACACACCTAGTTCCGAATAGGGAACTATTTTACCTCCGAAATATTTTATCCGGGAGGAAACCTTCATCAGTACATCACGCATATAGAGAGAGCTACATATCCTTGCGAGTTAGTTACGGCTGTAGTTTCCTGTTATTTTCCGTTGTGTAGCAGTATCAACACAGCTAAGCCATGTTAAGTAGTGATGGGCAACGCTCTCGCTCGAGACTCTCGAGTGACGTTGCATATCGAGACTCTCGCGAGAATCTCGAGACCGATCCTCCTGTAGTGCAAGCTGTGCGACATATCAGTAACTACGACTGTAAACTTGATAGTGTATCATTGGCAGTTATTGCGTGAGATAACGTTCTGACATGAAAACGTGTGAGCCAATACATTTTGTCAAAAGCCTGGAAAAGTACTGCATGTTCAGCTATCTGCTTCACTGCTTCCCCTTCGATGAACCATTCATTGGTCTAGCCTCTCAACAGATACCCATCTGATATGATTGCACCTGCAGCTCAGCTATCTGATTCACTGGAACACACAAGCTTCCCCACAGAAGCAAGGTCACATGGTTCCTATACAAAGTCATCATCAGTTTTCCACTCCAGTTGCCCGGGTGTGGTTTACGAGCTCTCTCCACTTCTGTCTGTCCATGTACCACTCTTCTCTCAAGACGACATCCCAGCTGACTCTTCTTGTTCCTATGTCCTCTTTCACTTGGTCCAGCCATCTCTTCCTAGGTCTTCCTACCGGTCGTTTTCCGGCCACGATTGTGTGTAGCCATTGTTTTGCTGTCCCTCTATCGTCCATTCGTTTGACATGGCCAAACCATTTCAAACGGGCCCTTGTCACTTTTTCATTCAGGGACGGGTACACACCAGCTTCCTCCCTTATTCTTTCATTCCTTACCCTGTCCCTTTTTGTCTTCTGTACCATAGTTTGTAGGAACTTCATTTCTGCGGCTTGTAGTTTGCTATCCACTTGTTAGGTTTTTGTGCAGGTTTCTAGGTCATATGTTATTATGGGGGTGAAGTATGATTGGAATAGAATCTGCTTTGATCTTGATGGTAAAACTGAGCTGATTTTTTAATGCGATTGTTAATCTCATGCTGTATTCTGTTATCACTTGAAATGATGCACCCAAGATATTTATATTGGTCTATTGTTTCCAGCTGTGTACCTTCCAGCATTATTTTTCCTTTCTTCTTCTGCCTGCTGACAGACATAGAAACAGTTTTCGATTTATTTATTGTTAATCCATGTGCTTTCAAATGTTCATTCCAGGTGTTCAGCCTCTCTTGGACTTCTTTCTCTGTATTTCCCCAAATTACATCATCTGCAAATGCATTGATGTCCATATTGTTGTTCTGCTTAAATTCCTTCTATTCCTTTCCTTACAATACTACTACAGTTTAACGCTAACAATTTTATGTCATTCTTTATTTGATTTCCAACTCTCTTACTCTCATCACCGCTCTCTAGTCTATCCGGTTTACCTGGATGTACCTCCTTATACAACTTCTAAACAAATATGTACCACTGCATTTTAAGTGAAGGCCATCTGAACACAGATCCCTATCTCGTACCCACCCATTAGAAGCTACAAACCTCACACCCAGTTTCTCACATACCCACTCCATAAGTTAGTCTCAATGAAATCCCTGATACCCTTCAGGTCAGCATCCCTCCTACACAGTATCCATCTGATAATCATCCATTATCTCCTTACTTCTGTCATGAAATATGTTACGAGCTGAAAGAAATTCGGCAGTTTCAGGATCTGGGATATAATTTCTATTGTCATCAGAATGGAATTGCAGTGACCTCAGGGTATGGAATGTAATCTGGATCATTATGTGGAATTAAAGTGGCATTTTTCTCTGGAATATAAACTGAATCTTAAAATTTTAATGATTTCTGAGTCTAGATCAAACTCTGAATCTTGTATATTCAACAAATTCATTATTTTGGGAGTGGAAATGATTTCTGAATAACCAAGCCATGCAATTATTTCATCTTTGATAAAAGAAATTGCCATCTTAAAATTATTTCACTATTTTTGTTTCATTTATCATTAAATGGACGATGATGCTTGTGGTTTAAAGGGGCCTAACAACTAGGGCATCGGCCCCTAATAGTACGAAATAAGATGAAATATAATGACAATTTAAAAGTCCAAAATTCATCCACTGACCAGAATTCAAAACGTGATGAAGAATGAATGGATGAACACGAATTTAAAATAATCAGCAGTTCCAACTCTCATTTCTTTTTTAATGTGTAAAATTTAATTGTGTGTTATTTTCCACCTATTCAATACAATCAATCATAAGATTAATGTTCTTTCCTCATTAAACTATGAACATGGGACATGTTTCGCCCCTTTTAAAGGGCATCATCAGCCTTCTCGTCGCCTCAATACCGAAACAGGTACCTGTTTAGCTGACATAATCTAAAAATTCTTATAATTTAAAACATTAACATGATGTATAGTTGTTATTTAAGGAATTTGATTAGATATGTGAATTATTAATATGCTAAAGGTCTTGTCAAGAGTACGAAGTGATTGATTAACCTATATGGTACAATGGATATTGGTAAAATTGAAGTGAGTTAAAATATTTTTAAAACAAGATCTAAAAAGGAAAAATATTCCATGTAATGCTCGTAACGGTCCTGCCTAAGCATAGCAGAAGCGCGGGGCTAGTCCTACCAACTGTTGTTCAGAAGCAAAAATCCTGTTTATATTTGATCGACCTTCGTAGTTTTTTCCTCCATTTATTTCAAACTTAATTACTGAGCTTCACAAATTTATGTTCTGCCATTTTCCCATATTGCTGTGAAAACCAAAATAAGCCACCTCTAAAACCCCCATCCCCGTGAGTTCTTAAAAATAACTTTCAGGTTAGTTTCTTCTTCCTTTCTTTTTTTGCTAGTTGTTTTACGTTGCACCGACACAGGTAGGCCTTATGGTGATGATGGGACTGGAAAGGCCTAGAAATGGGAAGCAACCACGGAAAACCATCTTCAGGGCTGCCGACAGTGGGATTCGAACCCACTATCTCCCGGATGCGAGCTCACAGCTGCGCGCTCCTAACCGCACGGCTCTTCTCCTTTCATCTTGAAATTAAGTGCTAAGTCATTCTCCCGCAATGCTGTTGAGCAGAGTTGTTTGATATGGCAACCTTGTTGTCATAAGAGCAATACTGTTTTCTTAATATGGAATGACCTATAGAGATACAACATTTGAGAAATCCGAGATGACCCTAATGGATGACCTTAAAGTGTTAGTACAGTATTTTAAATTGCGGAGACTTGCATCTAATGCCAACAAAAAAGTATATTGCTTCCATCTAAACCGCAATATGGCTAATAAAAAACTGAAGGTACACACTGTAAATCAATTATTAAGACATAACAGATTCCCTAAATATCTGGGAGTCACCTTAGATAGAACACACTCCTTTAAACAACACCTTCACTACATCCAACCCAAAGTAAGAACTCTCAACAATATAATAAAAAAATCAGCAACTTTACTTCAATGTACACCTTTGGGACTTGTGTTTTTGGCTGCCGAGTACTGTGCTCCTCTTTGTTTTATTAGCCCTCATACCAATCTCATAGATACACAGCTGAACACTATGATGCATCTCATTCGTCGGCTCAGTAAGGTCTACACCCACATATTGTCTCCCTATCCTCAGCCATACCTCCCCACCAGATCTTTGACATAAAAACATTGATGATGATGATGATGCTGCTTGTTGTTTTAAGGGGCTTAACATCGAAGGTCATCGGCCCCTCGTAAAAACATTCTCTTCAGGGAGTTCAATAAAGTAATTAATAATGCACAATTACCAAAACATGGCAACATCGCTGATGTCCATCTGAATTGTCCACAGTCTCTAAAATCATCAATAAAAACCGCAATAGAACTGAAGAATACCAACTTCAACACAACTAAAGAAGGGCCGGGAAGGCAAGATACTAGGCCTGAGTCGACTGCCACGCAATGGTTTGTCGCTGCCACCTGTCTTTGAATTTCCTTGGAAATCACAGTCTACTCTCAACAGGATACGATCAGGCCATGGTTAACAGTGCAGATTTCCACTGCAAATGGAAAAGAATTTCTACACCTAACTAGGATTTTGGTGCCTCTAAACAGACCATCCAGTATATTATCAGTGAGTGTCCAAAAAGAAAGTACAGTGGCTACATCACTGATTTTGCTCATGCATTACCAGAGACAATTAGTTACATAAACAATCTAGATATAAAGTTGTCTTGTTTTCCTAAATCAGTTTGCATGTATGTATTGTATCTGTAAAGCTATATGCTAAATAAATATAAAAAAGTTATTGCAAGCAAATAGAGATGAATTTGGCAATTACAAACATTTTAACAAGACCATTAGAGAAAAAAACAGATTAAAAAGCTTGAAAGACAAACAACAGATATTAAACTCCCATAAACAACAACTTATTGTAATTTTATTTGAATTCTTTATGCTGGTATGTTTGAGAAACATGACTGGTAGAAAAGTAGTGATGTCAAGAATACTCTGTTTTGTTTCCAGTGTGATAAATTTGCTGCCAGCAATGATAGATTTTTTTTTTTTTTTTTTTTACAGTCAGTCGAATCGCGTAAGTTAATTATTTCAGTTTTGAATTGTAAATAATTCTCAACTCAAAAGGCATCATACCTCGACTACCACTTAGCATAGAAGTAATTTCCGTGTAATCTTGTGAAAGTGAGAGGTCCTTGCAAGGTCATATCGAAACCGATAATGCAATTTAGTTGAGAGGATGAGGAGACCATTAAATAGCTATGTATAAAAATTTACCTGCCATTTTGAACAGAAAGGTATCAAAATCTTGATTCAAAATCCATGTGACAATGCAGTTACTGGACAGTCCTTGCATCTTGCTGAAGTGGCACACAGCAGAGTGGATTTGCAGTTGTGCTGGAGAGAGATAGAACAAACTGGCAGGTTACCGTGCACCAAGGTCATTTTAATGTTAAGGAATGGGTGTGAAACCTAAATGAGGTGTGTTAATCACATGATAAAAACACAAAATAGTTTTGACACCAAGCACAAAGAATATGCCACGTTGTTCTTCACAGTTTTCCTTACTTGTTTGAAGGCACTTCAAACTCGGGAAGTTGCTCTGTTGTGTAATTGGTTACAAACCATGAATTTTTAATCATGTCCTTGAACCATGGAGAAGAAAATTGAATGAAGGATTGCATTTTCAATATGCTGTTTCTCTGATGAACATTTAACCAGAATTTTTCACAAGCTGGCATAATGTCTGTTAAATGGCACAAACCTTATCCAAGGGCTGTATTTTCTCTGTAGCGCTGGGAGGAATCTGGAGAATTTCTATACTTTTGCCAGGAGGAATGTCTTCTAGTACAGCATTTATTATAAGTAGTCCAGGAATCTAACATTAGCAAAAACTTGTCTTCTGTGAATGGGAAGAAGACTTCCTTAAACCAATACTTCAATTCCTTTTTTTTCTTTTTTAACCTATTTTCACTTATTTTGTGGCTATTACAATTATATTTTTGGCATGAAACATTTCTTTAAAACTCTCGGACCAAACGTTCCAGTTGCCCCCTGTGGTACAATGAGTGCCGGCCATACTAACAGTAGGCATAATTGTGTACAAATGAGTGAATGCACTAACTATGTTCTAATTGGTTATTCCACATGTACAGTAGTTGTAGTGATGTCACCATACAATTTTTGCGAAGAGTGGTTAATGAAAGCCACTTCTAGACCCCCCCCCCCCTTATTCAACCATAAATATATAGCTTTCCTCTTGTACGCTAAGTCTCCAGTGTGTTTCATTTTCTTCTGTGGACTGGAAGTATATCTTGAAGTGGTAGATGTGTCAGATGACTGCGGTGTCTCTTCACTGGATTGACAGGAATCGGAATCGGGGCTCAAACTCGGATCCGTAACACCTCTCGTACCTGTTAACATTGTGCTGTTTTTCTTTGGGGTGTTGCTGCTTCAACTGTCACTTTTGTTATAACTATTTCTCTCCAGACACAATTCTGAGACAATGCTGGCATTCATGGGAGGATTTTCAATTAGTTTGATCACATGTTGATCCATCTCCCTTTCTTCTATAGTTAACGGGAAGTAGAGAAACCTTTTTCGCGCAAATAACGTAATGCATACTCTTAGAAAATTAGCCCAATGCATGGTTGCTCTCTCAAAGTAATATGTGTTAACTGCCTAGCACAGAAAGCTCCACCTCAGCTGGTCACCACGCCTATCCACGACCAGCTATATGCCAACACGGGCAATCTTATTAGACATTTCTGTGCCAATTTCAGGATCTTACAGCTCAAAATGGCAGCTGAACTCCTGTACATTGCTTTCTTATGGTTCCCTCATCCTCTCAGCAAAATGTCATTGTCGGTTTCAATATGACCATATTGATAGATCCCTATTACTGTAAATTACCGTAACTGAAAATATGCAACCCCCGTACTTCCAAATCACCAGCTCCCACTGTATTTGATACAATTTTAATAACACACACTACTGTAGAGTAAATATAAAGATAGGGCAGTAAATAATACAAAAACCTAGTGTTTTCGTACCTCTACTCCTTCCCTGTACCCTAATGAACATATTTCCCCAGATATATCAAAGCAACAGTAGGTGTACAGCATATCTACACTCATCATGAAGTAAGTTCTGCCTGTCTCACATCTGTGAGTAGTGTCAATGGTTGCTAAATTCTGAACATCTATGTGCTGACCAGAAAGCCAACCTTTAAATTGTTTGTAAACATAACCACATTCGTATATAGCCCTATCTATCAATAAACCTCAAACTCAAATGGTATGGTGCATTTCATCTTAAGTTATAGCACTAGTAAATCCAGGATAACATGAAGGCCAATTCTGACATTTAACTGCATTTTCAAAATCATAAATAATTTTATGTCAAGGATTGTTAAAAAAGGAAGTCCAAAATTTTTGAATGAATCCAAGTGTTCTTTGGATGTGAAATCATTTCAGAACAGCAGGCAGTGCTGATGATTTGGCCCACATAGGCCATGTCAGACGAATCCCACTGTCTACTTCTTTACTGTAACCAAGGAATCCTGAGTTGAATGCTACAAGACTCTATTCGGTATCTGTGGTGGTTACAAGATGTTAAGAACAAATTGCATGATGCCAATCTGCATTCCTGATATAATGCAGTCTGTTACAGATAGATAATCATTCAGGGTGAATAAACTCCCCAGAACTCAGGTTGAATGCTCCCAGAATCGAGTTTGAATGCTGTTCAAAACTTACACAAAATCGCCAGTGATGAATACGACAAATTGGACCACAAATGGCCTGATGACCTGGTGGACAGTATGCCAAGACAGATTCCGGGCAAGGGGATGTGCAGCCCTTATATTAATATTGTCAAGACTGATGTGGAATATTTCATCTGAAAAACTAACGAGAAATGCTTTCATTTTGTAATCGAGAACGAAAATTGCTGCAAATGCATTCTACTGACATGAATTAGGTTCACTTTTTGAGTGAATTATCATGAATAACATAGCCCACTTCATGTACTTCTTCCACAACTTCCTTCGATGCGTAGAAATCACACATAATAAAATCAACTACAATAATGTTATCAATAGAATAGCAAAAATATAACATTCACAATAATTTCAAGAAAAATTGTGATATACACTCACTTCGGCCAATTTTTTCGCACCCCCTAATCCGCCAGGAAGAACTATAGCATCATACGGGCCTTTCTTCATAGCTTCTTCTAAACTAGCATCTGGACTGATCACAACATCTCTGCTACATTTAACTGGCTTAGTACCAGCCACTCCAGCGACTGTCACATTGATCTAGAGAAAAAATAATAGGAAAAACAAATATTATAATATGATTGTTATAGCCCATTAACCTCTCTTTAATACGTTAAAACATACCCCAGCTCGACGCAGAACATCAGCTGATATAACAAATTCCATTTCTTCTGCGCCTTCGGCTAACAGTACAACTGCAGATTTCTGAGCCATGTTAGAATAAAATATCCGGGCGATTTTCCTTCCTGATGCTAAAGTTATGCCGGCTGACCTAAAGATCAGCTGAGACATAAATGTTGCCATCGATACAAAGTGCGACCTTTTACTCGGTCTTTCGTTGCTCGATTTATAATCGATTACGTTCTCAAAATCGTATTTCGACTATCGTACCAAGATCGTACCCAGAACTGAGCATCACAAAACGTTTATCTTCCCGCGTTAGTGAAAGTTACCTCCAGTTCCTGGGACACATTTTGAGGAGAGAAGGAGACAATTTAAAAAAGGCCATTCTGCAAGGCAAAATTGAAAGCACCAGACCAAAAGGCAGAACAACAAGTAGATGGTTAGAGCTCTTCACAATATCTTAAGAAGAGCTGAAGACCGCTCAGGATGGAAAAATCTCGTTAAGGATGCAGTTACTAATGAAGTGAAGAAATGAGGTCACGACGCTCAGCAATGAGTAAATCGATTTATGATCGTTGGGTTGATCGTACCCGTATGTCGAGTCTCCTTAGCAAATGTTAAGACCAGGTCCGTTAATGAACAAGGGGCTTAGTCCCACCAGATTTTTGGACATTAGAGTTTAGAAATGTTATATTATTTATATTTTAGATAATTAATTTAATGAGACCAAATTTATATCTGAGTACTACTCACGGGCGCCATGGCCAGATAAATGGCGACTTGTATTTTGCGGTAGAATAACCCACGGTATCCTCTGCCTGTTGGTGAAGGACGGTACTACCGCTTCTACGTAATACTGACTTTTAAATCATTGTTTGAAAGGAAAACACCTGATTACACTAGATTTTTGCCTTTCCCTGATAGGTAGGGGGGCGGCTCCACCTTGCCGCCGGGTATGGGCGCCCTTGATTCTACTGTCCTGAAGTAATTAATGATATGAGAAAATGAAAGTATGAGTGTATTGCATGTTTCGTCCATCCTGACATAGGGGCTAATTCGCTCTCGGTCCTCACAGTGAGTATTGGTAACTGTTTTGAAGGTTAGTGAAACTTTGAGGGAGTGAAAGTCTCAATGCATTTTAAAATGCCAAACTAGGGACTAGCTTTGACATGTCCGCAATAAAAAAGAACAATATAAACGAAGCTGTAGCGTTGATGTTATTGGAAACTCACTTACATTCTTCGAACCTCATGTAACATGTTCTTGTGACCATTCACAGAGTGAAACTTTCGCCACGTTTCGAATTTTAGTTTACAGTTCGCTTTTAGCAGTTGCGGAGTGGAGAGCACAAAGCCTCATTCACAATGCAAACGTAACGTAACGTAAACTTAAAGTTAACGTTAACTCAGAAGTTAGCGGCCATCTTATCTAATGGAACCATTCGCAATGCGCCGACGTAAACTTAACTGCGAGTCCGTAAAATTAAGGGATTGCAAACTCCAAGCTCTTGCGGTTAATTTTACGTTAACTTTAAGAACCAGCCAATCAGAGCAGAGGTAAACATTGTATTTTGTGCACGATATAATGACTTCTTTCGACGAAACACTTGTAATTCTCTTTCAAAACAATATTTGGAGAAAGAATTACAAAGACGCTGTACCGAAAAATTATAGATGGAAATAAATATCCTGTAGCAATGAAATCTGACGGTAAATGGCGGGAGACAAGCTCGCAGCGCTGGCGAACGGACGAGAGACAATCCCTGTCATAAATAAAACAGTGTCCCCTCCCTGTATATTTCTTAATATTATACGGACTACTAGTTTACGAAAACGATATCGTCCAAACACATAGATCCAAACATCTCATCGGGGTGTGATAGATAGGGGCATAGATGTCGGTAAAGGAGACCTTATATTTCTTTTTTTATTCGGAAAGAGGAAGTAAATAGTAAGAAAGGCAAACAGTTCAGGTTTCATCCACATGTCCCAAACGAACTGATGAGGGTTATTTCCTATATTAGATTACCGAAATCGCACTGAGGTAACCTTCTTTGATTCAAGGGATGAATCCATTTTCTGCACCGTTGTTTAGATCGCCTTTTCCCAGGAGAAAAGCAATAGATGTTTGAAGTAATATGAATTCCGCTACCATGTTGTTTGATTCCATCGAGGTATTGAAATATAAAACTGCGAGATAGTCCAAAACCTGACTTACGTGCTAAATAACATGGCAGTGTTTTGATTGGCTGCTGTGTACTCTTTACGTTAATGTTACGTTCCTCCATTGTGAATACCACAAATTTTACGGTTACGTTACGGTTACGTTTGCATTGTGAATGAGGCCTAAGTTCTGGATAGTTTTTGTTTAACAGTGATTAGTATGTAGTGTTTAATAACTTGTCTTTTATTATGGATAGGGTAGAATTGCTAATTGCTTTACGTCGCACCCACACAGAGAGGTCTTATGGCGACGATAGGGCAAGAAAGGCCTAGGAATGGGAAGGAAGCGGCCGTGGCCTTAATTAAGGTACAGACCCAGCATTTGCCTGGTGTAAAAATGGGAAACCACGGAAAACCATCTTCAGGGCTGTCGACAGTGGGGTTCGAACCCACTCTCTCTCGGAAGCGAGCAAATGCTGGGGCTGTACCTTAATTAAAGCCACGGTCGATTCCTACCCACTCCTAGCACTTTCCCGTCCCATTGTCGCCATAAGACCTATCTGTGTCGGTGCGACGTAAAACGAATTGTAAATAAATAAATAAATAAATAAATAAATAAATAAATAAATAAATAAATAAATAAATAAATAAATAAATAAATAAATAAATAAATAAATAAATGGGAGTGAAATGCGTTGTTGCCAATCATCTGCAACATGAAGATATTGGATTCAGCAAGAGAATCCAACTAGCCTCTTTCACTCCAACTCCAGCACATAACCTGCGAGAGGTGCCCCTGCTAAGCCGAGCAACCCAGTGGAAGGTTGGGTACCAATCCCAGCGGGAAGTTGGGTCGGCGAACAGATCAGTGCTGGGGGCTTCAAGGCTTACAACCTTGACAGTTAACAAATTGTTACCTGCGGGTAACCACCCTAAACTTTTTTCTTAACTCTCGCAACATGGAGAAAACGACCAACGAAAAAACTACCCCAGGTGGTATAAAATCCACCCCCAGTTTTGATGGGGCAAGCAAGCCTTTGGATTCTGGGGAGCTTGCACCTTCATGTGAGACGAAGAAACGTTTTAAGTTCTTGGCGACCATCAACATCAACTCCCTCCTAGAGACAGGAAAACTAAAACATACGCTAGATGTTTTAACTGAACACAGCATCCTGATAACAGCCGTGCAAGAGACCAGATTCCTCGATCAAGAAGTGATAGAATCACAAGGTTATCGGATCTACAAAGGGCAACCCGGTGAAAGAGTGATGAAGAATGTGCCTCACTTGGGGACAGGCTTCATAGTCAGCAGCAAAATGATCAACTCCATCATCTCCTTTTCATCCCCAAATGGAAGAACGTCCACTATAGCTTTTAAAACTCTCAACAAAGCATACACCGTTGTTAACTTCCATGCACCTACTAATGACACCAACAGGAAAGATATTGAAAATGTGGAAACCTTTTGGAGGGTACCCGAAGAGACAATGGACCGGATCCCAAAGCACCACATAACTATTTTAATGGGAGACGTTAACGCCCAGATTGGCAAAGAGAGAAAATTCAAGAACATAGTTGGTGATTACCCAGCCCACAAGAGGATCAACAGGAATGGAGAAAGGCTGATTGACCTGTGTAGAAATTACAACTTAGTCCTCAAATCTACAACCTTCAAACGCCTTCCTAGGAAAGCCATGACTTGGAGATGCCCTAACCCAATGCTTGGGGAATTCCAGCTGGACCACGTAGCCATCAGTAGAAGAAACAGCAAAGAAGTGCTGAATGTCAAAGTATTGAGAAGTGCAAACATTGATTCAGACCACTATCTTTCTTTGATCAAAACCAATTTCATCCCTCTTAAAAGAAGCAGAGAAAACCACTGCATCAAGTCGCGAATTCCAAGGTTCAATCCAGCCAAGCTGAAAGATAACAATAACTTCACCGAGACCCTGGCTAAAAACAAAGACAAAAAAGATTGGCCCCAACTACAGAAGGCACTAATAGATGCAGCGACAACCACCATCCCGGCGGTCAGAAAGAACAAACATCCATGGTGGACAACTATTTGTGACAAAGCAATAGAAGAGAGAAAGCAAGCATGGCTGAAATGGAACCGTAACAAAAGTCTGGAAAACCATAAAAACTTCTTAGAAGTTAGGAAAACTGCTACTAAAATTTTCAGGAACACCAAGAGGCAGTACAATAAAAATATCATTGAACAAGCAGAGAGGGATTTTCAAAGAAACAACACTAGAGACTTCTACCAAACTTTTAAATCTCAAATAACACCCTACTCAGCCCCTACACTTCACCTTCGGGGAGTTGACGGAAAGCTGAAAATGAACAATGAAGAGTGCACCACAATTCTAGCAGAGTATTTCAACAACCTTCTAAATTCAAGGGAACCCAAGGAGAAACTACATTTCGAACCTCAGAATGTTACTAAGTCGGACTCTCTCCCACCAACAAAGGGGGAGATCTAGAAAGCCATTTCAGAATTGAAATGTAACAAAGCAGCGGGTGAGGATGGAATCTTGGCAGAGCTCTGGAAATACGCTGATGAGGAGTCAATCCAAAGTATCCATGAAATCACATCAAACATCTGGGTGACAGAAGCGTTACCTAGCGACTGGACCTCAGCTATCATCCACCCGTTACACAAAAAAGGCGACAAATCAGATCTCAACAACTACAGAGGGATTTCCCTTGTATTAGTGACGTACAAGATACTGTCCAAAGTATTACTCACAAGAGTAGAGGCTCAACAAGACTCCTGCATCAGAGAGTACCAGGCTGGGTTTCGCAAGTCAAGGTCATGCGCCGAACAAGTCCTGAACCTCAAAACCATAATCACTTACAAAAACCTAAGCGCCTCACCCTAAGTGGCAACATTTGTTGACTTTCAGAAGGCCTACGATTCAGTAGCTAGAGAGTCACTCTTCCAGGCACTTGCTGAACTGGGACTAGATAAGAAAACCTTGAATCTAGTGAAAGCAACTCTTACCAACACTACAGCCAGAATCAAATTCAGAGGGGAACTGTCCCAGAGCTTTGAGATCAAACAGGTGTTAGACAAGGGGATGGCCTATCTCCAATCCTCTTTAATTGCCTACGTGATAAAGTCATTCGTGAGTGGACGAAAATGCTAAAGGACGGCTCTGGATTGAGAATTGGCTACAAGAAAGACAAGTTAACAGTTAACTGTTTAGCCTTCGCAGACGACCTTACACTCCTGGCATCCAGTGTGGAGGAAGCTATCCATCAACTATCCTCTCTCGACCAAATAGCAGCTAAAGTAGGGCTGAAGATCGCCATCAACAAAACACAGTTTATCACCAACATCAAAGATGCACCCAAATCAATTCCACTGGGGGACAAAACAGTACAAAGGACTAACTCCTGCAAATACCTAGGAGAATGGATAACCCCAAACATGAATGAAGATCAGGCCATGAACAGCAGATGCATCAAATTGGAAAATGCCTACCACCTATGTAAGAGTATGTACAAATCCAAATCCCTCTCACTTAACCTCAAAATCAGGCATTACACTACTGTAGTGAGACCATCAGTACTATACGCCTCAGAATGCCTAAACATGGTAAGAAAAGGGCAACTTAGAAAACTGGAGCTGAAGGAAAGGAAGATCCTGAGAAAAAACATGGGCCCTATTAAAGAAGAAGGCAAGTACAGAATCAGGCACAACAACGAACTGTACCAACAATTGGAGAGCATTACAACATCTATGAGGAAGAGGAGATTGAACTTCTATGGTCATATCATGAGAATGGACAATCAGAGGCTCACCTCCAGAATCTTCCACACCATCTCTAGAGGGAAAGCGGCTAATGCCAAGTGGGCAAGACTCGTCAGAAAAGACCTTCAAGAATTGGACATTGCTCCCAGTGAAATTTATGACAGGAATAGGTACAGAACGTTGATCAGAACATCAAACTCTCTCCAGTCACTAACAGAAAAAACAGTACGTCCGGGAGAAGGTGTGAAATGGATCCAGGAGCGAAAAGACTTTCACAGTGCAAGGATGAAGGAGTACTGGTCAAAGAAGAAAGCTGCTAGAGATAAGAACCACGTGGTCCATAGCAGGCCCAAACGGAACTAAAAAAATGATATAACGTTTAAAGTATTGTACTATTAGCGTGAATTAGAATCGCCGACCCAGTGGTGTAGGGGTAGCGTGCCTGCCTCTTACTCGGAGGCCCCGGGTTCGATTTCCGGCCAGGTCAGCGATTTTTACCTGGATCTGATGGTTGGTTCGAGGTCCACTCAGCCTACGTAATTAGAATTGAGCAGTACACTGGGGTGTTTGCGAACAGGTTAAGCGAGTGGGCTGAAGAAAATGAAATATTGACAGATTTCCAAGGGGGATTTAGGAAAAAGAAAAGAACAGTGGATAATATAATGATAGTAAAGACTGTTTTAGAAAAGTATAAGAGCCTGGCTAGAAGTACAGTTTATGTGGCAACAATAGATTTTGAAAAAGCGTTTGATAAGGTGAATAGAGAGGCTCTATTAGAGAAATTAGGCAGGCTGGGGGTTTCGGAAAAGATGTTGAGGGCAGTGGAGGGAATATATACGGTTGTCAGGTTTTGTGTAAAATTGGGAGACGAGAGACTGAGTAGACCCTTAGAGTCCAAGGTGGGTTTAAAGCAAGGGTGCAAGTTATCGCCAATATTGTTTATTTTATTTATTAACGATATTTTGGAGGGGCACAGGGCAAGCAATTGGGCCGCGCCGGTAATTAATGTCCTGGAGATACCGGGACTGATATTTGCTGATGACGTGATATTGATGACTGTAACTTCAGGAGGGATGCAGAAAGCGTTAAATGCAGTGTCTCTGTTTGCGAGGAAATGGGGATTGAGGATTAGTGGGAATAAATCTAAAATATTAGTAGGCCAGGTAAACAAAGGAAGAAAGATAGAAGGGAAATGGGACCTGCAGGGAGAAAGGTTGGAACAAGTAAGGAAGTTGGAATATTTAGGAGTTATTATTAACAGTAAAGGAACCTGGAACGATCAGATTAGTAGGGTGAAAAACAGAGGATTAGCAGCCCTTGCCTCAGGCAGAAACTTGATAGCTAAATACCCGGGTATTAGTTATAAAGCCTTGAGGCTAGTGTTAAGATCGGTGATTTTTGGGAGGGTATTGTATGGCGCAGAAGTTTGGGGGTTGGATGAGAAAAGAGGGTAATTAAGACGTATTATTAGTAGTTTTGGTAAGATAGTAATGGGTCTGCGGGGTGCACAGCAAATGCAGGGGCGGAATTAATGTGTGGGGAGGATTTGGAATCGGAGGATGTGAAAAGAATAGTTAGATACTGGATTTTTTTAAAAGACAGGAAGGTGGGAGGGTCTTACAGGCAGCGTATGAACAGCAACGTAAGAGCATGTATAAGGGCGGATGGCTAGAAAAAATTAAGGGTTATTTGGAGATGATAGGATTAGGGCATCTATAGGGGAGATTTGGACGAAGACAGAAGTTAGAGGGGCGAGGATGCTTGTGAGGAGAATTAGAGACATTCATATAGTCCTCTCCGTGTAAGGACGTACCCTAAGGGTGCAACCTTACCCTTTCTCCCCTGTAATATTAATGTATCGATTTATAGTTACTTTTCTTGCTGTTGGGTATTTTGCAGGACTTTTTCAGTGTCGGTAACCATACAGTTTAGGGACCCTGCTTGCCGATACGACGTCTTACATTAACCGTTAATCTGGCACGTTGGCAACGTTCAATCACTGTTCTAGCATGAATTGCGTGTTGCCACCGCATCGCCGTTAAAGTCACTAGTGATACATTTGCGAGAATATTTAAAGCATATTTTCTTTTTCTGTGGGATTGTAAATCTATTTGGCTAATACCAAGTAAGTAGAATTGTGGCATGTTCGGATAATGCATTTATTAACATTGTTTGCGTGAAATGATTAAAGTGCTCAAGTACGTCAGTCTCATGTCTAGATCTACCGGTACACGAAATACCTCTTGCGGGACGAAATTTTGGCAGTAGAACTTATAACATTATTATTTTCAAATCGGCAGTGAACTTGAAACCTGACCTAATTTCCGTTCACGGAGCTTGGCACATTTGTATTCCTATATGTTTCCTGATAAGCTTGAAGATATAACCAGCCTGCAGGCTGAAAATATGCCCAATAATTTCTCTCCTTACTGGTTACCGGTGTTGAAGAGAGAAGGAAATGTTCGCGCAAAAGAAAGGGAAGTCATTGGATGTCTGGAACTTTCTAAAATCACACTGCAAAGACTTATTAAATAAATTGCATCGTTTAACACGCCCCTCTTGTCAAGAATATGGTTATAGTACGCCTAGTGTATATCAAAATAAAGACGGATAATTTGAGTGAGAAAGTGTGTTTATTTCCTTAATTCCTCATTGAGCGTGGAAATCGACGAGATATTCATAATTATCTTGATTTATTTGATCTTATCTTTTATCATTTACTAGGGTAGGGAAACATTGATTATCGGTGTTTCCTACATTGAGGTTAGTTTGTTATGGTTATGTCTGGTGATTTTAATATGTAACCAGGCAGGTTGGCAGCAGTGATCAGCCATTACAAAAAAGAGAAAAGAAGAGCATCGGGTGGCGATATTTACTTTCTGGGGTATTTCCTTACGTGGAAATTACTATAGGTAGAAATTATTGGGGGAAAGTAGACTGAGAAATTCGTTGAATGTTTTTATTAAAATAGAGGAGGTAGCAGGGATAAATATTAGATACGTTGACAGGTCAAAAAGGTATGGGATGATGTGGTGGTTTATGGGATTCCATAGGAATAAAGGATGGTTACAAGGGAGGGACAGGACAATGTGTATACTTTGCGGGGCAATTAATGACGATTTTCACTTATTAAGTGACTGTGAAGAAACGAGTAGAATAAGATATAGATTACTGAGTGCTGAGCATCGGAAACTATTGGGAAGAAGGGATGAGCAGTCTATTTTAAGATGGATTATAAAACAGTGGGAAAGCGGGGGCGAGTTGAACAGGTATTTATGTGCGGTAAAAAAAGTCCTGTGAGAGCAGAATGAAAGAGGGAGAGTTAAAGGGTGGACAAGGGGGTACGTGTTTGGAATAGTGATGTATGTCTGTGGGAAGCGTGTTTAATAATCGGATGATATGCAATGGATGGAGATAGTATGATAAAATTAATGGGAAGGGGAGTATTGTGTTGAGTACATAGTTAAGTGGGTGGAGTTGGGTAAATTATAAGTGATTTCATAAAGGTAGGGACTTTTTGTTTGTGATATGGCTGGTTGGAATGTAATTGCTGACTGTCGTTGTTTTGGTATTGATCGGGAGTAGGTCAGGGAACAATGAATGTGACGCAAGTTGCTGAGCGCATAAGGACACGTGATGAGTTTGCTGGAACCATGAGTCGGTGACTGCTACAGCTAACTGTTAGTATTATTTTGTTATTATTTATGCCTATTATTATTATGATATTTTTATTTAGATATTATTATTACTACTATTATTATTATAATTAATATTATTATTATTAATATTATTATTATTATTGTTATTACTATAATTTTCAATAGAATTATTGCTTTTTGAACATGTATTGGGGCTGGAAGCCTGTTTGTTCATAAATAAATAAATAAATAAATAGAAAAAAATAGAATTGAGGAGCTATATTACGGTGAGATGGCGACCCCGCTCTAGAAAGCCAAGAATAATGGCTGAGAGTATTAGTCGTGCTGACCACACCTCGTAATCTGCAGGCCTTCGGGCTAAGCAGCGGTCGCTTGGTAGGCCAAGGCCCTTTAGGGCTGTAGTGCTATGGTTTTACTTTGGGCAACGTTTAATATGCGTGTATGTACCACAGAAGCAACAAAAACTAAATTAATAATAATAATAATAATAATAATAATAATAATAATAATAATAATAATAATAATAATAATAATAATAATAATAATAATAATACCCACATTAGCCCCACCTGCCATTTGAGCCATAAGCCGCTACTGGGTTTCACTATATTGGTACTGTACCGGTACCTAAATTAATCGTGTTGATTTACCCGTGAAGTAGTTATAATATAAAGCCCTAATTTGACTTAATCTCCCTCGGAATATATTGGGACCTTTCCCATCAACCCCTATAGGCAATGGAACAATGTGACGGCGAAAATTACCCTGAATGTGTCATGGTCATATGGGACCACGCGCCACAGAGATCGATAGAGAAGGGACCTTTTTTGTCTAGAGACAAATGTCATCCCATCTGGATTCCCAAATATAATCCGAATTGATGAGTTAACAAATGCTCTTACGACAGTGCGAGGGTCCACTGCACCTCCTCCGTTCCGAGAAATGAACACCGGCCTCCCAGGGCCGTAGTGCGTCCGCGGCTAAAACTAACTTATAATCTAAGTTACAGGCTTAAGGAAAACTAGGATGCATTTTCTTGGCAAATGATAAGCATAAAACTTTAAAGGAATTTAATGGCTCTTGTTAAAAATCACATAAACAAATGCATGAAAAACCCTGGATAATTAGAAATATATTTAACCCTGACAAATCAGTTTGATTACATAAAGTCTTAAGATCCATCTCCCGTTGTAAATCTTAAAGAAAACTGATTACATTTTGCACAAGCAGGCCTATTAATTATAAATGTCATGCGTTGGCGTTCGATTATACTGTAGTTAATACTTGACGTTAATTACACGACTCCTCATCCAAGTACAATAATTTGAAAATCACATCGTTTAACACACTATTAAATATTTTGCAAATGCGAAGGTATTACTCAGGATTTTTCCTTTTTACTTGAAAATCACAACACTTTAATTAATCTGGAATTAACCTTAGGGTGGTCACCTAATTAAAATCTAATCTTATCACATCACAAACAAAATGTGAAGGAAAGAAATCTTATAACACTACCCGTATGACTATGACACAACAATCCATTAGCAAATGACGGGTCTGGGAGTGAACCCTCATCTCCTTACATATGAAGACCGACAGCACTATAACAGCGGGACAGAACCCTCTTTGCACCAATCAACACAACAGAAAAACTCACGAAATCATATTAAAAAATAGACACAATATTTACACATTAAAAATACACATAAATCCTTAAAAATCCCTGAAATAAATGGCATATAACACAGAACACTGGCTGTATTCTTGGAGCAAACACGTTAGTGTGTGACAGGAGATCCATCATGAATCCTGGGACTCGGACTGGTGGCCTCAATTGCACCATCAACATGGGACCCTGGAAACCCCTAACTACGTTTTCAATGAGATAAATAACTCTTAAATATGGCATCAATTTATTCGAATACTTACTGTTGCAAATGAGGAAACAATTATCAGTGCCTCTTCTAATATGAGCTGTGTTTGTGTGAGAACCCAGCATTTATCTCTGACATAGAAAGCTTCGTTCAGCACGGCATCCCTTTAAACAGAAACCACGCTCATTGCCGCACCCTCAACCATAAATCATCAGGCAGGAGCTCGCCTCGAGCCAGGCAGAGAACCTCACCGTTAAACAAATCCCACAACAAGAAAGCATATTCCCAAAAATATTTGCGGCTATTTATTTCAATTCGACTGCACCATCATAACATTATCAGTGCTCGATTCAAGTAGTGCGTCTCTGCACTCTTCAAACATATTATCATATTTCGCTGCCTCATCTCATCTCACCTCACCTCTTATTCACAAAAGGCTCGGGTTCACACACGGCTCGTAGTATAGATTTCCCTACGGTTTTCCTTGCACTTGAAAAACATTACTCAAAATTCAAAGATATTCAAACGTAAGGTAAAGTGACTTTAAATAAATAAATAAATAAATAAATAAATAAATAAATAAATAAATAAATAAATAAATAAATAAATAAATAAATAAATAAAAGCATTTAAACTCAAAGAGTTAAAGGAAAGGAACCCTGACTACATGGAGATGGATGATACTTCGAGTCCAGGCACACCGCATCTTCACACACAGATGTACTGCCAATCACTATAACTATGCATGCAAACTAAACTACAAAGAAATTTTACTTTACAAACGGAGTGCATCGCTATTCCCGTATTTGATACATTTCAACAGGAAAATTGTGAGGACCCTGTCATCATGCTATCATAAGACATAAGTGAATATTTGAACCTGAAGAAACCTACTACGTTAGGTTAACAACAACATTAACATTTTTCCCTCTATCTAAAGCACTCTCAAAGTTCATTCAAATTTAACCCGTGCACATGCATTAATATGAATAACGTTTAGATGCTTGGAATTAAATCTGCCTCTCTAGTCTTCATTCCCAACTAAGCTAACATGATTTAAATAACTTCATATTGACCACTCCAAGCTATTCCCTATTTGAAAATCTAAATTCATCATGTTATTCTAATTCTATTCTAATATTATCTACACGTTTAAAAAAGGAAATAACCCGTATTCAGAAATATCTCAAATTAACATAAATAAATAAATGGATACTGGATTAAAGCTACTATATTTATTTAATGAAGCCGGGCTTTCAGCCAAATTGCATTGGCCTTCATCAGGGCATGTTAAGTTCTGCTTCCGACAGTGAGCAAAGAAATTCAAAGGAACGTGGAAGTCACGACCGTACTATCCACGGCCTACCCCACTAATTAGACTCAAGGATCTTCGTGCTGTGATTCACCGCCCTCAGGCGATGGTTTCGTAAGTGCGTCCCGCTGTTCCATGGTGGTGTTATGCATGTATTTCTGCAGTACAGGTCTCCATGTATTTGATAACTTGAAGCCGTCTTCCCTGTTGATGTTATTTGGGCGCAGTTCTGGCTCTATGGCTTCTCTTGCCAGTCGAGCATTGAAGTCTTTTACAGGCGCCATGACCTTCGCCTGGTCAAAGAGGATTTCATGGTCTGTAGTGTAGAAATGTTCTCCTATGGTAGACTGGCTTAAGGCATCTCCGTGAAGGATGAAAAAGCGACATTCTTCACTAACCTAATGTGTTCTTTAGCTCTGGTGCTGACAAGCCTTTTCGTCATGCCAATATATGAGCAACCACAACCATGTGGCAGAGATACAGCTTTCAAAATGTTCCTCGATGTAAGAAATCCTCCCCTCAACCTGTTGTTTTATACCGGAAACCTGGATTTCCACCCCCTCTTTGCGGTCCAAGGCTTCCAAGATATTCCCATCCAGCTGACTTACTCTACTATCGATCTGGTCAACCTGTCCCTGTTTTGACCTGATGTCCGATATCTGCTGCGTTAATCGATCGGTGACGTCGCTAATTTGCGATGAAATTTTGTCATTTACGTTGAAATGTTCGATTCTAGGCTCTGTTCTACATTGTAAACCTGTGTGTACACTTGTGTTATCTGTCTGGTTAACACTGAGCTTGAGAAATTTCGCCTGAAAGTTTGTCATTCTCTTCCGTTAAGGTGGAGTTAACTCGTGAATCAACGTCTGAGATTTTATCTTTGAGTGCATGCATCGTAGTCATTAAGTTAGAACATATTTTAAGGATATTTACTTCTTCTGTCTCGGAATCTCCATCGAATTCGATGAAAAACTTTTCAGGATCTCCTTTCTCCACGAGATTCTCACGTAGTCTCGCCTGTAGCGATTTCTTCTTCCCATTCGTCGGGAGATTCCTCTTGGTAAGTTCGTCTTTGAGCTGTTTCAGTGACATGTTTTCTAATATGACTTGCATCTTGAACTACTACACTTGTATTCACTCGTAAATTTTTACGTCCTGTCTTACGGTCGCCAGTTAACGTATCCACAAAGACGCACACGAGACGCTATCAGTTGGTACAACTATTTTATTCACATCTATTTACAAATTAATCACACATATAACCTTGAAATGGCGTATGGCTTTTAGCGCCGGGAGTGTCCGAGTACATGTTCGGCTCGCCAGGTGCAGGTCTTTTTTGATTTGACACCTGTAGGCGACCTGCGCGTCGTGATGAGGATGAAATTATGATGAAGACGACACATACACCCAGCCCTCGTGCCAGCTAAATTAACCAATGATGGTTGAAATTCCTGACCCTGCCGTGAATCGAACCCGGGTCCCCTGTGACCAAAGGCCAGCACGCTAACCATTTAGGCATGGAGCTGGACACACACAACCTTGATAACTGCTGTTACAAACAAAACACTCACATCACAAAGCCGCCATTTTAAAAACCACTGCCTGGCACTTCAATATGGAGATTACAACCTTGAAACACAGTTGAAACCGTTGACTACCGACTGCCTACATCGGCACGTCAATTAACCACAACACGTGTTCACCAGTGAAACTCCTGTTAAACAATGACTGTCTAACCAATAACTCGTCAAGCAATAACTCGTCGTTACCATCAAGACCCCCTCCTTATGTATGTGCCAGGACAGGCTTCTAGTAAGCTATATTACAAAATATTCCTTCTCGAATCCTTATACATAGATTATAGTGTACAGAATATTCACCATCGTTCTCGTCTACCTATACCATTCTGGAAGTTATAGTGTGTTTCACTATTATGAATTACAAATTATATATACAGGTAAGAATAAATTGCATAATATTAATTTACAGGTATTTACATTAACTGAAATCATATGAATATTTATGCACAGCAGATGTTTAATGACATAACCTCACAAACAGCGCGATCATATCGTATGCACATATGATGTAAATAATAATATTACTAAATGGATGTAACGCTTCATAACCATACATACAAGTAATACTACTACTACTACTACTACTACTACTACTACTACTACTACTACGACTACTACTACTACTACTACTACTACTACTACTAATAATAATAATAATAATAATAATAATAATAATAATAATAATCATAATAATCATAATTCGACCTCGATACTTGTATTATTTACCCATGGATTAGAGAATATTGTTTTAAAGTTATATCTGTTTATCGCACTTGCGTCATCCTCGTATCACTTGTCAATTTTCATGGCTAAGCGGGGAATCGAACCCGGGCCTCCGCGTGTGGCGGCTAATCACGCTAACCACTACACCACAGTGGCGGGCGAAAATATGTGTAAATTACAAAAAAATCTCCTTTCTCATGACAGGATAACCTACTTCCTTTTTGTTCAAAAATATCAGCAGATTTACTATATCTTCTATCAGCCTACTCCGCTGTCGTGACATTAAAAGACCTGATTTTCTGTAGATGTAATTGTTTACGTCGGACAGGACTTAAGTTGACGATGGGATAGGACAGGGCAAGGGGTGGGAAGGAAGTGACTGTGGCCTTAATTAAAATACAGCCCCAGTATACGCCTGGCGTGAACATGGGAAACCACGGGAATCCTCCTCAGGGCTGCCGATAGTTCGAACCCACTATCTCCCAAATGCAAGTTAACACCAACCGGTACACGCCTCAACCCGTGAAGTCAGCTCACTCGGTTCGCTCATCTTCAAAAGACGCACAACGCGCTCGGAGTCGACTCTTTGCATGCGAACCGACTCCCCGTGTGGAGGAGTCAAGGAAGTGGACTTTCGCAACTCCGGTATTCATTCGCGTACATCTCTACTTCTTAGACCTCGCAAACCTAATACCGTGGGAATCGGAAAAGAACCATAGTAGACCAAAGGAAGTTATGTATGAAAGGAAACCCATCGACTGAGCGAGTTGACAGCGCTGTTCGGGCCGTGCAGCTGTTAGGTTCCATTCCACAGAGAGTGGGTTCGAATTCCACTGTCGATAGCCCTGAATATTGTTTCTCGGGGTTTTCCCATCTTCACACCAAGCAAATGCAGTACGGTACCTCAATTGAAGCCACAGTCACTCGCTTCCTAGTCCAAGTCCTGTCCTATAGCATCGTCACCTTAAGATCTGTCTGAGCCGGTGCGACGTAAAAATAGAAAAAGGCAGAAACCCATCACGAATCCAGTTTGCTTTTACCTGCTACCTACGATGATGGTAACATTACGGAATGTGAAAACAAAATGTCAATGTCTTTAACTGTTCACGAGTTATTTGAGGCAGACATTTTAGCTGAATAACCCTGTGTATTCAAATCAAAATCTCTTTATTTGCAAATGAGGTGTCTACCTCGGTGGCAAATGGTACACTAAATTACATTATTGTCAAGCACTAAATTTTAAATTAACAAGAGACGAAGAAAATTTTCCTAAAATACAATATTATACAATTTACGCTAATAATTTGTTCTATTAAACACACACATAATCCTTAATAAATTTATATTGTTTACAAAATTCTACTTATAATATCTTACAAACATAGTCAACTCATATACAGTATGTGAAATTACTTCTAATAATAATAATACACAACTGGTATAAGATTAAAATTAACATTGAATTTATTTACATATTTATATTTTACCTATTTTGGAACCTAAGTAGCATAACGACCTGCTGCGTCTTAACCAGAGCCCCTTTTGCCACCACTTTTCAGAGTTCCTGAAGGGCCTTCACAGCTACCGTAGCGGTCCCAGGGCCCTCGAAGTCCCCACTGTACTTCACCCCTACAGGCAGTCTCCTACTTGGGCTGTCCAAACTCCATAGACCAGGGGATGGAATTAATTTAATCACACACATTTTTATTTACAATATCCTGCACTGGTCAAATGCCCTCTAACATTTCATTTATTTTCTCTGTTGTTGTTTATTCTCTTCTTGAATATCTGTACAGATTTTGGAAAAGGATCAAACACTACCCCTGGTAAACTGTTCCACACCTTCACGCACTTCCCAATGAATGAAAATTTACCTCAATCGCTTCTGCTAAAATTCCTTCTAATTTTGTACTTGTGGTCAGTTCTACCAATATAATTATTTTCCAACTGAAGCCTCTCACGGATATCTCTCCATGCTTCTTCTCCTGTATAGGCTCTATATAATCCTATAAGTCTAGTTTTCTCCCTTCTCTTACTTAAAGCTTCCCAACCAAGTTCCTTTAACATTTCTGATACACTACTCTTTCTCCTGAAATCCCCTGTTACAAAACTTGCTGCTTTCCTCTGCACACCATCTACTTCTTTTATTAGGTATTCTTGGTGAGGATCCCAAACACTGTTTGCATATTCCAATAATGGACGAACCATACTTAAGTAACCTTTTTCTTTTAATTCTTTGTTGCAACCTTTAAGTAGCCTCATTATGACATGTAACGATCTGTATGCTTTCCCAACAATGTCATCAACATGACCCTTCCAGTGCAAATTACTTTCAAATCTCACACCTAAATATTTGCACTTGCCATCTTTAGGGATAACTACCTCATCCAAAGTATATTCAAATTCAGTTTTAAAGCTCCTGTTTATAAATGTTGTAACAGTTGATTTGCCTCCATTAATCTTCATATTATTTTCTTCAACCCATTGCTGGATACTCTCAAGGTCCCTTTGTAATTCTGAGCAATCCTCAATGTTATTTATTTCCCTATAAACAATTATGTCATCTGCATACAATCGTATTTTCGATGTTATATTGTTCCCTAAATCATTTGCGTATATTAAGAAAAGTAACGGACCGATTATACTACCCTGTGCCATTCCCTTCCAAACATTCTCTTCCTGTGATATATTATTTCCCACCTTGACTTTCTGAACCCTTGAATTTAGAAATGTTCTTATCCAACGTATAACCCTTACGTCCAATCCTATTCCCTCCAATTTCTTTAATAATATTCCATGTTCCACTCTATCAAAGGCTTTGGAAAGATCTATGGCTATGCAATCTAACTGGCCTCCTAAATCCAACTGATCTGATATGTCCTGCTGAAATCCCACCAGTTGTGCCTCACAAGAAAATTTCTTTCTAAATCCATACTGGCTCCTCATGAACCAATTTTTATCATCACATTTCCCTCTGATGTACTTTGCTATTAAACTCTCCAGTATTTTACAAACTATACTGGTCAGGCTGATTGGTCTGTAGTTCGGTGGTTTCCTTTTATCACCCTTTCCTTTATAAATTGGTATTACTATAGATTCCTTCCATTCCTTTGGTTTTACACTATTATTTATGACATAGTCAAAGATAAATATTAAATAAGGCTCTATATACCATCCCATTGTCTTTAATACCTCCCCAGTAATTTGATCACTTCCTGCTGCTTTTCCTTGCTGAAGCAGTTGCATTTCTCTGAAAATATCTTCATTTGTGAATGAGAAGCTTCTTGTTTCCCTATGTGTCTCTCCCTCTCTATCTTCTGTTATGGTTTCCAAGTCCTGACAATCTTCTACTGAATCTCTGAATTCCCTACTAAAGAGGTTTGCTTTCTCAGTATCTGTTATATAGTGTTCACCCCCTTCTCCCACCATTGTAGGGATTTGAATTCCTTTTCCTTTTTGATTCCTAATATATGAATACAGCTTTTTCCATTTCCCTTTGTGGTCATTATGCTCTTGAAGAATGGCATTCATATAATTCTCTTTTGCTTTCTTTTTCACTCTATTCAGTTCCCTCCTTAGCTGTTTTCTAGTTTCTCTATTCTCCCTACCCTCTTTGATTTTCCTGTTTACTATTCTACATTTTCTTTTTAATTTTCTTATTTCCCTTGTATAATAAACAGGGTCTGAGGTCATTTTACCCTTCTTAACAGGTACAAATCTCTTCTCTCCTTCCCAAATGATTCCTTTAAATTTAGCCCAAAGTGTATCCACATTACTCCCTTCACTTATCCAACAACTGAATTGTGATTTAAGGTAAGTCCCAAATTCATCAACTTTAGTTTTTCTGTACAATTTCTTGTCTTGTGTAACCCTCTTATTAAGCCTTTTTGGTACCAGTCCTACATCCATTGTTACAGCCTTATGGTCACCTATTCCTTCAATTACCTCAGTTTTATCAACAATTTCCCATGGTTTAAACAAGAATACATCTAGTAAATTATTGAGACGGGTCGGTTCTTGTACTACTTGTGTAAATCCTCCCTCCCAAAGTAACTTATTTGCCAGTTTCTGTTCATGGGCTTCACTTGCAGCTCCATTCCATTCAACTTCAGGCAAGTTTAGATCTCCCCCGAATATTACCATATCATTATTATTGTTTTTATGAGTATAATCTATTATTTTCTCAAATATTTCTATGTCTCTTTCCTCTCTTCCAGGCCTGTATGTTCCTATAATTCTCACCTCCTTCATATTATGACAAACTAAGTTTATCCCTAATATTTCATCCCTTTCATCGGGAAACCATTCATGTGAACAATAAGTTTCCTTCACCAGAATAAACACCCCCCTCCCTTTTTATCTCCTCGGTCTCTACGATAGACTGTGCACCCTTCTGGAAATACTTCTCTATTACCCACCCCTTCTCTCAACCACGATTCAACTCCTATCACCACATCAGTCTCATTCCTTATAATCTAACAAGACCATATTCCAAGCATCTTGCCTTATTTGTCTCTAAGGCCCTGTTTCATAGTTTGAGTTTAAGCCAAAGCTTTAGTAAGCCACGCATGCCGCTTACGCTTTGGTTTAAACACTACGGGCCGATTGCATAAAGACGTCTGACTGGAGATCAATTAAGAACTTAGTTCTGAAAATGAACTGAGATTACGACTTCATCGCGTTGTATAAAACTGGCCACGGTTTACACATGTGTAGTTCAAATGTAATTGGAGTTCAAAAAAGTGGACATGGCAACACCGTAAAAAAATGAAATACGAAATAGCTCGGCCCGTTGGATAATACCTTAATGGTGGGATTGACCTGGCTGTGATTGTAAACAAATGAAATACGAAATTGGCGTGACTGTCGAAGAAGGAGAAGAAGACAATATTGCAATCTCGTGAAGTAAACATGGAAGGAACTTCAAAGGAGCGTTCTGCGAATTTCACACTGAAATAAAAGGACAATCTTGTGGATATTGCACTATCAAGGTACTAACATATAATATAAAATAAAAGAAGGGATATGGTGACATCAAAGTTGAAAGAGAAAGCCGTTGACTTGTCAATTTAAAGACATCTCCAACAACCATTTGAAAACTTTCTGTAGCATATAACCTCCCATTGGATTTCCTCTTTTACAGAACACACGGGGAGCCCGACGAAATTCATCATTTTCATCATCAGAAGATATATCCGAGAAATCAGAGTAATCAAACATCTGTAAAATACGAACGAGATAATAACGTAAGCAATTTATTGAGGTTATGTTACAGAATTATCACATTACACTGCAGAAAAAAAGAAGCGTAATATTGCCTATATACGGACAACTATAGCTAGCAATACATGAGGTTAGACTTCAGTGTAATTTTTTACAATTTATCGTAAAAAAACAGGTAATATGTTGTTAACAATCAGCTGTTCTTGTATCTCAAGTAGAAAATAACTCCTTGAACTAAGATCAAATAGTTTGATCGGAGAAATTTCTCCAGTAAATAGTTGATCGTAGTTCAGTGCGAATTGATATCAGATAAACGTTTATACAATACATATGTCCGAGTTTTGCGTGAACCGAGATCAATTTCGTCTCTGATTTAAGATCAAACGTTTTATACAATCGGCCCTACGAGTTTCACAGTAGGGGGACCATGTGCAACGTTACTAAACTGAACATCTCTTGATCAAAATGGCGGCAGCGGCTAGTAATGTTTGTGCTCCGTGCGGCAAAAAAGTGAGAAATTGTGAGGAATTAGTTAATTGTGAAGGGGATTGTGGACGTAATTTTCACAAGGAATGCACACGAATGTCAAAGAAAGCTTACGAGGCGGTAAGAAGTGATCCGGAAAAGGTGTGGAAATGTAAACGTGACGATTGTTACCCGCCACCTAACCTAAGCGAATGTGACGTAGTTAAATAGGTTACGGAGAAGATACAATTATCTGTTACAGAAGTAAAAACGTTATTCATGGTTGAATTCAGTGCTATTAAGGAAGCGACAGAATTTATAAATGACCAGTTTGAGAAGTTCAAAACTCTCACAAGTGAGTTGAAGAAAAGAACAACTGAATTAGAAAATTTTCTGGCGAGTGTAAGCAATTATACCAAACAGGCTTTTGATGGGTCAGAAGACCTTAAACATTACACCCGCATGAACAATTTGTTAATCAGTGGAATGCCAGAAATGGCCAAAGAAAATGTGTATGACTTGGGAATAAAAACAGCCAGGGCATTGGGGGTTGATTTGGGTATTCAGGAGATTGACAGAAGATAGAGAGGGAGAGAGACAGAGGGAAACAAGAAGCTTCTCATTCACAAATGAAGATATTTTCAGAGAAATCCAACTGCTTCAGCAAGGAAAAGCAGCAGGAAGTGATCAAATTACCGGGGAGGTGTTAAAGACTATGGTGTGGCACATATTGCCTTATTTAAAATTTCTCTTTGACTATGTCATAAATAATAGTGTAATACCAAAGGAATGGAAGGAATCTATAATAATACCAATTTATAAAGGAAAGGGTGATAAAAGGAAACCACCGAACTACAGACCAATCAGCCTGACCAGTATAGTTTGTAAAATACTGGAGAGTTTAATAGCAAAGTACATCAGAGGGATATATGATGATAAAAATTGGTTCATGAGGAGCCAGTATGGATTTAGAAAGAAATTTTCTTGTGAGGCACCACTGTGTGGGATTTCAGCAAGACATATCAGATCAATTGGATTCAGGAGGCCAGTTAGCCTTTGATACAGTGGAAATTGGAATATTATTAAAGAAATTGGAGGAAATAGGATTGGACGTAAGGGTTACACATTGGATAAAAACATTTCTAAATTCAAAGGTTCAGAAAGTCAAAGTAGGAAATAATGTATTACAGGAAGAGAAAGTTTGGAAGGGAATTGCACAGGGTAGTATAATCGGTCCGTTACTTTTCTTAATATACGTAAAAGATTTAGGGAACAATATAACATCAAAAATAAGATTGTATGCAGATGACATAATTGTTTATAGGGAAATAAATAATATTGAGGATTGTTCAGAATTACAAAGGGACCTTGAGAGTATCCAGCAATGGGTTGAAGAGAATAATATGAAGGTTAATGGAGGCAAATCAACTGTTACAACATTTACAAACAGGAGTTTTAAAACTGAATTTGAATATACTTTGGATGAGGTAGTTATCCCTAAAGATAGCAAGTACAAATACTTAGGTGTGAGATTTGAAAGTAATTTGCACTGGAAGGGTCATGTTGATGACATTGTTGGGAAAGCATACAGATCATTACATGTCATAATGAGGCTACTTAAAGGATGCAACAAAGAATTGAAAGAGAAAAGTTACTTAAGTATGGTTCGACCATTATTGGAATATGCAAACAGTGTTTGGGATCCTCACCAAGAATACATAATAAAAGAAATAGATAGTGTGCAGAGGAAAGCAGCAAGATTGCTAACAGGGGATTTCAGGAGAAAGAGTAGTGTATCAGAAATGTTAAAGGAACTTGGGTGGGAAACTTTATGTAAGAGAAGGGAGAAAACTAGACTTATAGGATTATATAGAGCCTATACAGGGGAAGAAGCATGGGGAGATATCCGTGAGAGGCATCAGTTGGAAAATAATTATATCGGCAGGAATGACCACAAATATAAATTTGAAGAAGTTTTAGCAATCAATCAATCAATCAATCAATCAATCAATCAATCAATCAATCAATCAATCAATCAATCAATCAATCAATCAATCAATCAATCAATCAATCAATAATGATCTGCATTTAGAGCAGTCACCCAGGTGGCAGATTCCCTATCTGTTGCTTTCCTAGCCTTTTCTTAAATGATTTCAAAGAAATTGGAAATTTATTGAACATCTCCCTTGGTAAGTTATTCCAATCCCTAACTCCCCTTCCTATAAATAAATATTTGCCCCAGTTTGTCCTCTTGAATTCCGACTTTATCTTCATACTGTGATCTTTCCTACTTTTGTAAACGCCATTCAAACTTATTCGTCTACTAATGTCAATCCACGCCATCTCTCCGCTGACAGCTCGGAACATACCACTTAGTCGAGCAGCTCTTCTTCTTTCTCTCAATTCTTCCCAACCCAAACATTGCAACATTTTTGTAACGCTACTCTTTTGTCGGAAATCACCCAGAACAAATCGAGCTGCTTTTCTTTGGATTTCTTCCAGTTCTTGAATCAGGTAGTCCTGGTGTGGGTCCCATACACTGGAACCATACTCTAGTTGGGGTCTTACCAGAGACTAATATGCCCTCTCCTTTACATCCTTACTACAATCCATAAACACCCTCATAACCATGTGCAGAGATCTGTACCCTTTATTTACAATCTCATTTATGTGATTACCCCAATGAAGGTCTTTTCTTATATTAACACCTAGATACTTACAATGATCCCCAAAAGGAACTTTCACCCCCATCAACGCAGTAATTAAAACTGAGAGGACTTTTCCTATTTATGAAACTCACAACCTGACTTTTAACCCCGTTTATCAACATACCATTGCCTGCTGTCCATCTCACAACATTTTCGAGGTCACGTTGCAGTTGCTCACAGTCTTGTAATTTATTTATCACTCTATAGAGAATAACATCATCCGCAAAAAGCCTTACCTCCGATTCCACTCCTTTACTCATATCATTTATATATATAAGAAAACATAAACGTCCGATAATACTGCCTTGAGGAATTCCCCTCTTAATTATTACAGGGTCAGATAAAGCTTCACCTGCTCTAATTCTCTGAGATCTATTTTCTAGAAATATAACCACCCATTCAGTCACTCTTTTGTCTAGTCCAATTGCACTCATTTTTGCCAGTAGTCTCCCATGATCCACCCTATCAAATGCTTTAGACAGGTCAATCGCGATACAGCCCATTTGACCTCCAGATTCCAAGATATCTGCTATATCTTGCTGGAATCCTACAAGTTGAGCTTCAGTGGAATAACCTTTCCTAAAACCGAATTGCCTTCTATCGAATCAGTTATTAATTTCACAAACATGTCTAATATAATCAGAAAGAATGCCTTCCCAAAGCTTACATACAATGCATGTCAAACTTACTGGCCTGTAATTTTCAGCTTTATATCTATCACCCTTTCCTTTAAACACAGGGGCTACTATAGCAACTCTCCATTCATCTGGTATTGCCTCTCCGACAAAACAATAATCAAATAAGTACTTCAGATACGGTACTATATCCCAACCCATTGTCTTTAGTATATCCCCAGAAATCTGATCAATTCCAGCCGCTTTTCTAGTTTTCAACTTTTGTATCTTATTGTAAATGTCATTGTTATCATATGTAAATTTTATTACTTCTTTGGCCTTAGTCTCCTCCTCTATCTCGACATTATCCTTGTAACCAACAATCTTCACATACTTCTGACTGAATACTTCTGTCTTTTGAAGATCCTCACATACAAACTCCCCTTGTTCATTAATTATTCCTGGAATGTCCTTCTTGGAACCTGTTTCTGCCGTAAAATATCTATACATACCCTTCCATTTTTCACTAAAATTCGTATGACTGCCAATTATGCTTGCCATCATTTTATCCTTAGCTGCCTTCTTTGCTAGATTCAATGTTCTAGTAAGTTCCTTCAATTTCGCCTTACTTCCACAGCCACTTCTAACTCTATTTCCTTCCAGTCTGCACCTCCTTCTTAGTCTATTTATTTCTCTATTATATTAAGGTGGGTCTTTACCATTCCTTACCACCCTTAATGGTACAAACCTTTTTTCGCATTCCTCAACAATTTCTTTAAACCCATCCCAGAGTCTTTTTACATTTTTATTTACCGTTTTCCACCGATCATAGTTACTTTTTAGAAACTGCCTTATGCCTGCTTTATCAGCCATATGGTACTGCTTAACATTCCTACATTTAAGACCTTCCTTTCTATCACATTTGTTTTTAATTACCACAAAAACAGCTTCATGATCACTAATGCCATCTATTACTTCAGTTTCCCTATAGAGCTCATCTGGTTTTATCAGCACCACATCCAGGATATTTTTCCCTCTGGTTGGTTCCATCACTTTCTGAATTAGCTGTCCTTCTCATATTAACTTATTTGCCATTTGTTGGTCATGCTTCCAGTCGTTCGCATTTCCTACCCCATTGACATCTGGCAAATTCAGATCTCCCGCTACGATCACATTTCTTTCCATGTCGTTTCCCACATAGCTGACTATCCTATCAAATAATTCCGTATCCGCGTCAGTGCTACCCTTTCCCGATAAGTACACTCCAAATATATCAAGTTGCCTATTCTCTAAAAAATGAGCCTTACACCTAGAATTTCATGTGTCTCGTCTTTAACTTTTTCGTAACTTACAAATTCTTCTTTCACCAGAATGAACACTCCCCCTCCCACCCTTCCTATCCTATCTCTACGATACACACTCCAGTGCCGTGAGAAAATTTCTGCATCCATTATATCATTTCTCAGCCATGATTCAACTCTTATTACAATGTCTGGCAAATATATATCTATTAAATTACTTAATTCTATTCCTTTCCTTACAATACTTCTACAGTTCAACACTAACAATTTTTATGTCATCCCTACTTGATTTCGAGTTCCCTGTTCCCTTATCACCGCTTCCTAGGCCATCCCGTTTCCCTGAATGTACCTCCCTATTACCCTTCCAAACAAATTTCCTAGCCTATACGTACCACCGCGGTTTAAATGAAGGCCATCTGAGCGCAGATCCCTATCTCCTACCCACCCATTTGGATCTAAAAATTTCGCTCCAGAAGCGATTGGGGTAATTTTTCATTCATTGGGAAGTGTGTGAAGGAGTGGAACAGTTTACCAGGGGTAGTGTTTGATCCTTTTCCGAAATATGTACAGATATTCAAGAAGAGAATAAACAGCAACAGAGAAAATAAATGAAATATTAGAAGGCATTCGATCAGTGCAAGTTAATGTAAATAAAAATATGTGTGAATAAATAAATTCCATCCCCTGGTCTAAGGAGTTTGGACAGCCAAAGTAGGGGACTGCCTGTAGGGGTGAAGTACAGTGGGGAATTCGAGGGCCCTGGGACCGCCACGGTAGCTGTGAAGGCCCTTCAGGAACTCTAAAAAGTGGTGGCAAAAGGGGCTCTGCTTAAGACGCAGCAGGTCGTTATGCTACATAGGTTCCAGAATGGGTAAAAACGTAAATAAATGCAATGTAAATTTTAATCTCATACCAGTTGTATAGTATCATTTGAAGTAATTCCACATAGGTACTGTATATCAGTTGACTATATTTGTAAGTAGTACAGAAGATATTATAAGTAGGATTTTGTAAACAATATAAATTTATTAAGGATGAGCTGTGTGTTTAATAGAAAAAATTGTTACAATAAATTGTATAATATTGTATTTTGGAAATATTTCCTTCTCTTGTTAATTTAATATCTAGTGCTTGACAATAATGTATTTTAATGTACCATTTGCCACCGAGGTAGACACCTCATTTGCAAATAAAGGGATTTTGATTTTGATTTGACGTCGCTCATCGTCTACCGTCAAGAGGTGGGGACGGTGGACGAATTGTAGTGAAATTCACTAACAGGTGGAAGAAAGACGTAATAGTTAATGCAAGAATACAGAAAAGAGTGTTGAACACCAAGGACATTGAACTGAACTGCCCATCAAGCAAAGTATTCATTAATGACCATCTTTCGCCCAAGAATGGGAACATTGTAAGAAGGTGCAGGCTACTGAAGCACAATGGTAAAATATTTGCCACATGGACAAGGGACTGCAAGATCTACGTCCGCGAAGCTAGGGATGGACCAAGCATGCTCATTAGCAACGAGGAAAAGATCGCACACCTCGAGAATAAACTCGGACAGTAAACACTGCAGGTACTATATTCACACGAATTTATTCTGATTTTAAATGGTGCAGGACATCTATAGCGGTAAGGAAATAATACATTTTGTTGAGATCCGGTGTGATACTATAGAAAACTATACATTCAAACTAAGAACCAAGTTCTAAATTCTAAATTTAAATGTATCTGTAGCAATGCACGAAGTGTTAGGAACAAGTTTGAGGATATTATGCTTATTATTGATGAGGTTACAGAACTTGACATCATAGTTATAACAGAAAATTGGCTATCAGATGAAGAAACATCCTATTATAACATACCTAGCTTTGTATCTTACCATCTAGCTAGAGACTGCCAGTGTATGTATCAAGAAAATGGACAACTAAAGTCATTAAGATCATTAACAGGTTTCACAGTATTCTCCAAATAGAATTAGAAAATAACCGGAGATATAACGTAATTTCATATTACAACCCAAAGGAGAATAATATTACTAACTTTATGACAGACCTTGAACTTGTTTTGTGCAATACCCGAAAATCAGACTCATTACTTACAGGAGACGATAACGTAGATTTTCTAAAACATAGCAATATTTATAAGAACTATACATCCTTATTGAATTGTTACAATTTTTATCCCTGCAATATAAGGCTACCGAAAAGAATAACACCTACATCCTCAACTTTAATTGATCATATCCACTCAAACTTTGCCACTGCTGATTACTGTGTATATAATGTAATAAGTGACCTTAGTGATCATAATATTCTAATTCTAGAAGTAATAACACAAATTATAGAGAGCTCTCCAGTCAGTAGTGACGCAAATATACAAACACACATGAAAATAAATCACAAGAAGCTAAATGATTTTTTGCACAAAAATACATGTACAAGTCTACCTACTGACGTAAATGAAGCCTACGACCAGCTCTGTGCTTTTATTAGTGAGGTACTCAGAGTAGCTAGTTCAAATATTGGACAAAAACCACCACAAAAAGATACACATAAGCCATGGGTAACACAAACATTCCTAGAAGTGGTAAAAACAAAAAAAATCCTATATGCAAAAACTAAAGCTAAAAACCCTTCAACTGAAACAATCGAAAAGTACACAAGATGTTGCAAGGACGTAATTAAAATTAAAATATTGCTATAAATGTCATATTATAATCATGTAATTAGAAAAGGGGATACTAATAAAGAAATGTGGAAGGCAGTAAACCAGATACTTAGTAGAACTAATCGTAAACCAAAAGTTATAGAACTTGTGTATGGAAATGTTCAACACACTTCTAGTCAAGATATTTGTAAAGCTTTTAACACATTTTTCGTTAATGTAGTTGAAAACTTGGTTAAAGATCTTGGTCCATGTAACCCACCTTTGCTGTCAAATCATACGATCTGCAACTCTGTGTACTTTAGGCCAACAGATGTTAAGGAAGTTACATAAATCATAGAAGCACTAGCCAGCAAGAATAACTACACAGATGACGGAATAAATAACATACTCCTCAAGAGGTGTGTAAATCATCTGGCCCCCTTGTTCACCGATATAATTAATTTGTCATTGCAAACAGGAGTAATACCAGATAAATGTAAAATTGCAAGAGTGGTACCAGTTCTTAAGAAAGGAACACAATCTGACCCCAGTCATTACAGGCCAGTAGGTATAGTATCTTCACTAGCAAAATTACTTGAACTAGTAATTAAAAAACAAGTCTTGAATTTCCTAATTAAAACACATTTCTTCTTCAAATTTCAGTATGGCTTCCTACCGAAACATAGTACACTTTCAGTTGCGTTTGACATAGTCTCCCTCATGAAGAATGCATTAGATAGTAGTAAAATAGCAGTTGGAATTTTCATAGATCTTGCAAAGTCATTTGGCGCAGTTAACCATATCCTACTACTTAATAAACTAGCAAATGGAGGAATTAGAGGAATAGCCTTTGAGTGGTTTAAAAATTACTTAACTGATAAGAAGCTATATGTTAACATCAATGAAACTAAAGGGCCCATCTACAATGTTAAACATAGTGTCCTATAAGGGTCCATGCTGGGACCTGTACTGTTTTTTTTTTTTTTTTTTTTTTTTTTTTTTTTTTTTTTTTGCTAGGGGCTTTACGTCGCACCGACACAGATAGGTCTTATGGCGACGATGGGATAGGAAAGGTCTAGGAGTTGGAAGGAAGCGGCCGTGGCCTTAATTAAGGTACAGCCCCAGCATTTGCCTGGTGTGAAAATGGGAAACCACGGAAAACCATTTTCAGGGCTGCCGATAGTGGGATTCGAACCTACTATCTCCCGGATGCAAGCTCACAGCCGCGCGCCTCTACGCGCACGGCCAATGTACTGTTTTTAATATTTATTAATGATATAGGTTATCTTGAGTTTACTGGTAAGATATTCCTGTTTGCAGATGATATATTTATATTTTATGACAGCAGTTTTGAACAAACCATTATGGAGTATATGCAAAAAGATCTGGACATACTAACATCATGGCTGAACAAAAATAACCTAGTTATAAGCACTTCTAAAACAAAATGCATGATATTTCATAAACCAACACAAATTATCAATACCTGTAAAGTAATAAAAATTGGCAATGAGCCCATTGAAAGAGTAAAGCAGTTTTCATATTTAGGCCTGACTTTAGACAATAACTAAAAAAATTATTAGTGTAATTGGAGTATTCAAAAGATTGAGAGACTATGGAATAAACAACCAACACTTAAGAAACATATATACCTCCCTCATACATTCACACCTTATGTGCATGAGTATAATATGGGGAAATTATGCGCAGGAAGCTATAAAGGGACTAGAAGTACTCCAAAAGAGAGCTTTAAAAGTTATGTATGGATATGATTTACTAAAACCATCTGTGGAAATTTTTCGGGAAACAAACATATTACCAGTACAATGCCAGATTAAATACTCTCAAGCTTTATTTTTGTTCAGGTATAAAAATAATATGATTTCTGTTAATACAGAACTACGATACAGCAAAGACATTCACACCCATAACACAAGATCAGCAAACCAGTTTTACAAAATTCCACTAACACTACCAAATATGGTGTTAAAAGCATTTTTTATTCTGCAAGCACAGCTTTTAACAATCTACATCCCCAATTTAAAACAAATCAATAAGTTGTACAGATTTAAGAAGGAAGTACGCAGGTACTTCCTTGAACAGTATCTTGGAGAATAAATCGATAACCACTGTGTACCTATTTTCCACCTAAGTTTAGTTTATTTTTAATATCTTCTTTTTTCCATGTAAAATAATGATATGATATAAATCAATAATTCTAAATATTCCTTGTTATATATGTAGGCCTATGCCTTATTTGTTAACTGAAACTTAAAGCTGCCAAGCTGTGATTGTAAAGGGCAGTCCCTCCTTGAGCCACTAGCTCACTGGGACATTCTATAACAAATAAATAAATAAATAAATACACTGACTGACATAGCAAATGCAACACCAAGGAGGAGTGGTTCGAAAGGGATGAAAGTTGGGAAAAAAACAGAGACGGCACGGACGAATAATTGATGTTTATTTCAAACCGATATGCAGGTTACACAATGCGCACGGCATCGACTTAGTAGGATGTAGGAAAACCGCGAGCGGCGATGCACGCAGAAACACGTCGAGGTACAGAGTCAATAGGAGTGCGGATGGTGTCCTGAGGGATGGTTCTCCTTTCTCTGTCAACCATTTGCCACAGTTGGTCGTCCGTACGAGGCTGGGGCAGAGTTTGCAAACGGCGTCCAATGAGATCCCACACGTGTTCGATTGGTGAGAGATCCGGAGAGTACGCTGGCCACGGAAGCATCTGTACACCTCGTAGAGCCTGTTGGGAGATGCGAGCAGTGTGTGGGTGGGCATTATCCTGCTGAAACAGAGCATTGGGCAGCCCCTGAAGGTACGGGAGTGCCACCGGCCGCAGCACATGCTGCACGTAGCGGTGGGCATTTAACGTGCCTTGAATACGCACTAGAGGTGACGTGGAATCATACGCAATAGCGCCCCAAACCATGATGCCGCGTTGTCTAGCGGTAGGGCGCTCCACAGTTACTGCCGGATTTGACCTTTCTCCACGCCGACGCCACACTCGTCTGCGGTGACTATCACTGACAGAACAGAAGCGTGACTCATCGGAGAACACGACGTTCCGCCATTCCCTCATCCAAGTCGCTCTAGCCCGGCACCATGCCAGGCGTGCACGTCTATGCTGTGGAGTCAATGGTAGTCTTCTGAGCGAACGCCGGGAGTGCAGGCCTCCTTCAACCAATCGACGGGAAATTGTGCTGGTCGATATTGGAACAGCCAGGGTGTCTTGCACATGCTGAAGAATGGCGGTTGACGTGGCGTGCGGGGCTGCCACCGCTTGGCGGCGGATGCGCCGATCCTCGCGTGCTGACGTCACTCGGGCTGCGCCTGGACCCCTCGCACGTGCCACATGTCCCTGCGCCAACCATCTTCGCCACAGGCGCTGCACCGTGGACACATCCCTATGGGTATCGGCTGCGATTTGACGAAGCGACCAACCTGCCCTTCTCAGCCCGATCACCATACCCCTCGTAAAGTCGTCTGTCTGCTGGAAATGCCTCCGTTGACGGCGGCCTGGCATTCTTAGCTATACACGTGTCCTGTGGCACACGACAACACGTTCTACAATGACTGTCGGCTGAGAAATCACGGTACGAAGTGGGCCATTCGCCAACGCCGTGTCCCATTTATCGTTCGCTACGTGCGCAGCACAGCGGCGCATTTCACATCATGAGCATACCTCAGTGACGTCAGTCTACCCTGCAATTGGCATAAAGATCTGACCACTCCTTCTTGGTGTTGCATTTGCTCTGTCAGTCAGTGTAAATAAATAAATAAATAAATAAATAAATAAATAAATAAATAAATAAATAAATAAATAAATAAATAAATAAATAAATAAATAAATAAATAAATCTCCGAAGGTGGTAATGCTTGCGCATGCGCAATGATTTAATTCTCATTTGTAGGTTATACATCGTTTATCAGCCAAGATAATTTTTACTTTAAAAATTCACGAAAAAGGTTATTCCAATAAGCGTACTGCAAACTTCACTTCGCAAGAAGTTTGCATTTTATTGGAGATTGTAAAAATGTATAAGCATATAATAGAATGTAAACAATCAGATAAATTACTATGGAATAGGGAAGCTCAAACGTGGAACAAAATTACGGATAGATTTATGACGATGTGCAAGTAAATTCTTACTGCTGGTTTTCCCCAACCTAAATTTGGACTGAATTTGGGAGATTATGAGATGTGATGTCTACACTTTAGTCCCGTTTCCTGATACCGGGTCGGAGATGAGGTGAGGTAAAAGGAGGTGGAAGGAATCGGTTGTGGGGCCTATGCATAAGTGCTGTCCCGACATTTAGCCTGAAAGCGAAACTGAGAAACCGCAGAATACCATTCTTAGGATAGCCGACAGTAGTGTTCGAACCTACTCGTCTCCCGAATGTAGAGCTTGGCTCCGTATCGCTTTAACACGCGCGCACACTCTGCTCGAGATAACGAGATGTTTTCAGCCACAGTAATTTCTATGCAATCTGTAAGAGGACAGACGGGGAAAGAAGCTGTGTGCAGTATTCGTTCATAGTGTAGTTGCCAAACAATCGTAAAATGAGTAACGGCAAGCGCAAAGTGTCTAACGTGTTAAGTTTAGAAAAGAAGAATGGTTTTAGATTTAATAGATAAGGTGTGAGCCAGAGAAATATCGCTTCTCAATTTGATGTAGCAAAAACCACTGTAGTCAACATAAGTAAGAAGAGGGAAGACATACTCCGAGCTTGGAATGCAAATTGCAGCCATAATAGGAAGAGGAAACTAAGGAAGACTGAAAATAAAACAGTCAACAATGCTACCTACGATTTCTCAGTAAAACGCCGTGCTGCAGACATTCCAGGCACAATATCTATGCTACAAACTAAAGCCAGAGAAATTGCTGAGCATCTTCACATCAACATTTACCGGGAAAGTAATGTATTGTTAGAAGATTTTCGCTTACAGCACGTCGTCAAATTTGCATGCTTTAGCGGTGAAGCAGCGGAAGTCAGTTTACAAGCCGCAGAAGGTGAAGGTGTTTGGAGAAAATAGTTAATGCAGATGAGACTAGATTCGTTTACCGTCAGGTGCCCCCGCAAGGAGGAAAGGGATAAATGTAAAGAAAGGAAACTTTGAAAAAAGGAGCGTGTTGTGTTGCAGTATGACCGGTGAGAAATTACAACCATTTTCTAGTTGTAGGCAATGCAGCTCGACCTCATATGTTCATAAACGTTGGCAAGAAGCATTTGCCGATGGAGTGGAAATTATTATTATCATTATTTTGCTATTTGCTTTCCGTCGCACGGACACAGATAGGTCTTACGGCGACGATGTGACAGGAAAGGCCTAGGAAGGGAAAGGAAGCGGTCGTGGCCTTAATTAAGGTACAGACCCAGCATTTTCCTGGTGTGAAAATGGGAAACCACGGAAAACCATCTTCAGGGCTGCCGACAGTGGGATTCGAACTCACTATCTCGCGGCTGTGAGCACACAGCTGCGCGCCCCTAACCGCACGGCCAACTCGCCCGGTGAATGGAAATTAAACAGAAAAGCATGTATGACTCATCAGGAAAGCATGTATGACTCATTTTATTTGAGGAAGCAGAACCGAAAAGCTGTATTGTTCGTAGACATTGCAAGAAGTCAAAACAAAGGTAAAAGAAATTAAGCAGTGTGAAAATGAAATTTCTTCCTCACAATTTAACCAGTGAAGTTCAGCCTCTTGTTCTGAGAACTGTTCGTGGGATGAAATCCCGATATCGCCAGCCTTTCCTGCAATTTACTGTTTCAGTTGTAGAAAGCGATGCCTCATTGTTGTCTAGCATTGAATCCGCTAGTGATCCGCTGCAGTCTAGGCCCATCTCTCACATCTTACCACCCGAGTTAGCCGACGGTGACCTTCGTCATCAACGCGTTGTACTCTAGGGCAGTTGACCCTGGTGTTGGTGGTACTCCCCGAATCCATATTCTCACGGAACGCTCTTGTCATGGTGGCCCGTTGAAAGCCCAGTGCCAGTACGATTTCAGAGATGCACTGATAATCTGACCGCAAACAAATACGCAGAGATCTTCTTTCTTGTCCATACTGTGGTCAACTGTTACTCACATGGCCAGTATAGTTCCCGCAAATTCCTCGTTAACGACCGGCGTACGATTTTAGTTTTCAATGTATACGACTTGTCCAGGAGACTGGCTTTGTAGAGTTCGTTAAATGTAAGGTACTGTGGGTAGTTGCTCGAGAATGTCCCTGTAAGTTATGCTGCCTTCTAAACGGAAAGACCTTCCATTATCCTCAACTTACGTATAATAGTCTGTGGAAAGCAGAGGTAAATTTATAGAGTGGCTGTCTTTGGCCTTAGATAGAAAAACTTTACTTGTCGACATTGACGGCAAGGGAAGTCTCATACATTCATGTCAGACTCCGATGATGACCAAACGTAGCACATGACAGGATAGACATGCAAGACAAAATAATATGAACGCCAGAGTGCAATGGTTTAATCAGATATAACTTGTTGAACTGTACAAAAGAAACACAACCAATGCGATTGTTTGCAACTACATAGAGAATCAAGCACACTAGTGTAGTTCTACGACAGCATGCGAAGAAAAAATGTTCTGTAGCAGTGTGCACATTGCATGAGAGTAATCATTTCATGTGTGATACGTGAATCATTAGTGTTTATGTCGAAACAGAACTGAATGAATATTTTGAATGTTCCCGGTGCCTGATCTATATTTCCGGCTTTATGAAACACATGCAAAATCTGGATGCTAAAAATTGGAAGTGTACCAGCTCTTGACGTTTCAAGAAGTTTGCCTGTTTCCATATCTCGAACTGTGGAGCAATAGCTAATGCAGAGTCTATGATATATTTTATGAAATTCTTGCAAGCACATGTCTAATGGTTGTATGAGACCAGTGTACTTTCTGGGGATCTATTCCATTTTCAGATGGACATCGACAGGGGTACATTGTTTGATTAATTGCTTATCTTTTTACGCATTCCATGGATCAACGATCAGTAGAACGTCTTTACCTGTGACAATGGGAAAGAATACTTCCTTCAGGAAGTCCTTCAAACAATCTTTGCTCATATTTGCACTCAGTGGCACAAAATATAAATTAGAAACATCATCAGGTACAATAAAAGAATTAGGAAATGTCTCACCTGCCTCTTGAACCAATACATACATTTGTGACCGTAGAGTGCCATCGAGAGAAATCACAGGCATGACCATGTACGTGTCTGCAGTGGCTGCACTCGAACAACTAAACGGCAAAGACCTGTTTGCTACCAGCCTGTCTTAACGTCCTGTCACTATGGGCCTCTTTATCGAAGCGACTTTAATCACAGTTCAGCACATGTGCAGGCGTAATACTGTCCCTGATGATCAGATGCCGGATTCTGCGATCAAAGTCTTGTGATAACTGTTACAAATCGGTCTTTTGGGTCACGTAATCTCGTCACAAATGATGCGTAGTCACACTAGACACAATTCTGTTTCTCTGTTTAAATAATTGCACCCATCGGCAGGGTGGCCGTTAAACCGATGGCAGGTGCAACTTCACTCTTATGTCGAAGCGCTATCTGTTAATAGTTCTCAAATGCATTACGCAGTTTGCTGCAACCATCCTGGAGTAGTCTTCGAAGGTCCGTTTGTTGATGGTTGTCATATGTTCCTGGTAAGACTTCCAAAGAGTGTTCTGCATGCTCTTGCAGTTTTTCTCATATCGATATAGGACTTTGATATCGGAAAGTTTCCTAAATGTTTTTACACGGTTTTCCATGACCGTAGTTTTCCTTATTTTATGTATGTCCAATACACGTACACCCTCTGAAGATAAACCTCATCATACCGTTGCTTAGATTCCTTATGTGACGATGGCGCGTATTCCTATTGCGAGCTTGTTTCTTCACCAGGAGTGTCCTCTTCAACAAGCTTATCTCCAAACGTACTGGAATCGTCCTTTTCAAGGATGTAACAGTCCTCGACGTCCAGTGTTCTCTCTACATCCACTACGTTGTATACAATAAGCATATCCTGAACTCTGTGGGTCATCTCACATTCCCTCCAATTCGCATCTCCATTGCATTCTTTTATTCTCCGAGAACGTTCTTGGTCAGGAGAAAGCGAACCACTTTTGGATCGGTTTTCGGCATTTGTAAACAAGAAAGAAGAAATGTACTAGTGCGTTGCTTTCCTCGCGTCTATCTCCTAGCCACCTTTGACTGGCGGAAAGACTACAATGAGTCTCGTAGGCCTACTTTTTTCACTATCTTTTCCTTGTGAAAATATCGTATTGTTAAATGTATGATTACGTCCTTTCTTGTAAAATAAAACAAAGCAAATGCTAACGCACGGATTGGAGCTAGAGGAGTGGGAAAGTGATTTATTACGTGTATGTTATTCATTTTGCCCCAAGAGTGTCAATAAGATCAGAACTTGTTCACGGGAATAGTGGTGCATTAGTTTGAAAATCTTAGCCATGCAACTAACATCATATCTGTATTAGTGTGGTTAGCCGGTTAGACTCCGTTTGGTGGGAAATAAATTTCACCACCAGTATGTTAACCGGTAGGGTATGAGAGTTTGTAGTATACAATTCCTTATTAGACTGCGTGCCAAACAGGTAGTCATTATGGGGATGGGGGAGAGGCATTATTATCATGAACGCAGGCATGTGAAATGTGGAACAACTATTAATGCAAACATTCATATTAAAAATGTTGACAAACAAACAGAAAAAACAAACAACAATAGAGCTTGTTTCCCAAATACATTTGTGAATGAGTCCAATGTACAAAAATAATCACAAGTAAAAAATGTAGCTTGCTTCACAAATACATTATCTTAATACATGTCCTATAACTGTATATTGTAAATTTCATGATAATAGCTTCACCACCAGACGTACCGCCTGAACAGTCTCCATTGGTAAATGTAGTTCCCTGAAGGAATGCTCGCTTTCTAATCTCATTCCTTGATATAAAATAATCTAGCAAACCGACTGGGGAGAACACAGGTATAACCACATCAGCGCAGCTCAACCCATCTCACAGCAGACCTGAAAGAACCAACCTTGGGGCTTCGTTTTTAAATCCTGTTATGCTGTAGTTCCCGGGGCTCTCAAGACTATCAATCTCCACGTTTTAAGAGGACTTAAACGTCTAGGAGACGAATTTTGGGGGGCGAAAAATGGCACTCTTCCCTCCTAAAATCATTTTTGGGGGACAGAAAAGGCCTAGCCCCCCAAAGTCGGCGCCACTGGTGCCAAAAATTTGGATTAAATTTAAAACCTCTCCGCATTGTACATTTGCAGTGAGTGCATACTGTTGATGGTAATTCGTCCGTCAGGTGGAGACGTTATGCCTTGAGCAGACTCCTTGATATTATTCGACAGGAGATGGCTATATACCGATACCGCATTTCACCTTCTCCCTACTTCATCGTCATAATCATCATCATCATCATCATCATCATCTACCCAGACGGGCATGTCGCCCAGGGACTTCAAATAGAAAGACCTGCACTAGACCATACGGCATCAGTCAAGTGTAAAATCACTTCGTTTCATGAAATTATTTCGTAATGTTGACTCTGTTTTAATGGAGAAATTCGTTTTTGACTTGGTGCCTTTTTTTACAATAAGCTGATGTTAATGACTAAAATATTATTGAGGGAAATGGTAAGTAAAATGCTTGATTTTGCTCAGAAAATAATTTACTGCGTTAGGTATGAACAAACATATTTAACACACAGAAAGAAAAAAATATAGAAATGTAAAAACATTGCGTTTTGAACAAACAAAGTTAACAAGATTTCGTATCCTGTCAGCAATTTCAGTCCTCACAGTTTGTTGTGTGTTGAAATGTTGAACACTATATAGTATCATCATAGAATTCTCTAAATTCATTAGCAATATACATATAAACCCTTCTCAAATAAGAGTATTTGATTTTGCTTTCTTTTATTGGTACGTTGACTGCAAGAATATGCTTTCGTCGACAACATCGCAACAGTACCAGGATTTTAAGTAGAAATGAATGAATATCGTCCGTGGTATAGACCCCATCACTTTGTTTGAGCCATCCTTTTATTTCTGGTAATACAAATGTGAAATGTGGAAAGGTGCACTCTTTGTATATGATCTGTTGCGTTTCAGGTGGGACAGCTGATCTTTTGTACAATCTACTCCACCAGCTTGAAGAGTCAAGAATGTCATCTGTATGCACCGTGGTGAGGGTGTAGGCTGATTTTGAGTGATGCCATGGAGGAACTCGCAACAAGGGCATATATTTCTTTTTTACTGTATACATCATATCGTATAGCCACCACGTAATTTTGTATTTTTAATCACGTTTCTCTAGTAGGACTCATCATGTCATCATTTTCTTCCCTTTAGGAGGCTGACGTACATTGTAGTAATCATTATCACTCATTTTTATGACTGTCGAGACGACAATACTCTCCACTATGTACCTTCACTGTATGCAATAAACAAAGGATAATACCATTTATTTACTTCTAGGATAATACCATTTATTTCTAGTGCTGCAATCTTTCAGTACTCAAACATAGAGGTATGCATACGGAAATGTATTTAACTCAAAATGACCAACCGGGCGAGTTGGCCGTGCGGTTAGGAACGCGCAGCTGTGAGCTCCCATCCGGGAGATCGTGGGTTCGAACCCCACTGTCGGCAGCCCTGAAGATGGTTTTCCATGGTTTCCCATTTTCACACCAGGCAAATGCTGGGGCTGTACCTTAATTAAGGCCACGGCCGCTTCCTTCCAACTCCTAGGCCTTTCCTATCCCATCGTCGCCATAAGACCTATCTGTGTCAGTGCGACGTAAAGCCACTAGCAAAAAAATAAAAAATTAAAAAATGGCTGATTATGTGCTTTAAATATCGTCTTACAATACCCGATGAAAATACTTTAGTTAAGGTACCGTAGCTTACAATGATTTCAGTATCTTGTTTCCTTCACAACATGTGAATACATAGACATTAGAGAACGGCATATATGGTTTGATCGGTTAACTCCCTTTTGGGACATAACTAAACGAACTGAACAGCTTGGTTTGCGAATAGGCTTACAAGCGGTCCCTCCACTTGCAAGACTCCAGACATCGAGGTTGGAGGACTGCTTTAAACACGTTGCGTTCACGACGTGGCTAACTCGTGAACGGGACATTTCACGTTAAGTTGGACATATAACTGCAGAAAATGAAAAAAAAAAAAAAAAGCAGATGTAGAAAAGCTTCAAAGAGATTACATAAATTATATTTTCATAACTGTAAGAGCTTTCACAGGAAATAAAGGTTGTTAAATTTTATCGTATGATGTTACTTTTCCTAACCGAGGTGGCCCATACTTTAGTTCTCCTTAAATATAGAAAAGTGAATTAGAGTTTATTTCCATAAATACAATATAGGCGTTTTAATGATACGTACATCGTGTGTGTTGTTCACGATATTATTGAGGTAATGTTTATTTTATTTTTATTAACGACGATGGTTCATGTGTGTGGGTTACTGTAGTCACGTCCTAGTTCGTGAACCATGGGCAACGGCTGAGTGGCCGAGTAAGTGGTCCTGAGAGTCGGGATACCAGTTGCTATGGAATGGGAGTGGGCATCTCGGACATATTCTGAGTCGTGGCCCTCCTTGTGCTCAGGCGGCTAGGACTACACAATTCACCGGTGGTCCATAACCCGTTAGAGGAGAGATCCTCACTTGGACTATGTGCAAGTAGGGCAGCATCCTGCTTCATGAATTTACCGAGCTCAGAACACTTTAAGCAAGCCTCGGACCTATGGGAGTAATGGAGTCCCACTCCCATTTGACTGGCGAGGGACTCCTTGGAAACAACTTGGCGAACGAAATGGAATTCGATGGGGAGCTATCAATATTAATGGGGCTTATGGAAGAAAGAAGGTAGAACTTGCTGAGTCAGCAAAGAGGATGCATCTGGATGTGCTAGGAGTAAGTGATATTCGGGTAAGGGGAGATAATGAGGAAGAGATAGGAGATTATAAAGTGTACTTGACGGGTGTTAGAAAGGGAAGGGTAGAGTCTGGGGTAGGGCTCTTTATCAGGAATACCATTGCACGCAACATAGTTTCTGTTAGGCACGTAAGTGAGCGAATGAGGTGGGTAGATTTGTCAGTGGGAGGAATTAGGACAAGAATTGTGTCCGTGTATTCACCATGTGAGGGTGCAGATGTAGATGAAGTTGACAAGTTTTATGAAGCATTGAGTGACATCGTGGTCAGGGTCAACAGCAAGGATAGAATAGTGCCAATGGGCGATTTCAATGCGAGAGTTGGGAATAGAACTGAAGGATACGAAAGGGTGATTGGTAAATGTGGGGAAGATATGGAAGCTAATGGGAATGGGAAGCGTTTGCTGGACTTCTGTGCTAGTATGGGTTTAGCTGTTACGAATACATTCTTCAAGCACACACATGGGAGGCACACATGGGAGGCTAGGGGTACCAGATCCATAATAGACTATATCTTAACAGACTTTGAATTCAGGAAATCTTTTAGGAATGTACGAGTTTTTCGGGGATTTTTCGATGATACAGACCATTATCTCATCTGTAGTGAACTAAGTATCTCTAGGCCTAGGGTAGAGAAAGTGAAATCTGTCTGCAAACGAATAAGGGTAGAAAATCTCCAGGACGAGGAAATTAGACAGAAGTACATGGATATGATTAGTGAGAAGTTTCGAACAGTAGACAGTAAGCAGGTTCAGGATATAGAAAGTGAATGGGTGGCATACAGGGATGCTGTAGTACAAACAACAAGGGAATGCCTAGGAACAACTGTGTGTAAAGATGGGAAAAGGCGAACATCTTGGTGGAATGATGAAGTGAGAGCAGCCTGTAAACGTAAAAAGAAGGCTTATCAGAAATGGCTCCAAACAAGGGCCGAGGCAGACAGGGATTTGTACGTAGATGAAAGAAACAGAGCGAAACAAATAGTTGTTGAATCCAAAAAGAAGTCATGGGAAGATTTTGGTAATAACCTGGAAGGGCTAGATCAAGCAGCAGGGAAACCTTTCTGGACAGTAATAAAGAATCTTAGGAAGGGAGGGAAAAAGGAAATGAACAGTGTTTTGAGTAATTCAGGTGAACTCGTAACAGATCCTAGGGAATCACTGGAGAGGTGGAGGGAATATTTTGAACATCTTCTCAATGTAAAAGGAAATCATCATGGTGGTGTTGCAAACAGTCAAGCTCATGGGGAGGAGGAAAATGATGTTGGTGAAATTATGCTTGAGGAAGTGGAAAGGATAGTAAATAAACTCCATTGTCATAAGGCAGCAGGAATAGATGAAATTAGACCTGAAATGGTGAAGTATAGTGGGAAGGCAGGGATGAAATGGCTTCATAGAGTAGTAAAATTAGCGTGGAGTGTTGGTGAGGTACCTTCAGATTGGACAAAAGCAGTAATTGCACCTATCTATAAGCAAGGGAACAGGAAGGATTGCAACAACTATCGAGGTATCTCATTGATTAGTATACCAGGCAAAGTATTCACAGGTATCTTGGAAGGGAGGGTGCGATCAGTGGTTGAGAGGAAGTTGGATGAAAACCAGTGTGGTTTCAGACCACAGAGAGGCTGTCAGGATCAGATTTTCAGTATGCGCCAGGTAATTGAAAAATGCTACGAAAGTAATAGGCAGTTGTGTTTATGTTTCGTAGATCTAGAGAAAGCATATGACAGGGTACCGAGGGAAAAGATGTTCGCTATACTGGGGGACTATGGAATTAAAGGTAGATTATTAAAATCAATCAAAGGCATTTATGTTGACAATTGGGCTTCAGTGAGAATTGATGGTAGAATGAGTTCTTGGTTCAGGGTACTTACAGGAGTTAGACAAGGCTGTAATATTTCACCTTTGCTGTTTGTAGTTTACATGGATCATATGCTGAAAGGTATAAAATGGCAGGGAAGGATTCAGTTAGGTGGAAATGTAGTAAGCAGCCTGGCCTATGCTGACGACTTGGTCTAAATGGCAGACTGTGCCGAAAGCCTGCAGTCTAACATCTTGGAACTTGAAAATAGGTGCAATGAGTATGGTATGAAAATTAGCCTCTCGAAGACTAAATTGATGTCAGTAGGTAAGAAATCCAACAGAATTGAATGTCAGATTGGTGATACAAAGCTAGAACAGGTCGATAATTTCAAGTATTTAGGTTGTGTGGTAATATAGTAAGTGAGATTGAATCAAGGTGTCGTAAAGCTAATGCAGTGAGCTCGCAGTTGCGATCAGCAGTATTCTGTAAGAAGGAAGTCAGCTCCCAGACGAAACTATCTTTACATCGGTCTGTTTTCAGACCAACTTTGCTTTATGGGAGCGAAAGCTGGGTGGACTCAGGATATCTTATTCATAAGTTAGAAGTAACAGACATGAAAGTAGCAAGAATTATTGCTGGTACAAACAGGTGGGAACAATGGCAGGAGGGAACTCGGAATGAGGAGATAAAGGCTAATTTAGGAATGAACTCGATGGATGAAGTTGTACGCATAAACCGGCTTCGGTGGTGGGGTCATGTGAGGCGAATGGAGGAGGATAGGTTACCTAGGAGAATAATGGACTCTGTTATGGAAGGTAAGAGAAGTAGAGGGAGACCAAGACGACGATGGTTAGACTCTGTTTCTAACGATTTAAAGATAAGAGGTATAGAACTAAGTGAGGCCACAACACTAGTTGCAAATCGAGGATTGTGGCGACGTTTAGTAAATTCTCAGAGGCTTGCAGACTGAACGCTGAAAGGCATAACAGTCTATAATGATAATGTATGTATGTTATTAACGACGGATAAAATATATGAATACACGAATGCTTTTAGTTTCAGTAGTTGAATAAATATGCATTGTCCAATTTATGGGGCTTTGAATGATATACGAATAATTAATAACGAATTGCTGTGAGAAGATTGAGCTCCCACACGATGCGCGTAGCTACTCTGCAAACCGGTAGCAATGCAGCGCGTGTTTAACTGAAGGGGGCTGAGATTTCAGGTCGTGAAAGATTGCATAAGTTCAGGCGCGAATTCGAAAACATGAGCAAATAAATTCACTTCCATACAATCACGGGAAGACCTCTCAAGTTTTGTGGTTCACCTCCTGGTTTGAAGAGGAAACTGTAATGTCTTCCAAAATATACTTTTAATGTGAAGTCAATCAAATTTATTGAATACATATTTTAAAACATGTTAATAACTAAATTCCTAAGACGGTTATTGCTGTATTACATAACCTTTAAAATTGAAGGTCCTATATTTAATAGTTTGTCCATAATGTACTGTATGTATGTCCAACCCTTGTCTCGTTTCTTTACGGGGTCAGATATGAAGTGAGATGAGTTTTCGTAGCGAGTTTTTACGACTGAATGCCCTTCCTGACGTTAACCTTATCAGAGGTCAGTTGTAATCCAACCAGCGAGGTGAGCGGACGTGTAGTGCTGAGTGTGTGACAACAGTGCGTACGCAGAAGAATGGGAGTGTCGACCGAACAATACAGATGTGCTATAGGGAGGTGGCATTGTAGGATGAGAGTGACATTCATTCAAAATGTCAACTGTCCCTGTAACTTTATACAAATTGTGTTAACATCATTTGTTGTGATGGTACTATTGGTGATTGGTAATGTGGAGTTGCTAGTTTTTTTTTGCTTTACGTCGCACCGACACAGATAGGTCTTATGGCGACGATGGGACAGGGAAGGGCTAGGAGTGGGAAGGAAGCGGCCCTGGCCTTAATTAAGGTACAGCCCCAGCATTTGCCTGGTGTGAAAATGGGAAACCACGGAAAACCATCTTCAGGGCTGCCGACAGTGGGGTTCGAACCTACTATCTCCCGAATACTGGATACTGGCCGCACTTAAGCGACTGCAGCTATCGAGCTCGGTAATGTGGAGTTGAACCCGCGCCCTGGACGGTCTTGGGAGGATATTGAGAAGCTGAAGGAAGTTATGGAGGAACTATTGATTGACCAAAACAAGGAATTACAAGACAGGAAGGTTGATTTAAAAACGGAACTAAGTGAGATCAAGGAGTGTTTGGTTCAAAATAACTTTCAGTTGGAGGAAATTAAGAATAATGTTCTGGACTTAGAAGAAAGGGTAAGGAAGCTTGAGATGAACGAATTGACACGAGAAAGGGAAGATAGGAGGAGAAATATAATTATGTATGGACTGGCTGATTCGGAGAAGAAACATTGTAACGAGATGTTGGGCAAAGTAACTGCCTTAATACGCGAAAAAGCCAAAGTTGAGTGTAGTGAGAGTGACACTGATAGTGCTTGGAGAATAGGAAAAACTACTGGAAGAAGGCCAATTAAAGTATGTATGATGTCAAGCCTAGAAACCCGAAAAATTGTGGATTACGCGAAACACTTGAAAGGATCGAAAATTTGGATTAAGAAAGAACTTAATGCGAAAGAAATGAAAAATATGAAGATACTACGCTTCCATTTATTTTAAGCAAGGAAGTCAGGACTGAGAGCATTTATCACCGGAAACAGGCTTATGGTGGTAGGCGGTTCTTGGTCCAGAAAGTGATCTGATGAGCAATTGCGGGATACTGTACAACGACCAGAGACGTCAGCATTGCGTAAGGTCAGTGTGACGGCTGGCATTCGCGGGAACGCTGAGGCGGCGGCAGGGCAGAAGTAGTATCTGAACAACGCGGAAGTAGAAGTATTGATGGCTCGTCAAAGAGATATCAACTAACCAGGAAAGCTGCGCAAGAAGAATAGGCACTGCCCCAGAGGAAGGACATCTCGGGAAAAAAAGAAGACAAAAAGCGTAAGGCACCTTTAAGTTTAAAGGACATTTGGGCTAAAAAGGGGTTGAAAATTGCAGAGGAAGAGACGGGTATAGAAGAGGAAGTAATTAGTTTACCAAGTGGATCCATTATTCAATTGGAGAGAGCGCGGATTGCACGTAGCAAAGCAGCCAGTGTAGTAGATATGCCCACGAGTAAATAATAATAATGTTATTTGCTTTACGTCCCACTAACTATTTTTACGGTCTTCGGAGACGCCGAGGTGCCGGAATTTAGTCCTGCAGGAGTTCTTTTACGTGCCAGTAAATCTACCGACACGAGGCTGTCGTATTTGAGCACCTTCAAATACCACCGGACTGAGCCAGAATCGAACCTGCCAAGTTGGGGTTAGAAGGCCAGCGCCTTAACCGTCTGAGCCACTCAGTCCGGCACGAGTAAATAACTAAGACTGAAGATAGGATTAATAAATATCGAAGGAGTATTGGGTAAAATGGGAAATTATGAGGTCAAGGAATTAATGCGTGGTAACGAGATTACTACGATGACAGAGACGTGGAAGCCGGTAGGGTACAAGTTAAAGATACCGCGTTAGAATATTTGGAGCAAATTGAAACACAGAAGTATGAATAAGGGGAGGTATCCGGGAGGGATTTCAGTCTTGATAAAGGATGAAATATATAATCAGGTAGAGCACGTGAATTCAGGCACAGATGATATGATTTGGCTGAAGGTAATGAAAAGTAGGGAGGGTGGAGAGAGAAGTTTTTAAATAGGTATCTGCTACAACCATCCAATGGGATCTCCTTTTGAGAAAAAATGTTTTTGATGACCTTATTGACGTAGAAAATCAGATTAAATTAAAAGATGAAGAAGCGGGAATAATTATAATGGGAGGATGGGAGAAAAAATCCAGTATACGATAGAGAAATAGAAGACATATTAATAGAAAGAAGGAAAAGTAAAGATAAGGAATGCAACAAGAATGGAGAGAAAATACTAGAAATGTATGCAGTAGAAGAATGATATATACTAAATGGTGGGTGGTTGGGGGATGAATAAGGGAATTTAATGTATATAGTTGATTCAGAATGGAGTACCATAGACTTAGTTATGTCAAATAGAGAGAAACTGAACTATATTATACATATAAAGGTAAATAACTGGACAGCTTCTCATCATTTCTCAGTCTGCTAAAAATGAAGGAAAAGCAAAAGAAAAAAAAGCAGATTAATTATACACACAAGCAGTTGGCAAGGCGTAGATGGAGTGAGAAACATAGAGATGAATTTACAGATTATTACAGGGGGAAACATTTGAAATCCTGAAGGTAGACATTCAACATATGATTGAGAATAATAACGTAGAGGAAGCTATAACAATGATTGAAAGATCGATAGTAACAGCTGGTAGAAAAATGATGGAAAAAAATAGAAAGGAAAACAAACACAATCTGTGGTATAATGAGGAATGTAAGAAAAAGAAATCTGAAGTGATAATGGCATTAAGAGCATACAGAAGTGAGCTTAAGGAGCTTAAGATAGATTTTTATAGATTAAGAAAGGAATACAAAGATCTAATAAGTGGAATAGAAGGACCTGGCAGAAAAGAGAGGTATAATAATTGTAAATAAAACGAAACTAAGAAAGTTTGAAACAGAATAAACACAATCTGTAAAGAAAATAAAGGTAGAAGCAAAGCAAATATAAGTGAGGAGGAGTGGATAAGGTACTTTAAGGGGCTACTAGTTGATAAGGAAGAATGGAAAATTAATAAAACTGAGACTGGTATACTGAAAATTATGCGGAACACCATACCCGTACTAGACGGCCCAATAACCATGGATGAAGGAAAGGGAGTTAAATGAGGAGCAACGGAATTAAATACGAATTTTCGAAAGAGCTAGGTGAAAACAGACAGATGCTGGAAATAATAACTAAAATATTTAACAAAATTGTTGGTGGTAAGAAAATCCCAAAATGTTGGCAAGAAGGTTAAATATGTCGTACATTATATACAAAAGGAAGTGAAACTGATTATATAAAAAAGAATTACAGGGGTATTACATTGTTGTATACACTGAGTAAGATACATACCGGAATATTAGCAAAATGAATTATAAAATAGGCAGAGGAATACTCTGTACTCTCCGTATACCAGTCGGGATTCAGGAAATTAATGAGAACCACAGACAGTATATTTATAATTAAAACAATAATTGATAAATAGATAAAAAGAAAAGGTGGTAGGTTATATATTACAGCTATAGATCTGCAAAAAGCTTTTGATTCGGTCAGGAGACGGACTGTCGCTGCGAGGCTGGCTAGAATAGGCGTGTCGAATAAAATGATTAAGACTATAGAAAATCTATATGCGTAAGCGATACGCACAATTAAAGTAAAGGAAGGTCTAGCGATAGGAAAGATACATTCAAATATTGGTCTAAAACAGGGATGTAAATTATCACCAATATTATATTTCTTAGATATTTTGGATAGGAGGATAAGACGTGCCCACGTCTGAACAATAGAAACATTCCTGGCCTAGTTTTCGCAGACAATATCCTTCTTCTGTCTTTGACACCAGCCGGAATGCAAAATAGTATCATGAAAGCTGCTAAATATTGCAGGAATTAGAATTTGAAAATCAACATTTTTTTTAAAGTAATGATTTGTAAACAGGGAAACAAACTAATGAAAAACGAAATGTGGTAGTTACAAGGCATAGATCTTGGAGTGGTAAAAAATAGAAAGGTATTATAATAACATGAAATGGAATGTGCAATCAACAAATAAGGCGATCTAAAATGAAAGCGTTGGCCGCTCTACCTAGCACGGCGTGTTTGGAAAGGAAGATGCAATACTGACTATAAGCTACATAAGAATGTTTTAAACTCTCTTGTGATATGAAGAGAATTGTGTGGGGCAGAAGTATGGGGTATTGAAGTAGATAAAAGAACCATACGTAATTGTTAATAAATTCTGCAAAATAATAATGGGATTACCAGAATGTCCAGCTAAAAGCGGAGTCATAATACTATCTGAACATATAAACATATATAGCTGGAAAGGTAATAAAATATTGGCTGAGATTAAAAAGGGGAAACGGGGGCGAAATATTTAATTTAGCATACCAAAATCAGAAGAAACATTCTCAATACTGGTTAACGAAAGTTAAAAGGATGCTTGATAGAATAGGAATGGGAGAATATTGGGATAGAGAGATTCAGAACAAAGGCAAGAAATGGTGCAAGAAAGTCACGATTAGAGTGAAATGCAATGAGAAGCAAATGATTATGGCAGAATGTAAGACTGAAATGAAATGAAATGGCGTATGGCTTTTAGTGCCGGGAGTGTCCGAAGACATGTTCGGCTCGCCAGGTGCAGGTCTTTCGAGTTGACGGCCGTAGGCGACCTGCGCGTCGTGATGAGGATGAAATGATGATGAAGACCACACATACACCCAGCCCCCGTGTCATTGGAATTAACCAATTAAGGTTAAAATCCCCGACCCGGCCGGGAAGCGAACCCGGGACCCTCTGAACCGAAGGCCAGTACGCTGACCGTTCAGCCAACGAGTCGGACAATGTAAGACTAAAAGGACGTCATTCGAATTCTGTGAAATTACTAAAAAAATGTAAGTTAAGAAAGAAAGGCTCCCAAACAGAGAAGTAAGAGGTATGGTGTGGTGGATAACGGGACTATATAAGAATAAGGGTCAGAGAGACAAACATGACGAGAACCATTGTTTACTTTGTGGGTAAATAATGGAAAAGGTGCATCTATTGAGAGTGTGTAGGGAGACGGAGGTAATTAGAGTAAAATATCTAGGAAGAGAATATAAAGAAAAACTATAAAAACAGAAAGAATTCTACACAATTGTTAAATTATTGAATAAGGAATGGATTGCACGGGAAGAACTGCAATTATTTGTATTCTAAAAAGTACGTGGCAAAAGGAAATAAGAAAAAAAAAAAGCATTTACGTAAATAAGGAAGTATAAGAGACATAATTACTAGTAGGTTTAAATATAATATTAAATGTAGCAATAGATAAATTGTTGTACTGTAGTGTCCTTGTTCTTTTTTCTTAAATGAATTATTAAGCTGCATGCGAATTGAATGAGAACATTCATTCATTCATTCATTCATTCATTCATTCATTCATTCATTCGTTTTTCATAACACTCTTTCCCAAGTTGGTGGTTAGCCGGGCTGAGTGGCTCAGACTGTTAAGGCGCTGGCCTTCTAACCCCAACTTGGCAGGTTCTATCCTGGCTCAGTCCGGTTGTATTTGAAGGTGCTCAAATACGACAGCCTCGTGTCGGTGGATTTACTGGCACGTAAAAAGAACTCCTGCGGGACTAAATTCCGGCACCTCGGCGTCTCCGAAGACCGTAAAAGTAGTTAATGGGACGTAAAGCAAATGACATTATTATTAGTTGGTGGTTATCCGTGATTGGGTGAGAAGAGGGTTTATTCATTATTTCATGCACAAACACAATTCAGTCATAAAACCATTCACTCACCAAATTCATAGACACTCGGACATTCTTTCAGTCATTCAATCCATTCAAAATGTATGCTGTAATTTGTAGGATAACTCTATAAGACTGATGAGAAAATTAAGCACTAATACAACTTAGGGAGGGTAAGATACATGCTTGTACTATACTATATAACTCTGTTAACGTCTAGGACGAAATAAATAAATAAATAAATAAATAAATAAATAAATAAATAAATAAATAAATAAATAAATAAATAAATAAATAAATAAATAAATAAATAAATAAATAAATAGACTTTAAGGGAAAAATACAATTTAGAAATTAGATTTAAATAGTTAATAAGTTTAATTGTAATGTTTAATGTTGTAATAGGGAGAAGAATGCATGTATCAAAACATATTTTGGAATACAATAAACGATTTTTTAAAATGCTATTTGTTCGGGGCGTTGTCCCATGTGGATCTTTTGCCCCTACTGGCGCCATATTGTATGAACCTGCGTGTATTATGTGCGCACTTTTTAGCGATAGATTTGTGTACGGGTTTGAGGAGTAAGGAGGGAGCTCTCCCGGTTCCGGTAGTACTGCCAACTGAATGGAAATGAAATCTGAATTGAATCGATAATATGATCGATCGATATGAATTTTCTAAACCTTTGTTATCTTAAGCCAACAACTGTGTCACACACACACACATTATATAACATTATTTAACATTTCTCGATGCGAATCTTATTCCTAGAGTGAATTCTATAGTTTGGCTTTGCTGTGTAAATAACAACAGTACTGGTATGTAAAGTGTACGCCAGATGTCGCACAATGATGCATAAGCGATTCATAGTTTGTGTTTCAAAGGTTGCCAGTACCAATCTCGAAGATTGCCGAGGTCGACCCATTCAGCACTAGGGTGTAAATCTATCGCTAAAAAGTGCGCAGATAATAATTGGAATGGTGGTAGTGTGGAATATTGTGTGTGAGGAAAGGAAGATTAAGGACGTCAGAAACACCCAGTCCTCAGGCCAGGGATATTAATCATTACAATTACAACCGCCTGACCCAGCCATTACATGTGAAAACGGGCAGCAAAAGAATGAGTATTATTTAAATGTGTGATTCTTCAGGAATGGCAAAAAATTAGCCCGGACATGTGCAAGAAATTGCGTATTCTATGCGGCGACGATGCCAGAAAGTTACAAAGGCTAGGGGACATTCCATTAGATATTAACATGTTCCAGGGACCCTTTTTTTTTTTGTTCATTTCAAGTATTTAATTTGGTTGTACGAATAGAAAAGATACAACATAATGAGGACGCTTTTCTTTATGAGAAGCTATATGTTTTATTAACACCGAGCTCGATAGCTGCATTCGCTTAAGTGCGGCCAGTATCCAGTATTCGGGAGATAGTGGGTTCGACCCCCACTGTCGGCAGCTCTGAAGATGGTTTTCCGTGGTTTCCCATTTTCACACCAGGCAAATGCTGTGGCTGTACCTTAATTAAGGCCACGGCCGCTTCCTTCCCACTCCTAGGCCTTTCCCATCCCATCGTCACCATAAGATCTTTCTGTGTCGGTGTGACGTAAAACAAATTGTAAAATGTTTTGTTAACATAGTTGCAGACAGTTATAGTAGATATATGTTTTCTGAAGGCTTTGTTGAATGTTATGTTCAGTGAATAAAATCCTTTTCAATTAATTGTTTTTTTGACAGTGCGTTGAGATACTAAAGCAAACAGCCCGTACGAATATAATACGAGGTATATACTGTATAAGAAAGTTCGCTTCGGCTGTGTTCGGCTTTGTACAGTGAGCAGGATGTGTTTTGCAAGGCCCTTAGTTCTCACACAATGTGTCAGTCGCTCTCACACTATCATCTGCCTTTTCTCTTCTCCTCGTGACATATAATTCCATACAGCACAATGAAATAAAAAAGTACATAGCACGCTTCTACGTAGCGCAGTTGATCAGCTGTAGGCTACAAAATTTGTGCCTGCTATAACAGCTAAGTTTTGAATCCCGGCGTGATTATTTTGTTTCCGAATGAATACACCGTGATGGCATCAGGCAACGAGCACACCAGGGTACATTGAACTTCTATCGACATTAGTTTAAAGCAAGTTTCTGGTAAGGAGGAAGACAACACGTTAGTTGTAACTTCACAGGAGAACCCGCTCTTAAACTCGAGGGAGCTCAGGCAGGTGACCGATTTTCCTGGATATTCATACAAGGACCGTAAACGATTACGAGAAGCCGGACTCCACTGCAGGAAAGCTACCGCTAAAGAGTCTCTCTCCGATGAACAGATGATCGATCGGTGCGCTTTTGCAGAGATGGAATTTAATCGTTAATTTAATATTGCAGATACCCAGGAGAGATAGCAACCAACAAGAGACCTCTCAACTTCGATTACGAGGCCGTAATGGGGAAATTCATTCGGAAGGGAAATTCCACGCCCGACCCAGTGAATGTGTGGCTCCCGGCGTTCATAGTGTACCGCCGATGGGACAGGTACAACCACACGGAGACGCTCTTAATGATCGACCTCCTTGCCGAGCTAATGGAGCACTGCACGGAAGAGGACGAACCTCACTATCTTGTCGAGGAGGTCTTATCCTGGGCGATTATCTTTCGCCCTAGGAACCCGGACAACAGATTCTACGAGATGCAACTTCCTCGTTCTTTTAAGGTCATCCGGCTACCAGGTGCCAAAGAAAACTCAGACGTCAACAGCAGTCGGGAAACAGCCACGCAGACGCTGCAGGAGGAAAGGACGACAGCCACCGCCATCACGCAGACCACCAGGAGACAGAGGCAAAAGCAGGTGGGCACGACCTCGCATCCCTTGGCTGTCATGGAACATCCGGCTGCGGGGAACGAACGGAACGGCGAAACTCCCGAACGTCACATCGGCCCAATATTTGGATATTCTGCAGAATATTATGGCTCCAAATGTGAGAGGTAATATGAGGTAATACAGTTCACGCAAGACAACTCCCCAATTCACACGAGCGGTCGTGTTCAGAGCTGGTTTTGTGAGCAGGGCTCCATTGAACAGCTCAATGGGTCCGTCTAGTAATAGTGAGGACGGAACGGTTCAGTTCGGAGCAAGTACTATGACGTCATTACTCGGTTAAACCGATTACAGAACCGAGCACAACTTTATAGCGGTAAATGTAAACTTAATATTGGCCTTCTAAGCTAGAGTATGCATTAATAAAGAAGATTACCAGTTATTGTCAGCAGTACAATACTTGGTACTTTCTGTTATTGGTTATTTTCACATTTGCATGATGCAACACAAATTTATAACAAACATTGTACTTAAAATTGCGTGCTTGATATTAGGCATATTAAAATTAATTAATTAAATATTGATTAACATGGATACATATATTCCATAAAGTATGTGATAATTGACAAAACAAAATCTCATTTTCTGAAATGTGCCTAAACTCACATTTAATTGGCAACTAGGCCTATGTGGTAAAAAATTATAAAGTGACAACTTTGTTAATATAACATTAGTAATGGAATTGAACTCAATTCTTCATCTTGTGACAGGCATTAACATTAGAATCAGACACAATATGGATAGACATGGTAAGGAAAATACCGTTAGTGCTCTGTATTGTTTCGAACAGTTTTTGTGTAGGATGAATTTTTATTCAGAAAAATATCGGAGTTTCAGCTCGTCTTCCAGAAAAGGACGACGTTCGGTCTGAATTTCTCCAGCACAAGAAAACACCCCCTCTGCAGGCACAGATGTAATAGATACGCTAAGATAACCAAGGAAAAGCTCACTTAAAGGATTTAAATGCTTGCTGAATCAGTGTTGAACCGGATTTGCGGTATCTGGCAGTGGATGTATTTATAGTAATTATCTCATTAATATTGCAGTTCTGATTGCACCGTCGATGTTTTCGTTACTTTTGCCGCCTTTACGGTCATGAAGCCTAGGAGGTTATCTGTAGCCCCTTCCAAATTTGAAAACAGCGTGCATGGACTTGCACCATCTTCTTGCGATTTTGTCGCTTGCTGCTTCAGGACACTTCTTAATTCGTTCTCCACCCGTTTGTGAGTTTCTTTACCCTTTTGAGCAACTCAGAGTGCTACTTTTCTTTTTTGGTAGCGTCGGTCTACGAGCGTAGCACCCCAAATTACGAACGGCTTGCATAAGGGAATAGCCTCCTAGAAATGGCATTCCAAATTTGTCTTTGGAACATGAGCGCTATTTCGGTATGTGGTGTCCTCTCTGAGACCTGAAGAAATTGTCCGTGAACTAACGAAATGAAGTGAGAGGAAGTTTCGTATCGAATTGCCGACAGAATATGTAGGACACGGTTGAATTAGTCGCAATTCTCAAACGCCTGTCGCACGTTGAAAGCTCTTAAGTTTTTCATATGCCGTGTTGCTTTGCTTAAACAAGTGAACAGTCCTGGAGCAAAGATTCAAGAAATCTTCAAGAAGAGGAGTATTTCTGATCCCGCCAAATGTAATGTATGAGCCACACAGGGTACATGCCATAGATTTAGCTTTTGTTGTTGTTGTTGTTTTGTTTTTCAGCAACCATGCTTGCTGCATTGTTAGTGGTTACTCCCGACACTTACCCTGTTGACCCCATCTACATAAGATTTCAGACAGACTATCGACAATTATTATTGGCTGCGTGATGTCCTTTCAATTGGGCTGATTCCAGTCAAGCGTGTTTTAATTTCTCATGTGACATAAAATATCCTCTAACTGTAATATAGGCATCCTGATACTTGGACTTCCAGCAGTCAGTAGTAAGAGCGACGTATCTTGCTATGCTGGGCTCTGCCCTCACATTGGTCATAACCTCTTCACACAGTGAGGAATTAACTCCTGAAAATCAGTAGCATGTGTAAAAAAATAGAAACAAAATTTGGATTCTCTACGTAGGCATACGAACGGATAATACATCGTGTTTACTTACATCTGAAAGAGAGCTGCTAGATGGAAGGTCGCAACGTGGATTTGACTCCGACGAATTTCTTCCATGTCTTCGCATACAAAGGTACCCAAACTTCTATCCATTTTTTCTGCACTATCTCGTCCATAAGTATAAATAAATAGAATTACTGTCATCGTATGTAACTATAACCTATACCGTGCGCCCGTTTTATCTGATTTCATAAATTTGACGTTCTTCAACCTGTGCAATAGACTTGATTGCAAATTTTACACGTAGCGGGTTTTCTACCTGGACTGCAAGTAAAATACTGGCGTGCTTTGTAGGACTTTCGTGGCATTATTACTTCTTTCTTATTACAAATATATGTCGCTTAAGTGCGGCCAATATCCAGTATTCGGGAGATAGTAGGTTCGAACCCCAGTGTCGGCAGCCCTGAAAATAGTTTTCCGTGGTTTCCCATTTTCACACCAGGCAAATGCTGGGGCTTACCTTAATTAAGGCCACGGCCGCTTCCTTCCCATTCCCAGTCCTTCCCTGTCCCATCGTCGCCATAAGACCTATCTGTGTCGGTGCAACGTAAAGCAACTAGCAAGAATATTACAAATATCGATAGAAAATACAGCACAACAACTTTAAAGAAAGATATACCTATAAGAAAATAGACAGTCCACCTCTGTGGTGTAGTTGTTGGTGTAATTAGCTGCCACCCCCGGAGGCCCGGGTTCGATTCCCAGCTCTGCCACGAAATTTGAAAAGTGGTCCAAGGGCTGGAACGGGGGTCTACTCAGCCTCAGGAGGTCAACTGAGTAGAGGTGTGTTCGATTCCCAGGCAAATGCCGGGATGGTACCTAACTTAAGGCCACGGCCGCTTCCTTCCCTCTTCCTTCTCTATCCCTTCCAATCTTCCCATCCCCCACCAAGGCCTCTGTTCAGCATAGCAGGTGAGGCCACTCGGACGAGGTACTGGTCATCCTACCTAGTTGTATCCCCCGACCCAATGTCTCACGCTCCAGGACACTGACCTTGAGGCGGTAGAGGTGAGATTTGCGATCACTCTTATCACTGACACACAAACAGTCAGATTACTGTGAGGGAATTCCCTACCGAAGTACTTGTACAGGAAGACATCCCTCAAGTATCAAGCGAAACTACATACTAGGATTCTTACGTATCGTATGTTGAAACTCATTAAATAAATTATATTTACCGTTTGAGACTGATTCGTTAATATCGGGACTGACAGAGAATAAACAGGGCTCAAATGAACCTGCTTTTTAGAGTTACCAAATGGTTGTGGGAGTACAGGCGAATAAATGAGTTTTAAGAAGTAGGACAAAAGATGGGCGTATTAAAACCGTTGAATTTTACACTTTCCAATTTCAAAACAAAGGATTTTGCTATAACACTATGTTTCATCGGTAATGCTACCCTTTTTGAAGCAATTGTAGCTCATCTCAAATTTGATGATGATGCTTGTTGCTTAAAGGGGCCTAACATCTAGGTCACCGGCACTTAGTGGTACGAAATGACACGAAACGTTACGACAATTTAAAAATCCATAATCCTCCACTGACCAGAATTCGAAAACGTGGGGACGAAGAATGAAAGGATGGATATGAAGTTAAAACAATCAGCGGATCCGACCGCAATACCCCACATCCCCAGAAACTAGCGTTAAACAATAGTATTACTGACCAAGGGACTGCTTCTAAAGCACAATACAGAATCGATGAGGCTTGTAGTAGAAACGGGTCCAAAATCCAGGTCATCGGCCCCTCATAATGGTATAGGAAAATAGAACCATGCTATTTGTCATGTTGCGGTACTAATCAGAAGTAGCGTAGACTCGCGGTATTCCACACATTATGGTACTACTCACAGGTAATGAAATTCGCACATGTAACACAGACCTATGATGTTTCGCACACTGCGGCGCTACTTACAGGCAATGCAAATCTATGGTGTTCATCACAGAAGTGTACTAACCACAGGGACTCGTACTATCCCGTGGTGTTCCTCATATAGTGGGTACCGGTACTAAGCATAGGATAGGCAGAACTATGGTGTCGCTCATCCCAGGGTGTCACTCATTTAGGGGTACGAATCACAGGTACTGTAAAATGCACCCTGAGCCACACACTGTCGCTACTAATCACAAACCTATTTTGTACCTAACATAGTGGTACTACGCTCAAGTAAAAGCGACCCCTGGTGCTCCCTGCGTGACGGTACTAATTACAAGTTATCTCATGGTTCTAATTTGATCATCCCTTGGTCGCTCCTTCTAGTCGCCTCTTACGACAGGTATTCTTCGTCTGCGTTCCTCACCCACAGGGGGTCATCTTAAACTTAACAGTTAACTTACATTTTCTTATACAGTAGGGGACATTATTAAATTACTGCTTAAATAATGCTCAAACTGTTCAAACATTCATACTGCACCCATCGGATGAGTCTGATTGGCAACATTTTAATAATTGTATTTGTTGATAAATAGTAATAGCCAGCGTTCTTAAACAAAGGGACAGCATTGGAAATTTCTGGTAGCTAGCTCGTGAGAATGAAGCCTTGATAGGAACCCACGCTTCTCTCTCTGCTAAAAATAAATTATTGGGACACCTGTTATTACATCATCTTTTGGGAACTGCGTAATAGGAGTGGAAAAGTACTGGCAGGAGTGACTGAGATGGAGAATCATGGTTCTAAATACCCGAATCCCCTTATTTTGGAATGAACTCGTCCATATAGATGAACAGCGGAGTATGTGCTCCAATCAGATTGCTGCATTTAAATAATTTCAAAATTAGCGCGACTAAATGACATGTGGCTTGTAATTAATCCCTGTCAGTATTTAAGGAAGATTATGTTAAGAGGAGATGTCAGTAATTATTATAGTAATTCTGAACTAACTTATTGGTTTGTGGCAAATGGATTGGAATATTGTGTATCCAGATGTTTGTTATCACCGGCAGTGGGAACCCCTTGCCAGCGTGGAGAGTGGTTTATCAGCGCGGCAGAAGATATAGTCCAACTAACGCCTACTGTATTGTAAAAGAAATTACGAACAATTTTAGAGTCACGATGCATCATGGCAGTAACAAAGATTGATGCAATTTGTGTGTACAAAGCATTTCATGTTTTGGCAACTTTGTTTTGGAGCTACCCAGCATTCCTTTGGTTGGGATTTTTAGTGGCAAGAATTAGTGTTCCTACGCCGATTAGTGCGCCAACATCCCCGAGTAGTGGCTTCTCACGGGTCAGTCATCATCAAGAGTCTTGTGGGGGTCAGACGTGTCTTAACTTTGCTCCGTGTTCAAGCACAAAGGTACAGAATTGTGTGTATTTATTACTACAGTGGAGGTGGAAATACGCCTTATAAACAGTAGTTGAGTTGTTAAGGTACTTAAAACCACCCAAGTGAGTGGAGTATTAAATTGACAGATTTTACGAGTGTTCAGTCTATGCAGGGCGAAGACGAAACTTTGAATTATGCAGTGGTTGCATCTTAGGTGACACAGTTAGAGTGTGTAGCCCGCAGAGCAACCCAAACAGTTTAAAATATATGTGTAAGCCGTAAATGGTGGAGAACAATTCGCCTGCTACCGCGGAGCTGTTAGTATGTTTGAAACATTTGAGCGGAGGAAATACTCTCCCTCTCTATAAGTATTTAGGTCGAGTGGGGGTGGACACTTTCTCCCCCAGCTGGGGCTTTACAAAGGAAACCGTTGAGCCCATGCAAGACTTCGCTTCGTGAGAAGCAGCAGTGTGTTAAAGCAGAGTACGTAAAATCCGGCCTAAGTTCCAAAATATCTGAGTACTGCGTATGTGTGTATATATGTATTACAGTGTAATGTCTAGTTTTAAGACAAGTTGTCGTGTTTAATATTATGGGTAGGAAATAAACGTGTGCACAGTGTCAAACAAGAGTGGAAAGTAGTAATATAAGCCAATGCCGGATACAGCAAGAATGGTCAATGATATTAACATGTTGGTCATGAATCTGTAAGACAACATGGCTGCCTTTAGTCCTGGCGATCCCGAAGTGCCCTCAATGTGAGTACACAATCTCATGTTTGATTTAAAATCTAAAGCTTTCCTTTGATAATGGTATCTTTATTTAAATAGGTATGCGAGTGACGATGATGTAACTATAAACCCGAGTACACAGCCAGAAAATTAGGATAATTCCGTTTATCAGTAGTGTAAATATTTATATTTATTATTATTATTATTAATCGTGTATGTACTAAATTTGATCTGTTAGTATCGAACAAGTTATATTTTTGAGGCAATTATAATGGGTGTTTCGCATATATCTGCACTATTATTATTATTATCAGTAGCATTGTCAGTATTGCATTTAGGCGGAATTTGTTTGTTTCACGCAAGCACAGTTATCGTGGTGGGGGAGTGATGAAGTCAATTAATGATAATAAAATATATATATATATATATATTCAATAGTTACTGTCGAGAATTCTGTTGGGACGACAGTAACACTGATACATCCACATATTGGTTGCTATGGCAAGTAACGCGGTTAGACAGTTGAGTGAACAATGCTAAATAAAAGGATTTATTTTGGCTCAGGTAAAACAAGGTGTTGTCAAATGATAAGAACGATATTGAGCAACGGTAATTTATTTGATATGTTTGAAGGTCCGTAGTTGAGAGTATATGGTAACACATGGGGTTATTTACCTGAAGATAATTATGGAGAACAAAGAGTATGGTGAACATATTCTTAATAAAAATGGAAATATAAGTATCAGCGTGATAGCTGAGAGGTAATAGAATTCGTGCAGAATAAGAAATGATGATGACGTCGTAAATGAATAAATGTGAGGAAATAAATAAGCCAGTTAAAGAAGGTATACGAGTTAGAAGGACCAGATGATACATGTGAATGGTTTAGCCGTGACACAATATCGTTCTATTCGGAGAAAGTATAGTACGCATTTAAATAATATTTTAAAGCTAGGTTGGTAACATGGATCACGCAACTGGGCTGGTGTGGATGCTTGCCAGTAGGAACTATTTTATTGGTTTTAACAGATGATTATTATTATTATTATTAATATTAAATATATTTATTATTTTATTTGCCTCGTATTAGCCATCATTTAGGTACATTCTTTTATTGTCTGTGCATTGTCTATGCATTTTATTCTGAAGAAACCACAGTAACATTTGCAATGGGTCATGGCTATATTTCAGCGAATTATAATATGTTGAGACGCTGAAATAGGCCAAAAGTGTGGTATGTGCTGATGACAAGGTTCATATATGTATATATTAGTGGAAATGTGGTATTAGGTTAGGATTTCTGGCTGCGTTACCTCGCTTGGTGTACATATTAGCATAAATTAGTGTATGTTTATTTAAAGTAGGAGAGTCTGTCTTTTCTAGATTAATTTTACGATATCTAAGTAAGGGTCACTCGCATATATCGGAAGTAAAGCTTTAGATTTGTGTGCAACAACAACCAAGGTCCATTATGTGAGTTAAAGTTACTGAATTCTCAGGTTAAAGCAAGTATTGTTTATTGCACCTAGAAGGAAGATATTGAAATTATGGGAACTCAGTAATGGTTTTGATAAGAGAAATATTATTATTATTATTAATATTGGTGAACTCTATTATGAGAATTTCATGGTTACGCCTTTACACAGTGGATTAGGTATTTCATTAAATTATGGCAAATATGGTTTTATAGATAAAGAAAACCCAATAAGCACTGTTAAGAAAGATTCTATTCAAATGGTGTTACTCATGGCAAATGAATGTTCTAAGATAACTGACATAAACATACTATAATTTATCAGGAAGGTGGATCAAGAGTACCGTAATTACAGGTCATGTTAAGATATTATTATTATTATTATTATTATTATTATTATTATTATTATTATTATTATTATTATTATTATTATTACTATTGTATTACATTTTGGGTTGGTTTTCCAAACTACAGATATGCATTTGGGATACACTGTGGAGACTTTCCTGTATTCTTTTAATTAGTTTACAATGTAATTCAGTGATATCAAAATAATTTTATTAATTAATTAATATCGATATTTTTTTTAATATCTAAAAAAACAATTTTATCTATTATAATTATTTTGACTGATGGCAAGCAGTATTTTGATGAATAACTTGAATTGGCTGTATAAAAATTTATTCACATCAATATTATTATTATTATTATTATTATTATTATTATTATTATTATCATTATCATCACTAAATGTTCTCATGAGTATATTGTTATTCAATTGATCCACTTGGTCTATAAACAACATTATCCTAGTAAATGTGTACAGTTACACAGACATTATATAATTGGATGAACAAATATGGGAAACATCATTTAAACAAATTTTATGGAAAATTATAAATATTATTCTTTAGGGATTAACGAGGTGGTCATGTGTGTCATTAATGAGAGTTCTAGCTGTACAGTCTCATATGGAAATAATGTAACATTAACAAGTCTATTTTACATTTTATAAAATTTATTTACTTTTCTCTTTTGATTTATCAATAAAATTTTATACACATATTTAAACTCAAATCAGTCTGAGTCATAAATTATTGTAGTCAATAGTTTACCGAATGCACTATCCCTATGCATCCTGATTCGACGACAGGGACTGATCGCGCCTGAGAAGAGGACCTCACCACCTTCGGTAAGTATATTTTTTTTTAGGGCAGCCGAGGCAACATTGACATCTAATCTACACCGAAGGAGCTCTGCAAGGGTGCAATACTGACACGTTAAGTAAACAGCTGCTCAAAATATAATTAGCCTACTTTCATCTATCTGTATGTATGTCCACCCCTTAGACTTTTTTCTTGATACCGGGCCGGGATGAGATGAGATTAATTTATACGGGATGTTTCTACGGCCGGATGCCCTTCCTGGCACCAACCTCAATTGAGGAGTAATGAAGATGAAATGTGTTATGGTGAATGAAATTGGTTAAAGGATGGGAGGACTCACCTCTGGCCTATGGGTAGGAACTGTACCGGCATTTGCCTGGAAGTGAAAATATTAAACCACAGAAAACTATTCTGAGAACAGCCGACGCTGGGGTTCTAACCCACACGTTTCCTGAATGCAGAGCTTGGCTCCATAGCCGTAGCGCGTTAAAACGCGCGGCCACTTGGCCTACTTTCACCTATATAAATAAAATGCTAATTTTTATCTGTACGCTAGGATTAGGTGTACAAGATTCTAGAATTTAATGTTAAGAAAATATTTAGATTAAAATAAGTTGAAGAAATAATTCTATAATGATAGCGCGAAAAGATGAGATTGCATTCGGGAAATAGTGGGTTCGAATCCCATTGTCGGTAGCCCTGAAGGTGGTTTTCCGTAGTTTCGTATTTTCACAACAAGCTGTACCTTAATTAAGGCGACGGCCGCTTCCTTCCCACTCCTAGCCAATTCCTATCCCATTGTCGCCATAAGATCTGTCTGTGTCGGTGCGATGTAAAACCAGCGATAAAAAAAAACATGTCACCAAACATCCCTGACTTTTGCGTAAATTTCTGTAAGAGTATCCATTATATAAAGCACAAGGGTTGCCTTTCTTCGTCTCAATGACTGCATGTCGTAAGTAATCACTCAGATAACAACATAACAATAAAAGCTACATCAACGACGGATGTCTACAGCTGGAATAATTACAGTATGTTAAAAACTATAGACTAATATTATCTCAAAAAACCTTCAAGAGAGAGGTTGTGTGGAGTACGCTTTAATTAGCAGTCCCCCTGCTTTATGGACGTTGGAAAACCCTGAGAGGCTGCTGATAATTTTACAATGGTCGCAAATGGGACACAACCTCGTTTTTCACTAAAATTGGTATGACCGGCAATTATGCTTGCCATCATGTTATCCTTAGCTGACTTCTTTGCTAGACTCACTCCTTACTTCCACAGCCATTTCTAACTCTATTCCTTTCCAACCCGCACCTCATTCTCATTCTCTTTATTCTCTGTTATAATTTAGTGGATCTTTACCATTCCTTACCACCATTAAAGATGCAAATCTGTTTTCACATTCCTCAACAATAGCTTAAACTCATCCCAGAGTCTGTTTACATTTTTATTTACCGTTTTCCACCGATAATAGTGTCTGACTCGTTGGCTGAATGGTCAGCATACTGCCTTCGGTTCAGAGGGCCCCGGGTTCGATTCCCGGCCGGGTCGGGGATTTAAACCTTCATTGGTTAATTCCAATGGCTTGGGGGCTGGGTGTGTGTGGCGTATTCAACATTAGAAATCGTCCTAGGTAGGGCCCTCATCTTCACAGACATGCAGGTCGCCTAATAGGCCGTCTACTAGAAAAAGACCTGCACCAGGCCTCTCCGGAGGCCATACGCCATTACTATTTATTTACCGATCAGAGTTACTGTTTTTAAACTCCCTCATGCCTGTTTTATCAGCCATATGGCACTGCCTTACAGTCCTACTTTTAAGACCTTCCTTTCTATCACATTTAAGCCTCGGTGGCTCAGGCGGCAGCGCGCCGGCTTCTCACCGCTGTGTTCCGAGGTTCAAATCCCGGTCACTCCACGTGAGATTTGTACTGGACAAAGCGGAGGCGGGACAGGTTTTTCTCCGGGTACTCCGGTTTTCCCTGTCATCTTTCATTCCAGCAACACACTCCAATATCATTTCATTTCGTTAATCATTCATTTATCATTGCTCCAGAGGAGTGCGACAGGCTTCGGCAGCCGGCACAATTCCCATCCTCGCCGCTAGAAGGGGCGTCATTCATTTCATCCCTGACCCGGTCGAATGACTGAAAACAGGCTGTGGATTTTCATTTCATTTCTATCAAATTTATTTTTAACTACGACAAAAACAGCTTCGTGATCACTAATAACATCCATTACTTCGGTTTCTCAGTATAGCTCATCTGGTTTTACCAGCGCCTCATCCAGAATATCCTTCGCTTTAGTTGGTTCCATCACTTTCTGAATTAGCTGCCCTTCCCATATTAACTTATTTGCCATTTGTTGGTCATGCTTCCTGTCGTTCGCATTACCTTCTCAATTGCCATTTGGTAAAGTGAGATCACCCGCTATAATCATGTGCCTTTCCATATCGTTTCCCACAAAGCTGATTATCTTATCAAATAATTCTGAATCAGCGTCAGCGCTACCCTTTCCCAGTCTGTACACTCCAAAGACATCAAGTTGCCTATTGTCATTAGAGATGTGCCTTACACCTAGAATTTCATATTTGTCATCTTTAATTTTTTCGTAGCTTACAAATTCTTCTTTCACCAGAATGAATACTCCCCCTCCTACCATTCTTATCATATCTCTACGATACACACCCCAGTTACGTGAGAATATTTCTGCATCCATTATATAATTTCTCAGCCATGATTTAACTCCTATTACAATATCTGGTAAGTATGTATCTATTAAATTACTTAATTCTATTTCTTTATTAAAATACTTCTACAGTTCAGCACTAACATTTTTATGTCATCCCTGCTTGACTTCCAGATCGCTGTACCCTTATGACCGCTCCCTAGACCACACCGTTTTCCTGAATGTATCTCCCTATAACCCTTCTAAACAAATTTCCTAACTTGTATCCTCCACTGCGGTTTTAAGTGAAGGCCATCTGAGCGCAGATCCCTATCTCTTACCCACCCATTAGAATCTAGAAATCTCACTCTCTGTTTCCCACATATCCAATCACCTTTCAATCAGTATCCCTCGTACACAGTATTCCACTAACATGGGTGAGGATCTTTCTAAGTTCTGCCCATCAGTTCCGTTGGTATGGTCACGTCAGAAAATGAAATGAACACCATTTAGTACAGATTTGTTTTCTGCTGATTGCTTTTCGTCGCACCGACACAGATACTACCTGCGCACTTTTTAGTGATAGATTTACACCCTAGTGCTGAAGTGGTCGACTTCGGTTATCTTCGAGATTCGTATTGGCAACCTTTGAAACACAAACTAAGAATTGCGTAACATCGCTGTGCGACATCTGGCGTACACTTTAAGTACTCGTACTGTTGTTGTTTACACAGCAAAGCCAAACTATAGAATTCATGCTAGGAACACGTTTCGCAACGGGAAATGTTATATAGTATTAAATATTGAGTGTGTGACACAGTTGTTTGCTTAACATAATAAAGGTTTATAAAATTCATATCGATCAATCATATTATCGATTCAATTCAGATTTCATTTCCATTCAGTTGGCAGTATTAACGGAACCCTTCTTACTTCTCCAACGAGTACAACAATCTATCACTAAAAAGTGCGCATACTATAGGTGTTATGGCCTATCACCTACTATCACCCGGATGCATGCTCACAGCTGCGCGCCCCTAACCGCACGGCCAAATCGCCCGGTATTTAGTACAGAAAGCTCTTGCCATCAAAGAGCCCAGGAGGGGAAGAGGGCGTCCAAAGGCAACATGGAAACGAACTGCTGCGGCTGCCTCAAGGAAAAGTGAAGTGCCATTAGATCTGGTACAAACACGTCAGACATATTCTCTCCGAGTCAGACGAGCCGACCCTGAGTGAGCTCGGGAGTGCCCGTTTTATGGATACATATACGGCCAGGAAAGAAGAAGAAGAAGAAGAAGAAGAAGAAGAAGAAGTAATAGCATTTGACCACCGGAACGGTCTTTTTCAGGTCTTTCGAGTTCAGCATAGCACTGCGACCTCGCGTGTGTAGAATGGGGCCTTACCTATGATGGATCTCCGACCAGGCCGGTAATCGAACCTGGGACCCCTTGGAGTAAAGGCCAGTACGCCAACCTTAAGTCACGGGGCTGGACTTTTGTTGTGATAATTGTACGTTAGTCTATATGCCCTTTATGTCATCCCTACTGTCCAATCTTGATAGCTGAATGATATATAGGCCCACATTTACAACTGATCTCTGCCAGGCTGAGTGGCTCAGACGGTTGAGGCGCTGGCCTTCTGACCCCAACTTGGCAGGTTCGATTCTGACTCAGTCCGGTGGTATTTAAAGGTGCACAAATACGGCAGCCTCGTGTCTATAGATTTACTGGCACGTAAAAGAACTCCTACGGGACTAAATTTCGGCGTCGCTGAAATCCGTTAAACATTGAATTACAACTGATCTGCATTTAAAACTGTCGCCCTACCGAACTCGATAGCTGCAGTCGCTTAAGTGCGGCCAGTATCCAGTATTCGGGAAATAGCAGGTTCGAATCCCACTGTTGGCAGCCCTGAAAATGGTTTTCCGTGGATTCCCATTTTCACACCAGGCAAATGCTGGGGCTGTACCTTAATTAAGGCGACGGCCGCTTCCTTCCCACTCCTAGCCCTTTCCTGTCCCATCGTCGCCAAAAGACCTATCTGTGTCGGTGCGACGTAAAGCAACTAGCAAAAAAGACTGTCGCCCAGATGACAGATTTGCTATCAGTTGTTAATTTTGTCTTTTCTCAAATAATTTCAAAGAAGGAAATTTATCGAATATCGACCTTGGTAAATGATTCCAATCCCCAATTCCTCTTCCTATGAACGAGTGCTTGCCCCAATTAAATTAGTCCTCTTGATTTTATTTAATTTATTTAATCCGTTTGCCCTTCGGGGTTGGTTTTTCACCCCGGACTCAGCGAGGTATCCCACCTTTACTGCCTCGAGAGAGTGAGACATTTTGTCGGGGATACAAGTGGGGAGGAGGATCAATACCTCGCCCAGATGACATCAACTGTTATGCTGAACAGGGGCCTTGTGAGGGATGGGAAGATTGGAAAGGAAAGGCAAGGAAGTGGGAAGGAAGCGGGCGTGGCCTTGAGTTAAATGCCATCCCGACATTTGCGTGGGGAGAAGTGGGAAACCACGGAAAACCACTTCGAGGATGGTTGAGGTGGGAATCGAATCCCCCTCTATTCGGCTGTCCTCCCGAGACTGAATGGACCCCGTTCCAGTCCTCGTACCACTTTTCAAATTTCGTGGCAGAGCCGGGTGTAGTCGCTGATCACACTCGCCACTACACCACAGATTAGTCCTCTTGAATTCATATTATTTATGTTCTTTCTTAATTTTAAAAACTCAAGGTATTTAAAGGATGGTACCTGCGAGATTGTCCCGCATTCCATTTTAGGTAACGCTTTCGTGGTATTTTCTCTCTCTTTTTTGTTTTTTGCTACTTGCTTTATGTCGCACCGATACAGATAGGTGTTATGGCGACGATGGGACAGGAAAGACCTAGGAATGGAAAGGAAGCGGCCGTGACCTTAATTAAGGTACAGCCCCAGCATTTGTCTGGTTTGAAAATGGGAAACTACGGAAAACCATCTCAGGGCTGCGGGCAGTGGGGTTCGAAACAACTATCTCCCGGATGCGAGCTCCTAACCGCACGGCCAACTCGCCCGGTCATGCTTTGACACAGATTTTTCACGTACTGGGTTTTCTTATATTAGATTCAGATTTTGTCGATTTAAAGAGAAGTGGCGTAGAAGTAAATGAGGCCACGATCTAGTTACAAATAGAAGATTATGGAGGCGTTTGGTTAATTCATCTAAGCTTGCAGACTGAACGCTGAAAGGCATAACAATCTACAGGAGGGTCGAAATGGACCGAGGAGAAATGGCGAGGCATGAAAGGGGAAGTCGTAGGAAGAACTGTAAATTGGAGAAGGACCAGATAAGTACCACCAACACATACTGTATTCAGATATCGCGAGAAGCTGTTGTCTGACATTTTTTACGGGACATAAACTGACATGAACACAAATGAAAACAGCAGTACTGTATGTATGGAAAGGAGATGAACAGTCAGAGTGTACACTGCGTTAGCGTTTCAACTGACTTACGCACTAAAACGTATAACTTATGTGACCAATATAACTGAGGTGGGTGATAGCTTAGTGATTGCTATCATTTATTCTCATTTCTATGCAAGCTTTCACACCTTGGTGAGTTTGCTCAATCAATTTGGACTATCCTACAAGTATGTATGTATGTATGTATGTATGTTATTATCTATTGTCGCGTAAATATTTACAAATATTTTCTGAATGTGTGTAAAATAAAATTATTGACATGTTGTTGTTTGAGTAATCAGTCCATAGACTGGTTTGATGCAGCTCTCCATGCCACCCTATACTGTACTAACCTTTTAATTTCTACGTAACTATTGCATCCTACATCTGCTCTAATCTGCTTGTCATATTCATACCTTGGTCTACCCCTACCGTTCATACCGCCTACACTTCCTTCATAAACCAACTGAACAAGTCCTGGGTGTCTTAAGATGTGTCCTATCATTCTATCTCTTCTCGTCAAATTTAGCCAAATTGATCTCCTCTCACCAATTCGATTCAGTATCTCTTCATTCGTGATTCGATCTATCCATCTCACCTTCAGCATTCTTCTGTAACACCACATTTCAAAAGCTTCTATTCTCTTTCTTTCTGGGCTAGTTATCGTCCTTTTTTCACTTCCATAATATGCCACGCTCCACACGAAAGTCTTCAAAAACATCTTTCTAATTCCGATATCAATGTTTGAAGTGAGCAAATTTCTTTTCTTAAGAAAGCTCTTCATTGCTTGTGCTAGTCTGCATTTTATGTCCTCCTTACTTCTGCCATCGTTAGTTATTTTACTACCCAAGTAACAATATTCATCTACTTCCTTTAAAACTTCATTTCCTAATCTAATATTTCCTACATCACCTGTCTTCGTTCGACTGCACTCCATTACTTTTGTTTTGGACTTATTTAATTTCATCTTGTACTCCTTACCCAAGACTTCATCCATACCATTCAGCAACTTCTCGAGATCTTCTGCAGTCTCAGATAAAATAACAATATCATCGGCAAATCTCAAGGTTTTGATTTCCTCTCCTTGGACTGTGATTACCTTTCCAAATTTCTCTTTGATTTCCTTTACTACCTGTCCTATGTAAACATTGAAAAGGAGAGGGGACAAACTGCAGCCTTGCCTCACTCCTTTCTGGATTGCTGCTTCTTTTTCAAAGCCCTCGATTCTTATCACTGCAAACTAATTTTTATACAGATTGTAGATAATTCTTCGTTCTCGGTATCTGATCCCTATCATATTCAGAATCATAAATAGCTTGGTCCAATCAACATTATCGAATGCCTTTTCTAGATCTACAAATGCCATGTACGTTGGCTTGTCTTTCTTGATTCGATCCTCTAAGATCAGACGTAAAGTCAAGATTGCTTCACGTGTTCCTACATTTCTTCTGAAGCCAAATTGATCTTCTCCCAACTCTGTAAATAATACGTGTTAAAATTTTGCAGGCGTGAGGTACTAAACTAATGGTGCGGTAGTTTTCACACCTGTCAGCACCGGCTTTCTTGGGAATAGTTATAACAACATTCTGCCGAAAATCGGATGCGACTTCTCCTGTCTCATACATCTTGCACACTAAATGAAATAACCTTGCCATGCTGGTTTCTCCTAAGGCAGTCAGTAATTCAGAGGGAATGTCCTCAATTCCAGGTGCCTTGTTCCTATTTAGGTCACTCACAGCTCTGTCAAACCACAAAATTGGGTCTCCCATTTCATCAGCATCAACAGCCTCTTCATGTTCCAGAACCAAATTATCTACATCTTTACCTTGATACAATTGTTGGATATGCTCCTGCCATCTTTCTGCTTTGTCTTCTTTCTCTAGAAGTGGCTTTCCATCTAAGCTCTTAATATTCATACACCTAGATTTCCTTTCTCCAAAGGTTTCCTTGATTTTCCTGTATGCAGCATCTACCTTTCCCAGGACCATACAGCCTTCGATATCCTTGCACTTCTCCTTCAGCCATTCTTCCTTAGCTACCTTGCACTTTCTATCCACTTGATTCTTTAATCGCCTGTATTCTTTTCTGCCCTCTTCATTTCTAGCATTCTTGTATTTTCGTCATTCATCAATCAGGTCTAGTATCTCCTGAGTTATCCACTGATAGGCTTATAATCGTTCTTATCTTTCACTCGGCATAAACTTAAAATAATGACTGTTAATAATAATAATAATAATAATAATAATAATAATAATAATAATAATAATAATCTAAGCAGTGATTCACAATAGTTGCAATTTGCTTTACGCCGCACCGACACAGGTGGGTCTTACGGCGACGATGTGATAGGAAAGAATTAGGAGTAGGAAGGAAGTGGCCGTGGCCCTAATTAAGCTACAGCCCCGGCATTTTCCTGGTGTAGAAATGGGAAACCACGGAAAACCATCTTCAGAGCTGCCGACAGTGGGGTTCGAACCCACTATCTCCCGAATGCAAGCTTACAGCTGCGCGCCTCCAGCAGCACGGCCAACTAGCTGGGTGATTCACAGCAGTTTTGTTTATATTAATGCTTTAATGGCCTGAATAATAGACATAATTATCATTCCTATTGTGCAATCGCTGGTGTTTGGGACTTGAATCACCACAATCAGTAAGTACTACGAAGTTTTTCTGGCGCTAGGATCGAGAAGGTAGCGGTTATGGCCCACCCCGAAATTCATTTCTAGGTATGCTAAGAGTAGAATTCCAGCCTATTTCTCCTTTCATTTGTCTTCTCTATTTCAGATCTTATTCAAAGATTTAAATCCTGCTTAACCGAGCTCGATAGCTGCAGTCGCTTAAGTGCGGCCAGTATTCAGTATTAAGGCCACGGCTGCTTCTTTCCCAATCCTAGCCCTTTCATGTCCCATCGTCGCCATAAGACATATCTGCGTCGGTGCGACGAAAAGCCAATAGCAAAAAAAAATCTGCTTGGCAGAGCTGGAGACAGAACTCGTACCCGTCGGGTTGGCAGGTAATATCCTAACCTTTAGGCCACAACTGCGTCGAGTCTGTCACTATTGAATGGTTTTGGGCTACTTGAATCGTAAGCACATTATTTAAGAATGGAGTGGAACATTGTCTGAAACGTGGGATTGCACCCTAACCGTTAATGACATAATGATTAGACTGCGAGGAGTCATTAGTGTAACATCGCGCCGCAATGATTATGTATACTGGAATCTTTCACTTTCTTCACAAAAGGAATTCCCTGCCAAGGAGTGTTGCGTTAGATTCCTACGTTACACCTGTACTTCATGGTCAACAGCTATGGTATTACAGTATAATACTGCAATTAAGGAGAATTTTAAAAGTCGATACTCCGTATGATCAAAGAGCTATAGAGCTTCTTATGTCATAGTTAAGTACTATAATACGGAGTGTGCACGCATAGTAAGGATTTTCGCTAAAGAAAAGGAAAAGTTAAATCTACGCAGACCCATCTTCGGAGAGATACTGTGTACAGAGTGCACTATGTCTCCTGGTATGAGTTAACTCAAGTTTGTTACTTATATTCTTTTGTCTCAGTCTCCTCCTTGCCTTGAAGATATGTAAGTCATTGAGGTATTAGTATTACTTTCATTCCTTATGCAGCCAGTTCTTATGATGAATGGTGTAAAAGTGTTGCTTATGGCATCGGTTGGTGCATGCATTTCAGTGGACTTGTCAGGTTGGCTCCACCTGGCTCACCGAGGAAAGCAACAGGAAACGACACCACTCCTAGTTTCTATAGTACATATCTTCAGTGAAACCTGGATTATATAAGACAGCTGACAGTGGAGTTATTTAGGATCCAACCAGCCTTCGGGCTGAGAACTCAACATTCTAGTTAAAATACGATACGAGAATGTGGACCTGGTCGAGAAAACTAAGCAATACGGCTGAGGATATCGTCTCACAGAACACAAAACATTCCAATACCTGCAGGCCATCTGGATGGACCGTAGTCATCTTAGCAGGTCGATGCTCGTAATGAACTGTATATACCACTGAGTATTTTTGTGAGAAATTCGAACCTCCGTATTTCATACCTGTGTCCATGTTAATTAGGGACGAGTCTTGTGTATACAATTAGGGGAAAGGCTTTTGAAATAAACACATTTTTATAGTTCATGTATATCCGACCAAAAAAAAAAAGAATGAGCGTATGATATTGTATGTTCCTCGCATTTAATATTTTATCAGACTTAATTATTATCGAAATATAATTCACGTCTCCTGTAGATACTCACAACAAACATTGGATCTATGTATATGCTCAGTAGTTTAAGAAAAATGTGGCTGCGAGTAACTTATACAATACAACGCTCACTCCTTTTTGAGCGACTGTACAATGCACGAGGTAAATCTAACCCTTCTTGAACTAAATGAAAACTATTCTGCCAAATTTTTGAGAGATGTTTCCTATATTGTACTGCCTACGAGGCTGTAATGACATGAACCTTCTCATTATCTTCATGTAATCTGGAACGTAGTTCGGACGCTCATTCCCAGTAATCACATTTATTTGACTTACAATTTGGATAGGTTAGGGTAGATATAAGTTGCAAATTACATTTAGATGAAAAGGTTAGCTGACGATAGGGTATCATGGAGTGTGGCATCAAATCACTATGTCTGATGACGAAAGAGCAGCTACTAAACGAATATAAAAACAGGGAAATGTAAGGTTGCTGAAATGATTGAGACAACATTGTGCCAATGTATTTTAATTGCAATCAGTGAATCTGAAGAAGAGTTTTTTTAGAAGGTTGGCACTATGTAGCTTCTCAGTCATTTCAATAGTTTGTCAGAGCATGAAGAATTCAAGGTAATATATAATATAATTTATTGCCATTTTGGTATACGATGTAAACTCAGTCACGGTGGTGTTTTGTACATTTCATAGTTTTCCCCTCGATTTTAAGTACCAACCATACAATGTTTGATGTTATCGTGATTGTGATGTTCGTTATTAAAATTAAGTTGCGTTGTTGCTTAGAAGCACTTGCGGTGGACAATGCCAGGGCCAGACTCATCGTACTCCTGCTTGGAGATCCACATCTGCTGGAAGGTGGACAGGGAGGCCAAGATGGAGCCACCGATCCAGACGGAGTACTTCCTCTCAGGGGGAGCGATGATCTTGATCTTGATGGTTGAAGGAGCAAGGGCGGTGATTTCCTTCTGCATCCTGTCAGCAATACCGGGGTACATGGTGGTACCACCGGACAGGACAGTGTTGGCGTACAGGTCCTTACGGATGTCCACGTCGCACTTCATGATGGAGTTGTAGACGGTCTCGTGGATGCCGCAAGATTCCATACCCAAGAAGGAAGGCTGGAAGAGAGCCTCAGGGCAACGGAAGCGCTCGTTTCCAATGGTGATGACCTGGCCATCAGGCAACTCGTAAGACTTCTCCAGAGAGGTGGAGGCAGCAGCGGTAGCCATTTCCTGCTCGAAGTCCAGGGCGACATAGCACAGCTTCTCCTTGATGTCACGGACAATTTCCCGCTCAGCTGTAGAAGAAGAAGTTTGTTAGAGTTAGTCTACAAAACGACAAGCTGACTGACATGGAATTACAATAAACTGACCGAGAAAGAATCGGTGACAAAGAGCAAACTCACGCGAAATAGTGACAAAAAATGTGACATGGACGCACAATCCCGTTAAAGCTTCATTATAAAAATAAAGTCAAACTAAGTTTCGTATAAGAACAAGAAACCCACTCTAAAAGAAAGGATAAATCAGAACGTAGTGTTATAAAGCTTCTTTGCTATATCACTTCTTTCTGTATTTTAATTCCTGATGCCAAAATTATTCGCTCTATTTCTCAAAATATACCGTACTCAAAAGTTATCAAAACTTGTTTATTAATCTCCTTGGGTGTGCTAACATTCTCTGTTTCCATAAGGGCACAATAATTACGTTTAACTTATAAAATTTACGTTATATTGATTGTGCAGTCTAATAACAGAAACTTCCAATGTCTGTGTCACAAATTATTGTTCTTAGAAAGAACATGTAGAGAAGGAAGCATTCAGGAATAAGTTAGTGGCATTATAAAATTCCATTATTATAAGTGGAAGTTGAGTATGAGCCACAGAAACTAAAGGTTGTTTGAAATTGTTAAAGGAATGAAGTTGATTAGTAATTTAAAAAAGGAAATTTGGTTTAAAACGTCGAGTTTTTATAATGGTGGGACACTTCTAACATATTAAGAGGAGACGAGGAAATACAAAATGGAACTGAAAGGAGTACAGTGTGGGTGGATTACGTACCGGTGGTGGTGAAGCTGTAGCCACGTTCAGTCAGGATCTTCATCAGGTAGTCGGTCAAGTCACGACCAGCCAAGTCCAGACGCAGGATAGCGTGGGGCAAGGCATAACCTAGAACACAGTAAACACAAGTTTATAATCATTCAACATACACAACCGTTGCAAATACATTTTATATAACTTGTGTGGCGATGTCCAGAGTTTCTTAACGAATCTGTGCAATTTTGAGAGAGAGAGAGAGAGAGAGAGAGAGAGATGAAGAAATACACTTAGTTTCTTGGGATGAGAATTACAGCCTGGTTGAGTGGCTCCAACGGATGAGTGCTGGCCTTCTGACCCCAACATGGCAGGTTCGATCTGTCTCAGTCCGGTGGTATTTGAAGGTGCTCGAATACTTTAGCCTCGTGTTGGTAGATTTACTGGCACGTATAAGAATTCCTACAGGACAAAATTCAGGCACCTCGGCGTTTTTTAAAAGCGTCAAAAGTAGTTAGTGTGAGGCAAAGCCATTATTATTATTATTATTATTATTATTATTATTATTATTATTATTATTATTATTATTGAGAATTACAAGATAAAATATTTGACTGGCTCAGAACAAGACGACTTCTTCCCAATCCCTTCTCTAAGTAAACAATACCCACGTGTCGCACAGTAAAACCCGTTCTTTGACAGGAAGATTGTAGTATTTGACCTGAATTAGAAGGCCCAGGCTAAGAATCGTCTACTCGTTCATCACTACTCCCTTCTACACATTAGCAATGTCGGGTTCCTTTGTATTGTTGTGTACCCTGTCGTAAAACAGGGAGGGGATGAAAGTTATCTATTCCAAGAAATAACCTCATGTTGTGATCCAGACATTACACTGGTGGACAATAACTGAGTACTGAATATGAGAAAGCAATGCTCAGTCCCATTGTGAGCAGACTTAAATTGCTTTACGAGCCCTACCGACGGACGAAAGAAATGTGCTATCGACTTATGATTGCTTTCTATCGACCAGTACATGAACGAAAGAAAATAATAATTATCTTTCTGATCTTTTTAACGTCAGCAACTCTCACGGGCAGTAGAGGATGGTTGCCTAGTTATACTTCCTCTTAAAACAATAATCACCACCTCCTCTCGGGCATTCTTCATGTAGACCTACTGTATTTCTACTATGAATATTATATTTACATCTGATTAGAACTATGTCAGAGTATACCTTTGTCAGCGAGTCTCAAAATAAAGTTGATGATATAGTTAACGACCCTGAAGTCTGAGGAGATATTACATAATCATCCTCATTGTCAGGCATTCCGAGCTAAACGAAACAAACTCCTTCTGATAGGGACGGACCGTGCCACATTAGAATGGGGAAATACACAGTGATCTAAATATGTGCCACAAGACTTGCGGCAAGCTATGAGGGAAGCAGAGCTTGCTTGTTTGCCAAGGAAGTAAAAATAACTCACGCCTAAACGAGGCCTACATGTGAAGCTCGTTTATTTTCAGCAAAATCAGCTCCTCCTTAATTCCTGCCCACACAATAATTGTGCATTCTGCTCGCGTCCCTCGCTCTGCTATTTATAGTTTTACTCTCCTACAGGACGACTCAGTCCTGACTAAAACCTACAATTTACAGTCAAAAGGAAATACCAGAATTATGAACTCACAGTATGGACAGCTCACGTATCTTCCAGAATTAAGAGAGAAAAGTCCATTATTTACATCGTGGTCGTAAATCAGAGGAGAATACTTATGTTTAAAAAAGTCATGTGACCTGTCATTTTACAAAGTGAAGTTGCAATGTTGAGCCCCCGTTTCTCCTCTTCTCATGAGAATAGTGGATACTATGCTCTGATGTAAAATAATTGTCTGTCTGCAGCGAATTACTTTTTTAACCAGGGGCGTAGCCAAGGTGGTGGTAGGGTGTTACTGGGGTGTTACTAGGGTGTTAGAACCCCCCACCCCACCCATGGAAATTTTACAGAAAGAAAATAAACAAACTGACAAACAATAAACATTCGGAGACTTAATTGTAGACCCAACAGATCTGTTGAATTTATTTTCTAGGAAGCCTCGAAAGTTTGATTTTAGATTGTAAACTGAACAATACCATTCGCTGTAAAACTGTTGACCTTGATCTGTAAAGATTTTGTAGTGTACTGCGATCAACATAATTCACTTGAACCAGTATCGTTATAATTAGAGACGGGAATTATAGACACGAATAGGTTAGAATGCAAACGTATTTAACCAAGGCGCAGGTGCATGTTACCCGCATGACGGTTCTGCGGTGAGATTTGCATGTATGTTATCGGTCTGGACAAACAGAACCCCAAAAATTTATGGAATTCCCCAACATAACTGTAGAGCGGCTGGATTACACTTGCGCCTTCTTCAAATACGTTTGCATTCTAACCTATTCGTGCCTATAATTCCCGTCTCTAGTTATAATGAATGACAGGTCCTGCATGCGCGCACCGCACACACATTGTGTTCTATCATAATGTTACTACAACGGCCCCCATCGGCCGATCCTGGCTACGCTACTGCTTTTTACCGTAAACTTGACATGTACACTCACACGCACAACTGGCCGTCGCAGAAGACGACTTTCTTTCAAAATCTTCTTGCATTGAAATACGTTGAACATATTGTGCAGGTTTTTGGATTCTCTTCGGCCACCGGCTGTCCACAGTTTAGCAATATCCTCACGTTTCGAGAATGTATAGGATTAAATATTTCTTTGCTGGCTAGTTTTTGTGCGGTTGAGTGCACAATATATTAAAATTATACGTAATGTATTTTGAGATACAAGAGATGTAAAAGGTGATTTGAAATATAAAGAAATGCACTGAAAAGGAAACCAAATAATAATAATAATAATAATAATAATAATAATAATTCTTACATCTAGCATTCTATTTGGTTTTAATGGACTTCAGCACTTAGGACAGTCTGTAAAAGTGGATGCCCGTGATCTACAGGTCGTGCATTTAGCACTCGTAAGAGCCACCTCAGCTGGAATTTCCATCACGAGACCTTTGAGACTTGCCTGCTGCCATTTCTTGATGGATACAGTACTTTTGTATTCATCCCTTGGCACAGGCCAGAGTAAAGTGTAGCTTCCACCGAAGTCCCAGTCTCATCCATGGCTGTGACAATATGGTAGCTGCTGGGGTATGGGTGGTGCTGAGTATTGACATTCAGAACACAACTAGTGCATCTGAGTGTTATGAAAGGTGTTACTCATAGGGTCAGTCGTGCTGCAGTAACACTTTCTGACCCAGTGAGGAAAGCAATGGCAAACTACCTCACTCCTCATCTTGCCTAGTACGCCTCATTTTGGTGCTGCCATTGGTTTTTGCGGTTTCCTTATAACCGCATAACCTTTGGTGGTGCTATTTGAGGATCCAACCAGCCTCTGGGCTGTTGACCTAACAGACAGACAGACCTTTGAGACAATAGCGAGGGCCTGTGTCTAGCCATCAGCACTTCTCAGACGTACTGAGATATCTTAAGTCGTTTTGGTACACGAAAGAAAAAAAATGGTGCTTTTAGTTTCATTATGAAGTTAAATTTTATCCAGCTACATTCTGAAATATGCATTTTAACATTTCTTGGAGAATAACTAGGGATGTAGGTGCAGATATCTCGAAATCTTCAATGTTACTAAAGTACAAAATGGTTCCGAAACATGACTGAGAAAGAAGTTGTAAGATATTTCGACCAACTAAAATTGCGTAAGGAACTGCTACACATTACAGCAATGGATATTTCATCCAGCTTATCCCGCATATTGCTGGGGTCGCTGGACCCACTCTGGTTCATCCGAGTTTTAGCTCAGGATTTAAGGCCGGATGCTCTGCTTGCCCCCACGCGATTTTCCGAGTGAGAATTCCAACCCAATATCCACCAGGATTCAACTTCCGTCGTTGAGTGGAAATTCAGCAGTTAAGCCATTGTGCTAAGCACACTCCATCCTCCCCACGCCACAATAAATAAATAAATAAATAAATAAATAAATAAATAAATAAATAAATAAATAAATAAATAAATAAATAAATAAATAAATAAATAAATAAATTGTAATGGAACTCTTGAATGTTGAGCTTTCTTGGAGTTCCTAATCTTTCATATACAGGATGCTGTAAATATCAATAATAATTACCTTCATAGATGGGTACGGTGTGGGAGACACCATCACCAGAGTCCAGCACGATACCAGTGGTACGACCGGAAGCGTACAGGGACAGAACAGCCTGGATGGCAACGTACATGGCGGGGGTGTTGAAGGTCTCAAACATGATCTGGGTCATCTTCTCCCTGTTGGCCTTGGGGTTGAGGGGAGCCTCAGTCAGCAGAATGGGGTGCTCCTCGGGGGCGACTCGGAGCTCGTTGTAGAAGGTGTGATGCCAGATCTTCTCCATATCATCCCAGTTGGTGATGATACCGTGTTCAATGGGGTACTTGAGGGTGAGGATACCTCTCTTGGACTGAGCCTCATCACCCACGTAGCTGTCCTTCTGACCCATACCCACCATCACTCCCTGGGGACATACAAATCATCCACTTTACTGCTCCGCTCAGAGATAGGTACGAAGTTTACCATGACGACAAAGAAAGAAGATTTTAGAGGGTGGTTAGTATTCATCAGATTTCTCTCACTGATGACATCTAGTTACAAACTCACGAGTTAAAAATAAATTTGCAGCCTTTCAGTCTGGAAAGACTTTTAAGCGAGAATGTTTCTTTACCTTTGGAGGACGTCAATGAAAACAGAAATTGCATCCTACACTTCCTCACACTATTTTCGTTCCCTACGTCTACGTAGTAATGAGTAAAATATCGACAGCGATAGGCTCTTGAATTTACCTATGTACATTAAACAGGGTGTGTCAGTGTATATTTACTATTTGTTACGTGTAAGTTTGTAGGTTCAGGACTTAAAGCGTCGTCTAGGGACTTAGTAACAAGTAGGACTACCATCCCAAGTTTTAAATAGAAAGAGGACGGGTTCTGAGGGGTGCCTCAGATACGAATAACTTACAGGCCTACTTAGGAGCATGGTCATATGTAACATAACACAAACGACTGTAGTTACTGACAGGCTACAACAAGTACAGTACCTATTTATTCAACCTATATTATAAGAAGACTACCGACGGCGTAGCCTTGTTGAAACATCGGATTCCGCAAGACCTCCTCAGTGGCCATCACTTGAATGGATAGAGACCGAGTGCTGTTGGGGGAGGAGCGGAAATGGTCTAGCCACCCTACAAATTAAAACTCAGTCTGAAAGTTCTGATTAGTACTCCGTGACTAAGCACTGACTAGGCTACCCGTGCACAGTATTTATAAAAAGCACAGCATATTTTATTTAAAAACCTAGACAACACGGGAATGGTGGTGGTATATGTGTACGGAATTAGCATTCCATCGGTACGTATTTAAAGATTTCTAGTACGAGAAGAATTGAACGTAAACTACATAATAAACTAAATCTGTGTTCTGAGAAACCTCAGAATAAAAACGGGTTTTTTTCTTATTATTATTTTTATTAGTATTGAATGGAATTTTCATTTATTTTATTCAAAGTATAGATTATTTCTATTATAACTTGCATTCAATTTCAAGGCAGTAAACTACAAAGACAGATAAATTCGAATCAACATTTTTAAATGTCTGAAAGCCTTTTGTATGTATGGCCTACGCCGTACTCGATTCTCAAGAAGAACGTCTCTAGAGAGCTTAGAAAACTGAGGGTTGGTAAAGCAGGAACGCCTGTGAAGCTACAACAGTTTTCTGACACCAACCAACAGGTTTATCTTCAAATACTCTGTTCTGCTACAACGAATTTCATGACATAACCCGAGTTCCAACACTGTTCGTGAACAATAATTATAAATGAAAAGTTTAGCAATGTTCTTAATTACAAACAATGAAGAGAATATTAAAACTATTTAGTCTTCTGAATTCTGAAAAGCAATTAATTTTTCTGTACATATTTGACTAAACGTCCGATATTTTTATGCACACATGAACACGTGCTTTACTATGATATAACGATTTCATGAAGAGTATGATTACTTAGGATACATACGGTTTTTGAGTAAAAAATAATGCGATTTTTTAAAATATGTGTATTAGTTCGCTACATATTTTATCAGAACTTTCCACTAAGTTTCTTGCAGGACCTTCTTTCTACTACAACTCAAAATTACTTTTAAGAAGGCTTAAAAGCAAAGCTATTTCTGCACAGGCCATGAAGGCCCTGGAAGGAGTAGAATGTAAAGGATTCCATTATCCGTACGCTCGGCAGTAAGTGGGGGAGAGTGGTTACCTCTGCGCTCGGCCGCTTTTAGCCCCAGGAGCCTACTAATTTCTGGTGTACGTTGAATGAAGCTCAGGGCCATATGCTCCAGAAGTGGAAATTTCGTTTGTAAATTTGTCGACATCCTGACGGGGAATCGAATTCACGTCCTTCTGGGTGAACCAAGCACGTCTTTACCGCCTGAACTAGGCAGCCTTTAAGAAGTCTTACGCCAGATCGAAAATAATACAAGACGTGGAAAATTCAAATTACAGTAGTAGAGGCGGGGGTCCTCGACAAACCAAACAATAGACATGTTCTGAGAGGAGCATGTACTTCAAAATATTAATGAATTAATCCGAGTTTAAACTAAGGAGTTAACGAACGTCGACATACTTCAGAATACAGCACTACGATGGACTGGAAGACTCTCACGAAAATTGGGCTGGTGATGACTAGCATTTTGATTTAAATGCGTGCATCTTAACAGATGTAACTAAGACAAAGGGGATATGTATGATTTAAATGCATTTTCATAATTCCTCATGTATATAACAAGACGCTAACTATGCGGAAGAAATTTGACCTTTTTAGTTCACTTAATTTCTGGCATAGTTTCATAGGGTCTATCTCCATAGAAAGTGCGTTTCTCGAAAATTACTGTATAAGATAGAATCATATCCGAAGAATGGGAGAGTTTCAGAAAATGTAATTTTGTCATCACGGAAAAAATTTGCTTCCGCAGGTCCGTGTTCCTTTGAGCATGTGATGAATTTATAAGCTGTCCAGTCCATCATCATCGCTTCGATCTATTGGAGATTCTGAAATCAATATTTCTGAACTAAAAAGTTGTGTCAACATCTGAAGAATTTGTTCGTTCTATAGTGGAGGGAGTGGTTAGGGCAAGAAGTCTGACTGGCTGCCGTAACTGATGTTAACCCTCCTGTGTCCCTACTTGCTCTATCCAAGTTGGGTATGTTGGCTGAACTGCGATTATAAAAAAATTCTAATTGTTTGATAAACTTGTGAAGTATTCATCTTATATAAACTAAATTTGTGACAGAAACACATTAAGACATTAGCGTATGTTCGTCGGTTGTCTCAACACGTAAGACACCCTATTTGAGTACCGGTATATAGGCCTAAGTTTTCTCTACCAGAAAGCGGACTAAAAAAATCCTATTGTTGATTGATATTTGAATTTGGAAAAGTAATTATAAACATGAAATATTTCAATAGCCACTCATGTTACACAGCCAATTCTCCACATCTGTACGAGACTGTCACTGTACTGGTCCTCAACGAGACCCGACCGGAAGCCATATAAGTTAAAGCCTGTAGAGCTACTTCATAAGGTTTCTTCTAACCTATCAGCTCGAGTTCTATTGTAACTGATCTGTCTCCATGTTATTTAGATATCACAATTCATTTATTATTAGATGCCCAAAACTAATACACCCTAACATTTCTCAGGACATTCTGTCTTATTTCCTGTGTATAATGAATATTAGTTTCCATTGCCTCCTAGATGTTAATGGGGATAATTATTAAAATGTTAGATAGTTTGTTTTTCTTAATTAGCTGAAGTGTCGCTTCTGTTTACCTGATGGCGGGGCCTGCCGACGATGGAGGGGAAGACTGCTCGGGGAGCATCATCTCCGGCGAAGCCGGCTTTGCACATGCCGGAGCCATTGTCGACAACCAATGCGGCAACGTCGTCGTCACACATTTTGGTAGTTCTTCTCTGTCAACCTGCGACATGACACATACAATAAGATTTACATGGCACTCAAACATATCAAAACATGAAAAAATAACTCGCCGTACCACCAACTGATCAAAACGAACAATACTGTTGTTTCTCGACAGATCGTAAGGTGAAGAAAATGTTGGTAATTGTTACATAACCATATCTGTCCATCCACCACTGTGAAGAAATGTATTTAAATTTTGAGTACGACCTGTTATTACTTCTAGCAGCTATATAATCTGAAAGTTTCTCTGTACATTTTATTGTTATGCTTTTACTGGAATAGCGATTTAAAGTCAAGTCATTTTCCCGAGCACTGACCATTTCGTGATGTTTTTTCAAATCAGAATTTCGCTTTCCAATCTTTGAAGCTGGTCTGGGTACAATCACCACTCTACTATCACTGATGTAGCTTGCATTCTCTACTACCCAATTAAACCATCATCACAGTCACTATAAAACTGAGGCACTTTATCTATTCCTTGCTAGTTAGCATACACAATTACTGTTTTACTGTGATTAATAAAACTAAATAAAATTCAGAAATATAGAAGCTTACACCGTTTACGTCAAAAATTAACTGGAGCTATTTAGATGGAACGCTCGAGGATTGCTCTCTTTCCACAAAAGGGATGCCATCAGAGCGGAAACAATGCAATTTTCGCATTCCTGCCTCTATTATTCCATCTGTATATTGCAAACTTTTTTGTAAATTTGTGAAAATAGACCAAACTCGATTAGCACTGATTTTATTTGATCATAATATTTTCAATGAAAATATCACTGGTTTTAAAGATAATGTGCTTTTATACTCTATACCAGTGTAATAACTTCCACTCGCTTGTAGAAAAATTGAGAGATCAGTTCACTCCCAGTTGAAACTGTTTCAGTTTCTTCGTGATCCACTTAAGAACTGAAAATTCAATCCATAAGAATGGACCAAGAACTGAATACATTTACAATGAATCCTTTAAGCCAGTTAAAAGACTTATTTTTACTTTGAACTTTAACTTTTCTATTATTTTCGGTGTTTATTTGTTGACAATGGTATTAAATACTTCGAACTTCATTATTTGAATACAAGCCATGTAAAACTTCAAAATTTAGCTTAGGTGATGTAACACTTCTGTTCTCCACCAAGACTTGTTAGGAACTTAGAATATGCACTATTCTATCACAAGTTCAAGAAGTTTCCACTATCGGCAATAGCGATGCAAAATTATTCGTTACATAACATCGGTGAAATATTATAAGGAAAAACTTGCAAAGTTCACCAATTCCAAGAGCTTGTGATTAAAAATCCAGCGAGGAAACTAAAACCAAGTAGCACTATAACTGAAATCCTATAAAAATCAAACGGTTTTGTCAATTGGCGGTGGACGGCTGTTGATCACTGTTCTCACACACTGTCACTGCGAGCACCCACCGTTCAAGTATGTTAAAATGCTCCGGCCTTCTCTCCTGCTCAACGTCTAGGCAGCGAGTGGGGCTTCCAGTGGAGTCGCCACTAACTATATCCTTCATACAACAAGCCAAAAATATCGCCCTCCATACAAGGGAACAGCCCGCGCGCCGCGACGCGCCTGCGCGCCCGACGCCGTTACCCATATATGGGGGTGGCCGTGACGCTACCCTCCACTCGCCCATTTTTAAGTTTGAAGGATAAACAAAATATTCTCCGCTCGCACCTTAACTCGCGAGCTATCGGCTCACTCTTCCTTCCGGCAATTGAGCTCCGGTCAAACAATTGAGCAGATCGTGAGAAGTTCTCTCACTTTCAAAATATTTAAAATATAATCAACGTACAACACTACTGAGTTGCCGAAGATGGCATCTCACAAATATAAGTTAACAGTTACACGACCCACACTACGTTTTATGTTCTTTAGTTTCCTTACTATAAGAAACGTTGATAACCAATAATTCCTTATAATGTCAAGAAAAATGTGAGTTAACGTCTATAGAAGTAGTGTGTATTTGTCATTTTCAATTCGTTAAGAATTCATCTATATGTTTCGTAAAAGAAATTCACTTTAAGAAGCAGTTCGTTTGATAATTGGTTATTTGAAATAAGTACTAAGAATTTACCTATTTATCCCGTTTAGTTACTTGTCCCCGTAGCAACTGCTAAATAGGAAAGCTGTACAAAAAATATTAAATATTAGATTGTTGGTGTAAATTTAGAATACCGGCATCAATTAATTTGGTATTTCTAATTTTAGATTTTATATATATATATATTTGCAATCAATTGGCTCTACGTCGCAGCGACACAGGTTTTACGGCGACGATGGGATAGAGAAAGACTAGAAGTAGGAAGCAAACGGCCGTGGCCTTAATTAAGGTACAGCCCCAGTATTTGCTTGGTGTGGAAATGAGAAAGCACGGAAAACCACCGTCAGGGCTGCCGATAGTGGGTTTCGAACCCACTGTCTCCCGAATGTAAGCTCTCAGCCGCGTGCCTCTAACCGCACGGCCAACTCGCTCGCTTTAGGTTTTTCTTTCATGATACCTTTTATTTGATTGTCGTGTATAAAATAAAGTAGGTTCTTTAATATTATTCCTGACTGTCTATTGCTAGTGGTTTGACGTCGCACTAACATCCACAGGTTTTCCTGTCTATTGCTAGTGGTTTGACGTCGCACTAACATCCACATGTTTTCGATGGCTATGGGATGGGGAAAGGCTAGGGCCGATAAAACGCAGTGGTCGTGGCTCTAATTAAGCTGGACTAAAGCCCTGGTATTTCCCTGATGTGAAAATTAAAACTAGAGTTGCCGAAGATGGCATCTCACAAATATAAGTTAACAGTTACACGACCCACACTACGTTTTATGTTCTTTAGTTTCCTTACTATAAGAAACGTTGATAACCAATAATTCCTTATAATGTCAAGAAAAATGTGAGTTAACGTCTATAGAAGTAGTGTGAATTGTGATTGGAGCTAAAGGTACATTAACAGCTGTTCAGATTCGATACACTTTGTATGGACATTAGTGACCTTTTTTTTTTTTTGCTACTTGCTTTACGGCGCACCGACACAGATAGGTCTTATGGCGACGATGGGACAGGAAAGGGCTAGGAGTGGGAAGGAAGCGGCTGTGGCCTTAATTAAGGTACAGCCCCAGCATTTGCCTGGTGTGAAAATGGGAAACCACAGAAAACCATTTTCAGGGCTGCCGACAGTGGGGTTCGAACCTACTATCTCCCGAATACTGGATACTGCCCGCACTTAAGCGACTGCAGCTATCGAGCTCGGTTTAGTGACCTTCATGGCTGAAAAGTGTTTAATAAGGTTTTGATTCTGGATGGTCTCTAGTTGGCAGAAGCTGAATGGTAATTACTACTGAAAAATAAAACCCACACACTTTAACATTTCGAACACACTAATCGGAATATTTTCTGTCTTTAGTAAATTAATCCTTTCGAAATATATTTTCCTCATTACATTTTCGAAGGGAGCTCCGGAAAATCTAAAAGCCCACCATCAGCAGCCAATAACACATTTAAATACTTAATGCGCATCAGAAATTGTAAGAAGATATTTGCATACAGTTGAGTATGGGATTTCAAATCTTACTAGGTTCCATTCCTCATAAATGTTTAATTGAACCTTAAACTAAGCTGTGAGAAGCAGTAAATGTAAGTTTTTACTGATTTCTTATATTGATCTTGCGTAGAGCGACTTCCATAGTCCAGGAGACGGTTTCAACATACATACATACATACATGCATACATACATACATACATACATACATACATACATACATACATACATACATACATACATACATACATACATACAGTACATCTTCATTATATACCTTTCTTTTTGCTATTGGCTTTACGTCGCACCGACTCAGATAGGTCTTATGGCGACGATGGGACAGGAAAGGGCTAGGACTAGGAAGGAAGCGGCCGTGGCCTTAATTAAGGTACAGCCCCAGCATTTGCCTGGTATGAAAATGGGAAACCACGGAAAACCATCCTCAGGGCTGCCGACAGTGGGGTTCGAACCCACTATCTCCCGAATACTGGATTCTGGTCGCACTTAAGCGACTACAGCTATCGAGCTCGGTCATTATATACTTTCAGCGTTCAGTCTGCAAGCCTCTGTGAATTTACAAAACACCTCCACAATCACCTATTAGTAATCAGCTCTGTAACCTTGTTTAGTTCCTTGCCTGTTATCATTGTTCATTGTTTACAGGTATGCTCTGAGCTCGCATCTGGCAGATAGTGGATTCGAATCCAACTGTCGGCAGCCCTGAAGATGGTTTTCCGTGGTTTCCCATTTTCGCACCAGGCAAATGCTGGGGCTGTACCTTAATTAAGGCCGCGGCCACTTTCTTCCCATTCCTAGGCCTTTCATATCCCATCGTCGCCATAAGACCTATCTGTGTCGGTGCGACGTAAAGCAAATACAAAAAAAGTACAGGTATGTTACAGTGTTACATTTTTTGTTTTGACAGACTGAAAACTATAAGCTATAATATCTCTTATCTTTCAGTCATTAGAAACTGAGTCTAATCATCGACGTCTTGGTCTCCCTCTACTTCGCTTACCCTGCATGAGCGAGTCCGTTTTCTCTTAGGTAACCTATCCTCCTCCATTCGCTTCGCATGACCCCAACGCCGAAGCCGGTTTAGGCGAACCGCTTCATCCATCGAGTTCACTCCTAACTTATCCATTATCTTCTCATTCCGAGTACCCTCCTGCCACCGTCCCCACCTGTTTGCACCAGCAATCATTCTCGCTGCTTTCATGTCTGTTACTTCTAACTTATGAATAAGATATCCTGAGTACACACATCTTTCACTGCCGTACAGCAAAGTTGGTCTGAAAGCAGTCCGACCGGGCGAGTTGGCCGTGCGCGTAGAGGCGCGCGGCTGTGAGCTTGCATCCGGGAGATAGTAGGTTCGAATCCCACTATCGGCAGCCCTGAAAATGGTTTTCCGTGGTTTCCCATTTTCACACCAGGCAAATGCTGGGGCTGTACCTTAATTAAGGCCACGGCCGCTTCCTTCCAACTCCTAGGCCTTTCCTATCCCATCGTCGACATAAGACCTATCTGTGTCGGTGCGACGTAAAGCCCCTAGCAAAAAGAAAAAAAAACCAGTCCGATGTAAAGATAGTTTCGTCCGGGAGCTGACTTCTTTCTACAGAATACTGCTGATAGCAATTGCGAGCTCACTGCATTAGTTTCGCTGCATCTTAACTCCGTCTCATTTACCATACTACCATCCTAAATACTTGAAATGATCTACCTGTTCCAGCTTTGTATTCCCAAACTAACATTCAGTTTTCTCTAGTCTTGGAAGTCATGTACTCAGTGCATCTATTTTTCGAGTTCGAAGCTTTCAGCACAGTCTGCCAATAAGACAAAGTCGTCGGCATAGGCCAAACTGCTTACATTTCCACCTAACTGAATCCCTCCGTGCCACGTTTATACCTTACAACCTTACAGTACAGCCTTGTCTAACCTCTGCATGCAACTTGAACCAAGAAATTCTACCATCAGTTCTTACTGTAGCCTGATAGTCAACATAAAATACCTTTGACTGCTTTCAGCTTATAACAAAACAAATAACATCGGCTATCCACTTATTTGAGCAAGGAATGTTCCCAGCCTCAATAGTTTGACCAATAAAATGTCCTGAAATACCTTCTGTATCTAAACATTCATCAAACTCATGGCATTTATTCTGTTAAAACGGAAAACCTTAGCAAAATGCCCTATCTTTAGCTGGGCATTTAATTCTAGAACGTACATTTCTTTTCTTCTTGACATTATCACGATAACGCTTGTTCGATGTCTTCTTACTCGATACTTTATCAACAGCGGAATTTTGCTGCGAGGCACACCCTTCTCTTAAAGATGACTCTGCTTTCTTATTGACTCAAGACTGCCGAGTTGTAATAGCCTTCTCCAGGGTTAGTTTAGAATCTAATTGTAGTTTTTTATATAGTACTCTTAACACTCAGATAGCTCAGATGGAAAGCCACTTCTAGGGAAAGAAGACAAAGCAGAAAGATGGCAGGAGCATATCCAACAGTTGTATCAAGGTAAAGATGTAGATAATTTGGTTCTGGAACATGAAGAGGTTGTTGATGCTGATGAAATGGGAGACCCAATTTTGAGGTCAGAGTTTGACAAAGCTGTGAGTGACCTAAATAGGAACAAGGCACCTGGAATTGAGGACATTCCCTCTGAATTACTGACTGCCTTAGGAGAAACCAGCATGGCAAGGTTATTTCATTTAGTGTGCAAGATGTATGAGACAGGAGAAGTCCCATCCGATTTTCGGCAGAATGTTGTTATACCTATACCCAAGAAAGCCGGTGCTGACAGGTGTGAAAACTACCGCACCATTAGTTTAGTATCTCATGCCTGCAAACTTTTAACACGTATTATTTACAGAAGAATGGAAAAACAAGTTGAAGCTGAGTTGGGAGAAGATCAGTTTGGCTTCAGAAGAAACGTAGGAACACGTGAAGCAATCCTGACTTTACGTCTGATCTTAGAGGATCGAATCAAGAAGGACAAGCCCACGTACATGGCATTCGTAGGTCTAGAAAAGGGATTCGATAATGTTGATTGGACCAAGCTATTTATGATTCTGAAGATGATAGGGATCAGATACCGAGAACGAAGAATTATCTACAATCTGTATAAAAATCAGTCTGCAGTGATAAGAATCGAGGGCTTTGAAAAAGAAGCAGCAATCCAGAAAGGCGTGTGGCAAGGCTGCAGTTTGTCTCCTCTCCTTTTCAATGTTTACATAGAACAGGCAGTAAAGGAAATCAAAGAGAAATTTGGAAAGGGAATCACAGTCCAAGGAGAGGAAATCAAAACCTTGAGATTTGCCGATGATATTGTTATTTTATCTGAGACTGCAGGAGTGCAGTCGAACGAAGGCAGGTGATGTAGGAAATATTAGATTAGGAAATGAAGTCTTAAAGGAAGTAGATGAATATTGTTACTTGGGTAGTAAAATAACTAACGATGGCAGAAGTAAGGAGGACATAAAATGCAGACTAGCACAAGCAAGGAAGAGCTTTCTTAAGAAAAGAAATTTGCTCACTTCAAACATTGATATCGGAATTAGAAAGATGTTTTTGAAGACTTTCGTGTGGAGCGTGGCATTGTATGGAAGTGAAACATGGACGATAACTAGCTCAGAAAGAAAGAGAATAGAAGCTTTTGAAATGTGGTGTTACAAAAGAATGCTGAAGGTGAGATGGATAGATCGAATCACGAATGAAGAGATACTGAATCGAATTGGTGAGAGGAGATCGATTTGGCTAAATTTGACGAGAAGAAGAGATAGAATGATAGGACACATCTTAAGACACCCAGGACTTGTTCAGTTGGTTTTTGAAGGAAGTATAGGTGGTAAGAACGGTAAGGGTAGACCAAGGTGACCAAGGTATGAATATGACAAGCAGATTAGAGCAGATGTAGGATGCAATAGTTACGTAGAAATTAAAAGGTTAGCACAGTATAGGGTGGCATGGAGGGCTGCATCAAACCAGTCTATGGACTGATGACTCAAACAACAACAGCTGGTATTTGATACACTGTAGCTTGGATCATTGCTGTTAACATGTAGCATACCAACAAGAACAGCGGATACATTTTTTAATTTATTCATCATAAGAATATACATACCTTGGCACAGTCTCGAACAGATTGTAGTTTTCATCGAAGTCTCAGTCTAAATTACGGCTGTGATAAAATGGAAGCTGCGGAGGTATGGGTGGTCTAAGTAATGACATTGGGAACACTAATAATATGTCAGGATGTTATGAAAGGTGCTATTCATAAGCCCGATCTGGCCCAGCGAGGAAAGCAGCGGCAAACTAGCTTACCCATCACCATGCTGTGTATGTCTCATTGTGATACCACCATCGGTTTAAGCGATTCAATTTATAACGGAAAATCATTTGGTGGTCCTTTTGGGGGATCCAACCAGCCTGTGGGTTGAAGACTAAACATCAACAAGAATGTCCGACTCGTTGGCTGAATGGTCACGGTACTGGTCTTCGGTTCAGAGGGACCCGGGTTCAATTCCCGGCCGGGTCGAGGATTTTAACCTTCATTTGTTAATTCCAATGGCCCGGGGCTGGGTGTTTGTGCTGTCCCCAACATCCCTGCAACTCACACACCACACCACTATCCTCCACCACAATAACCGCAGTTACCTACACATGGCAGATGCCGCCCACCCTCATCGGAGGGTCTGCCTTTCAAGGGCTGGACTCGGCTAGAAATAGCCACACGAATTTATTTATTTATTATCAACAAGAATATACATAACAGTAAACATAAATAGAGAATTATCACCTTGGAAACTAAGACACTGACCTGGCCGGGAATCGAACCCAAGGCCTCGGGGTAAGAGGCAGGAACACTACCCGTACACCGTGGGTCGAACTAACACTCAATAAAACCAAAGTAAATGGAATATTTTTGCAATTATGATAAATAGGGCAGATCAAATGTGGTATAGAGCATGTCGATGACTGGGAAAACAACCGCAGAGGTAAGGTCAAAACAGTGATAGTTGCAAATTTCAGTTATGTATCCCCCTAAATGCCATCGACCTCAGTTGGGATTGTTCCCGGTCGCGATTTTTTATTTTGATGTATGTATGAGATAATTTATGACATGTTCTCGTGATTGACACACCATATACTACATGCTGAGGGGTTAAACAGAAGTGTGACGTACGCAACGCATATCTTACATCGGGAGATAGGAAGTGCTTAATGTCCGCCTCTGTGGTCTAGTAGTTGGTGTGATTAGCTGCCACCGCCGGAGGCCCGGGTTCGATTCCTGGCTCTGCCACGAAATTTGAAAAGTGGTACGAGGGCTGGAACGGGGTCCACTCAGCCTCGGGAGGTCAACTAAGTAGCGGCGGGTTCGATTCCCACCTCAGCCATCCTGGAAGTGGTTTTCCGTGGTTTCCCACTTCTCCTCCAGGCAAATGCTGGGATGGCACCTAACTTAAGGCCACAGCAGCTTCCTCCCTCTTCCTTGTCTATCCCTTTCAATCTTCCCATCCCCCCCACAAGCATAGCAGGTGAGGCAGCCTGGGCGAGTTGTATACCTGTTGTATCCCCTCGACCCAAAGTCTTACGCTCCCGGACACTGCCCTTGAGGCGGTGAAGTGGGATCCCTCATTGAGTCTGGAGGAAGAACCAACCCTCGAGGATAAACAGATTAAGAAAGAGGAAAATAAATGATTATTTTTTAAAAAAGTTGTTTTACATCGCACCGACAAAGATAGGTCTTATGGCGACGATGGGACAGGAAAGAGCTAGGAGTGTGAAGGAAGCGGCCGTGGCCTTCATTAAGGTACAGCCCCAGCATTAGTCTGGTGTGAAAATGGGAAACCATGGAAAATCATCTTCAGGGTTGTCGACAGTGGGGTTCGAACCCACTGTCTCCGGAATACTGGATACTGGCCACACTTAAGCGACTGCAACTATCGAGTTCGGTTAAGAGGAAATACAAGGAGATAATCGCTCCCTGTTAATACTAATCAGAAGAGTTACGAGCCTTCCAAGAATGAGGGTATTCGGAAAATAAATGGGAGGGGCCACGAAGGCTTCGCGACTGGGACTGGAAGAGAGAGTTGATAAAGAGAGGTCGAATAAAAAAGATAAAAGTGAGGAGCCTTTAAGACAAATTTTATTACGTGTTGCCACTTGTTCATTGGTAAAATTCTCAAGTAATTCCATCCTAACTCTCCATCAGATCCGTGTTAGAATCTGTACCACACGTTGCTCGAGAAAGTTGAACTATAAGTCACCAGTCGTGCAACACACGAAACCAATAATTTAATAAAATGCAAATGCGGAATTTACAACAACGATTGCCGTTTCATCGCACGGTATGAAATAGCGTATGGCTTTCAGTGCCGTGAGCGTCCGAAGACATGTTCGGCGCGCCAGGTGCAGGTCTTTCGATTTGAACTCCCGTAGGCGACCTGCGCGTCGTGATGAGGATGAAATGATGATGAAGACGACACATACACTCAGCCCCCGTGCACGAGGAATTAACCAATGATGGTTAAAATTCCCGACCCTGCCGGCAATCGAACCCGGGACCCCTGTGACTAAAGGCCAGCACGCTAACCATTTAGCCATGGAGCCGAACATGGTACGGTGAAACAATGAATACGATGTTAAGAATTTCATTAAATGGTAATTAAATAGTTTAGTGGGAAAGCAAGTAAATAGGTGTGGGTTATATTAAATTTTCAATCAATCAATTTTTTTTTCTAGGGGCTTTACGTCGCACCGACACAGATAGGTCTTATGGCGACGATGGGATAGGAAAGGCCTAGGAGTTGGAAGGAAGCGGCCGTGGCCTTAATTAAGGTACAGCCCCAGCATTTGCCTGGTGTGAAAATGGGAAACCACGGAAAACCATCTTCAGGGCTGCCGATAGTGGGATTCGAACCTACTATCTCCCGGATGCAAATCAATCAATCAATCAATCAATCAATCAATCAATCAATCAATCAATCAATCAATCAATCAATCAATCAATCAATCAATCAATCAATCAATCAATCAATCAATCAATCAATCAATCAATCAATCAATCAATCAATCACCAGTGATCTGCATTTAAGACTCGCACGCCAGTGGCAGATTCTCTATAAATTGTTTATCTAGTTTTTTTTTCCTTAAACGATATCAAAGAAGTTGGAAATTCATCGAACATCTCCCTTGATAAATTATTCGTCACTAATTCCCCTTTGTACAAGCGAATATTTCCCCCAATGTTTCCTCTTGAATTCCAACTTTATCTTAATATTATGATCTTTCCTACTTTTAAAAAGGTTATTCATCTGCTAATATTATACGCTATCTCTGTTCTGAAAGGTCGAAACATAGGCCTAGCGCTTAGTCGAGCAGCTCATCTTCTTATTCCCAAGCTCTCAGCCCAAAATTTGCAACATTTTCGGAATACTACTCTTTTTTCGGGAATCACCCCGAACAAATTACGCTGCTTTCCTTTGCATCTTTCCCAGTTCCTCAGATCGAGTAATCCTAGTGAGGGTCCCATACACTAGAACCATGTCTTGGGGTCTTACCAGTGACTTATGCGTCCTTTCCTTTACATCCTTACTACAACTACTATAACCTCATAAATGTGATTATTTCCTTATTTTAACACCCAGGTACTAACAGTGATCCCCATGAGTTACTGTCACTCCGTCAACACAGTAAATAAAACTGAGAAGACCTTTACTCGTGGTGAAATTTACAACCTGATTTTCCACACCATTGTGTGCTATCCATCTCGCGACATTGTCGAGGTATTTTTGCAGTTACTCACAATTCTGTAACTTATTTATTACTCTACACAGTAAAACACCATTTGCAGAATGTCTTATCTCTGATTCCAGTTCTTTACTCATATCATTAAGAAAGCATAAAAGTCCATTAATACTGCCTTGTGGAACACCCCTCTTAATCATTACAGGATTAGATAATGTTCCACCTCAATGCGAATTGTGGACAGATCGATAGTGATAATTAGCAGCAAAATGACTGTAAGAAAGAGAAGGGAAAATAATCAAATCTGTTGGTATAACGATGAGTGTCAAAAAAAAAAAATCTGTAGTGATGAGGGCACTAAAGCGTACAGAAATGAGGGATCACAATGATTAAGGATAGAATTCTGTAAAAAAAAAAAAAAAAGAAAGCACAAATATTTTTTTGCTAATGGCTTTACGTCGTGCCGACACAGATAGGTCTTATGACGACGATGGGATAGGAAAGGCCTAGGAGTTGGAAGGAAGCGGCCGTGGCCTTAAGGTACAGCTCCAGCATTTGCCTGGTGTGAAAATGGGAAACCACAGAAAACCATCTTTCAGGGCTGCCGACAGTGGGATTCGAACTCACTGTCTCCCGGATGCCAGCTCACAGCCGCGCGCCTCTGACCGCACGGCCAACTCGCCCGGTAGCACAAAGATTTGCTGAGCGAAAATAGAAATAATTGGCAGGCCAAAGAGGTACAAGTTTTATATAGATATTGCGAAGAAAACGAAACCAAGAAAGTATGGGGCAGAATAAAAAAAATGGTAAAGAAAACAAAAATAGGAACCAAGCAAACATAAGAGTATTTTAAGGAATTACTTGGTGGTCGGGATAAATGGGAAGCTTAGAGAAATGAATCTGGTGTACTTAGACACATGGAGACCATCCTGCCCTTACTAGATATTCCAATAACTGAGGATGGGTTTTTTTCTTCAATTTGCTTTACGTCGCACCGACACATTGTCTTATGGCGACAATGGGATAGGAAAGGACTAGGGAGTGGGAAGGAAGTGGCTGTGGCCTTAATTGAGGTGCAATCCCAGCATTTGCCTCGTGTGCAAATGGGAAACCACGTAAAACCATGTTCAGGGCTGCCGATAGTGGGGTACGAAGTGAATGAATCTTCATTGCGAGGTTTTACGACTGGATGCTCTTCCTGACGTCAGCCTCATCAGAGGAGGTAATGAGATGAAATAACTAACGTGTTAACGTGTTATATGATGGTAGACAGATAAAGGATAAAACCCACTGCCAGTACATAGCCTACTGCTGTCGAATGGCACCAAGGGGTCTGCTAAAGGCTTAACGTCGCCATCCAACTTATGAATCACCATCAACAGTGTCATATGTCCTGTGGTCAACATTCTGATGGGGAATTTTTTTCGTCCAACGGGACTCGAAACGCTAATCGCGGTCTCAGACCACATAAACTTGACGCCATGGCCACCAGTCGGGCTTTAGGAAAGAAATGACTTCAGATAACATTTGTAAATAAAACAATACTTAGAGAGAAAATGTGACAAGTTATATATTACAGCTACAGATCTGTATAAAGCAATAGATTCTGTCAGGAGACGGGTGGAATGGAGGTGTCAAAATTATTATTGTCTTTCAAGAACTTTCTTCTTCTTCTTCTTCTTCTTCTTCTTCTTCTTGTTAATCTGCTTACCCTCCAGGGTTGGTTTCTACCTCGGACTCAGTGAGGGATCCCACCTCTACCGCCTCAAGGGCAGTGTCGGAGGATACAACTGGGGAGGATAACCAGTACCTCGCCCAGGCGGCTGCACCTGTTTTGCTGAACAGGGGCCTTGGTGGGGGATGGGAAGATTGGAAGTGATAGACAAGGAAGAGGGAAGGAAGCGGCCGTGGCCTTAAGTTAGGTACCATCCCGGTATTTGCCTGGAGGAGAAGTGGGAAACCACGAAAAACCACTTCGAGGATAGCTGAGGTGGGAATCCAACCCACCTCTGCTCAGTTGCCCTCCCGAGGCTGAGTGGACCCCGTTCCAGCCCCCGTACCATTTTTCAAATTTCGTGGCAGAGCCGGGAATCGAATCCGGGCCTCCGGGGGTGGCAGTTAATCACACTAACCACTACACCACAGAGGTGGACCAAGAACTTTTCTTTTTTCTTTTATTTAAAATATTAGTTATTCGGGGCGTCGACCTAGAAAGATCTTTTGCCCCTACTTTGAACCATTTGTTATGAACCTGCGTGTATTTGGAAACTGCGGAAGTGTAAATTGTTGAATGTGAGGAAAGGAACATCAAGGACGACACAAACACCCAGTCCCCAGGCCAGGGATATTAATCATTTACAATTAAAAACCCCTGACCCAACCGGGAATCGAACCCGGGGCCGCCGGGTGACAGGCGGACGCGTTGCACCCTACACTTTATTCAGAGGTTAAATGAACGATTAAAGCAAAGTAAGATTAATAGTGTGAGAGATATCAGGCCCGGAACTAGGGCGGGGCGGGGGGAGCACGTGCTCCGGGTGGCAGATTTCAGAGGGCGGCAAAATTTGAAAAGTATATTAAAAAAGAATAGTAAGTTATTTAATTTGTTCAAAATAATAATAATACCACAATTAATATTGTTTAATTTTATTTAATTTTGTTGCACAATTCATCAACTTTATTACACTCACACTGTATACCAAGTTATTTTCTTCATTATAAGACACAACACAAGAATTAACGTAATTCAGGGTCTGTAGTGAGTCTTATGCTGTTATGCCTACTACTGATATGAATAATTAGTAGCCTGAGTGCTAGGCAGAGGGGTCGTGGCTCGAAAACAGTCTGTCCTTGACGCGATGCGCGAGCATCTCATCTATCTCACCCCCTTTCTGCTTACAATAAACAGTAAACTAAACAGACACCTGCAGTCATCGTTGTCGTTATCGAGGGCTACACCTGTAGCCTGCGTACACTGTTGTCTGCGTGTGTTGATACGAACTGACAGTTGTTTTATTTTATTTGCATTTAGTATTTAGTTATTAGTAGAGCCTCCGTGGCTCAGACGGCAGCGCGTCGGCCTCTCACCGCTGGATACCGTGGTTCAAATCCCGGTCTCTCCAAGTGAGATTTGTGCTGGACAAAGCGGAGGCGGGACAGCTTTTTCTCCGGGTACTCCGGTTTTCTCTGTCATCTTTCATTGCAGCAACACTCTCCATGATCATTTCATAGCATTTATCACTCATTAATAAATCACCTTGGGAGTGGCGACCCCATTGTAATAACAGCCTATATATGCTTCATTCATTACATTCCTGACCCGGTCAATGACTAAAACAGGTTGTAGGTTTTCATTTCATTTTCATTAAGTTATTAGTGTTCGGAGTGTTGATTAGTTATTCGTGTTACCGTTTGTCAGCGTTTGAAAAACGGAATTGTTCAGTACAATTTGAGCTGCGCTTTTATCAGGTTCCAAATTATGGATGGCAGAAAACGACTCAGTGGAGCCTAGTATAGCAAACTCGCCAAAGAAAAAAGGAAGAAAGAAAGCGATGTGCTGTCACAAACACCAAAATTAGAAGCATTTTTTTTAAAAACCTAATGTTAATGAAAATGAAGGCTCAAAAGAAAAATCAGGTAAGTAAATATTCATTTTTATTTCAATAATTAAATTATAGCACATTAGGGAAGGATGAATTAATTGTGCCTTATCGGACTTTACGACAGTTTTTTAATACTTCATTTTGTAATATATCATATTACTGATTGAATTTTAATCCCGGCTTTCAATACTGTAGATGGCGTTGAAGCTGGAGAGGAAGGCACGCAACATGTTGAACTTTGTAAGAAACTCAGTCCTACTGGTGAAACGAATGAAGATGAATTATTATCTCGTCCAGACCCTACAACTATTCTTCAAGAAATGTCCGAGTTTTCCTTTGATTTTAGGAATCCTGGCTCATGGCCAAATAGTTTTTCAGATTCTGAAAGATGTTACGTAACAAAAATGAGCTTTGAAAATCTGATCGAGCCAAATTTAAGTAATAGCAGCAGAGAAGGACGTAACTTAACCAAAGATTGGTTTTATAAATTTATCAAAAATGGAGGAAAAGTAAAGAGATCATGGTTAGGCTATAGTGAAAGTAAGAAAGCTCTATATTGTGTTCAAATCAAGTGCTTTCATTAGCTAAAGAAAAAGGACTTACTAATTGGAGAAAACTCAGTGAAAAATTGCCCCAACATGAAAATTCATACAACCACAAACTTTGCTTTTGTTCGTGGAAAGCTTTATAATCTTGTTTAGGAAAGGGAGGTATTGATGCAGAACTCCGAAACCAGGTCCATCAAGAAGAGTCTCACTGGAAGGCGGTATTGCGCTGCATTATCGGTGCTATTCTATTCCTAGCAAAGCAAGGGAGTCCATTCCGAGAAACTAAAGAAGACTGTGATTTCAGCGACCCATCCAGTGGAAAGTTCTTGAACACAGTAGAACTTATATCGCATTACAATGCCCCTCTTCTACAACATATTGAGCGGCATAAGAAAGGGCAAATCTCGATTTCTCACATAAAATACAAGATGAGTTCCTTGAAATTATTGCCAATAACATAAGGCAAATGATAATACAAGACATTTTGGATGCGAAATATTATTCCTTAATATTTGACTGCACTCCGGATATCAGCCACAGTGAGCAAATGACCTAAGTAGTTGGTTACGTCAAAACAAATACATCCGAGGTAGAAGAAAGTTTTATTGATGTTTTCCCAGTTAGTGACAAAACAGGTGAAGTCTCAGCCAAGAAATCCTAAAAAATTAGACAAAGATAGACTAAACTTAGAGAACTGTAGAAGCCAATCCTACGACAATGGGACGAATATGGCCGGGAAGTGTAAAGGAGTTCAGTCCAGACTACTTCAGGAGAACGAGCTAGCATATTTTGTCCCATGTGCTGCTCACTCCATCAATTTAGTTGGTGCTAATGCGGCCAGAATGTTTTCGGAACTTTGAACAGTATGTATTCTTTCTTTGCGGCTTCAACTTCACGCTGGGAAATTCTCCGAAAATATGTGCCACTGACATTGAAACCTGAAAGCAATACAAGATGGTCTGCAAGATTAGATGCGGTCGAACCTGTGTATAAACAGTACGGTAAAGTTGTGCAGGCTCTAGGGAATCTTAAAAACCATGATCTCTCAACACCTCAAACTAAGAGTGAGGCCATTCCCCTTTTAAAAATATTCGGAAACTTGAATTCATCGTTTTCACATGTTTTTGGCATGCTTTGTCCAAAATGATCAATAATATCAATGAGTTTTTGCAAAAAAAAGATGTAACAGTAGATTTGGCTGCCCGGAAACTTCAAGGTCTTTTAACGCTCTTGAAGTCTTGCAGAGAGTTTGCTCTATCTGAGGTCTGTACTGAGGGTAAATTCTTAGCAAGCACGAGTGATCTACCATCTGAGTTCTCAGAAAAAAGAAAAATGCCTGATGAGCTGTGTGGCGATGAAGCTCCGACAAGTACTGAGAATGTGTACCAACAGGTATGTTAGAGGTTATTGACCAGATGATTACGGAAGTCAGTGACAGGTTTAAGGCTTTGGACAACATAAACAGCAAGTTTGGATTTTTGAATGGAGTTCGAATTAAAGAAATGCGAGCAAAAGATATTAAAATGAAAGCAGAAGAATTGGCAAATATCTACACTGCTGATCTCAACATTGAGAATTTCAATTTGAAATAGAAAGTTTCAAGCACCACGCTTTATCAGTTGACGAAAATTTAAAGGAACCACATCAAGAGAAATGTTATGTCTTATTTATAAAAATAAACTAGAGGAAGCAGTGGCGGCCGGTCAGTACGTGCTACCGGGCTCCAGCACGTAGCTTGGAACTGTAAGCAATATTATTTATGTACAGTACAATTATCCTGGTGCCTTTTCGTTGTTTTGAGTACGATATGAATTTGTGTTTTGTGAAAATCAGGACGAGATCTGTCGAACACCTAGCGCCGTTCTCCCGGGGAACAAGGCTCGTGCTCATGTGAAGTGAGCCCTTGCCTGTAGCCTGAAGGAAGCAATACGCAGGCGCAGCCAAGCTTGCAACACTCCCCCTAGCCGGCGGAGTATACCGTAAACCGGGATCAACTTTCACTGATCCCGTTTATAGTTACTTTCTCTCCCGCAAGGGGGTAGAATTACTCGATGTCTCCTGCTACCCTTATGTTCACGGCCGACTTGATGCGTTGCTCTAAATAGCTCCTTGGAGCGCAACGAGGGATCCAGTCGGCCGTGCTTATGTTGAACGTGGTAAGCGAATCTGCCACTAGAGAGTAGCATCGTCTAGGCTCGAAAATAAAGCGTAAGTGGAGGCAATCTATCTCACACATGCTTATTAAAATATCCATCTTCCTTTTGTGTCAAAAATAAGAAATTCGTAGGTGAGTCAAAGAATCTTTGACTGACCCTAAATGTTATCCCGCATTACAATGTAATTTACTCTGGTGAAATGAAATAGCGTATGGCTTTTAGTGCCGGAAGTATCCGAGGACATGTTCGACTCGCCAGATGCAATCTTTTGATTTGACTCCCGTAGGCGACCTGCGAGTAGTGATGAGGATGAAATGATGATGAAAACAACACGTACACCCAATGATGGTTAAAATTCCAGACCCTGCCGGGAATCGTACCCGGGATCCCTGTGACCAAAGGCCAGCGCGCTAACCATTTAGCCATGGAGCCGGACATTTACTCTGTTAATAGGGGAGGTCTCAATGAATCAGTTGGCAGCTCTTTCAGTTGCTTTGTGCGGTTTTGGTTCCTGATATATGAATACAGCTTTTTCCATTTCCCTTTGTGGTCATTACCCTCTTGAAGTATGCCATTCATATAATTCTCTTTTGCTTCCTTTTTCACTCTATTCAGTTCCGTCATTAGCTGTTTTCTCGCGGTTATATTACTGGTGGGTGTTTTTTCTGTCATTGTGTTAGTGCTAAAGTTTATACGAAGATTTATTAAATTATTTATCCACTGCAGTGTATATAAAGTGAAATTAAATTAGTGTTCTTAGTGGGGATCTATATTCCCACGATTCTATTTGCACTGATGTAAGTTGCGCCATTAGGTTAGTAAAAACAATATTTCTCCAATGAATTATTTATCTCGTAGACAGTTGTCGAAGAATTCATCTGCTTCCAAATTAATGTTGTTTTTGTTTGTTCTGAGTTATAAATTGTGAGAAAAGTTGTATTATTATTATTATTATTATTATTATTATTATTATTATTATTACCAAGTTTGAAGTATGCATTGTTCATCATGGCAATATGCATATTTAAAACAGCGTATTTAGCTTGTTTTTTGTAGCACGTAGGACGATTTTTTCACGAGCCGCCACTGAGAGGAAGGCTACCCTAACATTACTACTGCACTGAGAATGTTTCTCACGTTGCCAGTTACAGTGTCATCTGGAGAACGAAGTTTTAGCAAAACTCAAATTCATCAAAAACTACATGAGAAGTACAATGGGACAGGAGAGACTGTCTAATCTAAGTATAATATCAACTGAACACAAACGAGCATCCGTTATCAACTTTGAAGGCATCATCATTACATTTGCAGCTAAGAAAGCTCGAAGAATTCAATTTTGAGGTACAATACATAAGAACTTTTTGCGTAGTTTCAATTGAGTTACACTACGAAAAAATTATTTGTATTAGTCATGTATAAGTGTATTAATATAAGTGTTTTTCAATACAAGTGTAATGTATGTATTCATATGTATAAGTGTATTAATGTAAGTGTTTTTCATAAATAAAACTTCTTAATAGTATACATATGGTGTGTAATTTCAACGGCCACATCTAAAAAATAGCTTACGGAGGTATTATATTTCAGAGGTAGGAGAAGGAGAGGGTGGGGAATCAGGGGATGGGGTGGGGGGCGGCAAACTAATCTGCTAGTTCCGGCCCTAAGAGATATATTCAAATGCTGGACTATAGCAGGGGTTTAAACTATCATATATATTGTTCGTACATCTTATTAACGATATATTGGAAAACTAGCTGATGTACCCGTGCTTCGCTACGGAATTCTACATTTGCTAAAGAAGAAAGTTATCTAACTCCCCAGCTATTTACCGCCAATATTCAGGCAGGCTGTTAGGGCTGTTACACTTGGTACGCAGCAGTAATCCCATCTATCGAGATGAGTGGCACCATAAGAGACATAGAATATCACAACAAACAATCGTCAATGTAATGTTATTGTTGATCAATCTTATGAGCTTTCGATATTGTAGGCTTTCACATTTAGTTTTCTTCCGACTCCGAAATACCACTCTTATCATAGATATTCATGAATTTGTATTTTTGTTGCTGTCTATATCAACGCCGAGCCATGAAAAAATGGGTCAACAGCATATAATGAAAATCGGTATACAGAGTCGGGAATAAGAAACTACAGTCTAAGCTATAAACAATTGTATTCACCCTGGATGAAATTGTAGTTTAGGGAAAGGCGCCTAAAATTTAATTTTTAAATACCTATGTTACTGGTCCTATCGAAAAATACTATATAACAAAAGTAATAGAGAATACAATTTCCGATCATTTATGTTTCATTCAGTTTTACCATACCGACTATGATCATTCGATCCCTACTCTGACGCGCTGTTTTGAATGAGCAGTGTGCATACTTAAGACAGAGGCTCACTTAGTAATAGTATTAGTAGTATGACCTGGTCTAGAATTACAATTTAGGCCTATTTCAAATTGTAGCACCACAATTCACTAAACTCAAAATTCAACCCTGGAAAGAGCCGTTTCTTAAGAAACGCTTCTTCCTCTTTACTTTTATTAAATTCTACATTCATCTATATAAAATAAGAGTTTTGTCTGTACATTGCTCAGAATTTAAAAAGGATGGTACCCAGTCGTTTCCACAGTAACAAGGAAATGCACTTTTTATTTTTCCGTAATTTCCGTCTGTCTGTCTGTCTGTCTGTCTGTCTGTCTGTCTGTCTGTCTGTCTGTCTGTCTGTCTGTCTGTCTGTCTGTCTGTCTGTCTGTCTGTCTGTCTGTATGTATGTATGTACACGCATCACGAGAAAACGGCTGAAGAGAATTTAATGAAAATCGGTATGCAAAGTCGGAGAATAAGTCGCTACAATCTAGGCTATAAATAATTTTATTCACGCTGAGTAAAATGGTAGTTTAGGAGAAGGCCTAAAATTTAATTTTCAAATATTTATGTTATTATTGGTCGTATATTAATCAAAATCGGTATGGAAAGACGGGGTAATAAGTCGATATAATCTAGGCCATAAATAGTTGTATTCACGCTGAGTGAAATGGTAGTTTAGGGGAAGGTCTAAAATTTAATTCTCAAATATTTGTTATTAGTAGTCCTATCTTAATGAAAATCGGTCACAGAATAAGTCGCTATAATCTAGGGCATCAATAATTTTATTCACGCTGAGTGAAATGGTAGTTTAGGGAAGGCCTAAAATTTAATTCTCAAATATTTGTGTTATTAGTGGTCGTATCGATAAATACTACGTAACTAAAGTTATATAGCATTAAATTTCCGATCATTTATGTCTTATACATTGTTACCGTACTGGCTAAGATCACAGAGATATTCATGAACTTCGATTTTTTTTAAATACTTAAATCCGTATCACCGCAGTCACGAGAAAATGGGTAAAGAGAATTTAATGAAAATCGATATGTAAAGTCGAAGAATAAGGAACTATAAATAATTTTATAAGACGCCCTAATATCACAGAGTCGAAAGACAACTAAATGTTAAGGTCTACAATATAGAAATCTCATAAAATTGATCAACAATAACATTACATTGACCATTATTTATTGTGATGTGCTTTGTGTCTTCTGTTGTCACTCATATATGATATAATAGATAGGATTATTGCTGCGTACCGAGTATTTTTAAAAATTTGCTTTACGTTGCACCGACACAAATAGGTCTTATAGCGACGATGGGCTAGAAGTGTGAAGGATGCGGCCTTGGCCTTAATTAAGGTACACAACAGCATTTGGCTGGTGTGAAAATGGGAAACCACAGAATACCATCTTCAGGGCTGCCGACAGTGTGGTTCCAATCCACTATCTCCCGGATGCAAGCTCACAGCTGCACACCCCTAACCGCACGGACAACTTGCCCGGGCGTACCGAGTGTAACAGCCTGCCTGAATATTGGCGGGAAGCAGGTGGATAGTTAGATGACTTTCTTCTTTAGTGTGCCATTCCTCAGATTCATACATTTTCTAATACTACTGGTACGTAACATACTGGTTCATCATGGTCATTCTAGCTCTGAAACTTGGTCTTTTACATCGGCACCATAGTACTGTTCATTAAAAGTGACAAAATGTGAGGTTTTTCATTTCATGGAGTATTTTATATGATAACATTGCTTTTAATCGCTACATTCCTACTGACGTTTTTGTAATGATCTATGTTGACTTCAGTTAGGAAAACCACAAAGTCAGTCTTTCTGAGAATCCCGTAGCGAAGCACGGGTACATCGGCTAGTTTTATTCTAAATTAGCAGTGAAGAGGGGGTTTCTCCTCTGGCTTGGAGAAAAAATTTGCCTCCTACGAAACAGATTAGTAAAAGGGCATAAATTTTGCCCTATGAGTCTCCACTATTCGACACCCCCACCCCACCGAAAAAAAGAAGAGTGTTCACGGATCACGGCTGTCTGCGACTTGGTCATTCCAGCTCAGAAAATGTGTGTTTTTTGATTTGATCGAATATTTCATATGAAAGTGTTGCTTTTAATCGCGCCATTACAATGAAAATTCCCTAACCCAGTCTTCATATGAGAAAAGACGTTTGGTGACTTACCCGTCGCGTTTCTAGGGTAACGTTAAGTCCTATGCAATTTAATACAATCTTGTTCACAACGTGCACACTACCTAATCTAGAATTTTGTATAAAATGTAGAATTCCGATGCGAAGAACGGGTACATCAGCTAGTTGACTATAAATTAGAGGAAAATTTCTAAATTCTCTAGTAAAATCCAGAGTACTGTGCGGAACAGAAATAGGGGGCACTGGATTAGGCAGTAAAGAATATAATTTATAGATAATAAGTTCTGAAAAATAATAATGTACAGCTAATAGCGGAGTTAGAATTATGTATGAAGATGTAAGTATACGAACAAATATAGCTACTTAGGTAATAAAATATTGGTTAAGATTAAAAAGGTGAACTGGGAATGAAGTGTGGAATTTAGCATACCAAAGGTAGACAACCTTAATCTTTTGCTTGTTTTAACGTACGGCAGTTCACATGCTTCCGGGTAAATTGCGTCATGAGATGACTCTCATACAGCTGCAGGCACTCAAGCCATGGAACAATGAGATGACAGGCAAAAACATATTCAGTGCATAATTGCGTAAACACACTTCATTAATTGAGTTTGTATGTAATTGAACTATGGTAAAAGTTCGGTCTAATTATTATTATTACTAAGCGGATACATCCATTTCATAAGAAAGGTGATGAGATGGATGTTAATAATTACAGAAGAATATGTATAGCATGTATGAAGACAAAGACTGGGGTAAATATTAATTTATAGGAAGAGAAATTAGGGAATAGAATAATTTATCAAGGGAAATGTTCGATAAATTTCCAAATTCTTTGAAATCATTTCAGAAAAATGCTAAGTAAACAACTGATATGGAATCTGCTACATGAGTGACAGTCCTATACGCAGATCAATGATGATTGATTTAATCATTGAAAGAGCTGAGGTTGGTTCTCCGAGGTTAAATGGTTAACGTATTGAAAATCTGCGATTCATATTCGATTCCAGAGGATGATCAAATTTTCAGCTCTTTCGTCTTTAGGAGCACGAAATGATAAGCATTCACTTGAAAAGCTCCTTCTGTTAAGTACTCATTTCATGCATGTGTAATAAGTAAAAGAATATTCTCTCCCCTGTTGGTGACTGGGAGAGAACAGTATTCTATTCATTCATTTTTCGTGCCTAGTTCGCGAACCGCAAGTGATTCTTGACCTTCAAGTTCATTCTATCGTCATTATTTCGTATCGTAAATTATTTTAAAGTAAAAGGTCCGCCTCTGTGGTGTAGTGGTTAGTGTGATTAGCTGCCACCCCCGGAGGCCCGGGTTCGATTCCCGGCTCTGCCACGAACATTTGAAAAGTGGTAGGAGGTCTGGAACGGGGTCCACTCAGCCTCGGGAGGTCAACTGAGTAGAGGGTGGTTCGATTCCCCCCTCAGCCATCCTCGAAGTGGTTTTCCGTGGTTTCCCACTTCTCCTCCAGGCAAATGCTGCGATGGTACCTAACTTAAGGTCACGGCCGCTTCCTTCCCTCTTCCTTGCCTATCCCTCCCAATCTTCCCATCCCCCCGAAAAGGCCCTGTTCAGCATAGCAGGTGGGGCTGCCTGGGCGAGGTACTGGTCATTCTCCACAGTTGTATCCCCGATCCAAAGTCTCACGTCCAGGACTCTGCCCTTGAGGCTGAGTCCGAGGGAAAAACCAACCCTGGAGGGTAAACAGATTAAGAAGAAGAAACAATTTTAAATTAAAAGAAATGCAATTAAACGTAAAACCTTGTGGTTCATTATTTGTTTACTGTGGTCTAAATTACATATATACGGTAATCACTAATCAGTATTTGTTTAAGAATCAGCAACCAACTTGTGTGCGTTTATCTACTGAACTTCGTGGTGTTTGCTTGCAAGTGGTTCGTGATTTGCCCATTCGTGACGTTCTTCATGTTGTTGTTCATACGCGACAAAAATTAGAATGTTCGGAGAAGTGAAGTTCGAAGCTCAAACCTCCCTTTAATAACTGAGAACGTTATATTACACTTCACGATTAGGCTAGGAAACGCCATCGGTGGGGATACATCACAAATCACGGGCCAGGCAGTGGATAATAGTACAATTTTCACTCTACTCGAGGAAATGGCTGGTATATGAATTTATTTCGAATACAATTCAAATTACTACAGATATTATTATCATTTACGTCCATTTCATCGTTGCAAATTTTTAACTGACGACAGGGTGTCGGAAGTTTGTCCCTAGGGAGTTCTTTAACATACCGGTAACTTATCGCATTTAAACACCCCCATATACCACTGACATCAATCGTGATCGAACCCGTTACCTTGTGAATAGAAAGACAACGTTTAACCGACCGTTCCAAGGAGATCAGTAAACATAGGTATAAATAAATATCTGGTTCGGGATATCCAAATAATTTAACCTCATCTTCAACAAGACAGGGTTATTCAGCTAAGCCGTCCACTTCAAATAACTCGTGAACCGTTCAAAATTTTGACTTTCTGTTTTCACTTTCAGTAATGGTACCAAGGGGGCTCATAATCGGGCTTACAGTACTTTTCCATGGCGTCAATAACTGCTGAGATGAAGATACTAACTTTGCTTCTTCAAATGGAACTACACTATTTTCTATACCTGGACTAAAAATGACAAATATGATGAATTCAGCATCGTGATTGTTTTGAAAATAGGACAGGTAACATGAGCTAGCTGTTAACATACAGAGTTGCTTCACCTTCTTCTGACAACTAGGTATCCACTCCACTGTGCTCATAAATACTCAATAATAAAATGCATGATTTAACTCCTTTAATATCGCCGTAAGTAATACGTGAAAAAAAAAAACCAGATATGCGACGGGTTTCTTTTCCTATCCGACTGCCCTTGGTCAAACTTTGTTCTTTTCTGATCCCGACGGTTTTAAGTTTGCGAAGTCTAGGGTGTCATTTATTTTCACGGCCTTCGTGACCGTTCTCTTTCTTTTGTTCATTCTCTGAAGACTCGAACCACTTCCACCCCCTACCCCCTTCTGATTACTGTTAAGAAGGGCTGATTGCCCAGTTATACTAGTTGTATTTCTTCTTCAGTAATACTCACTTTCACTACCACCATTACTGTAAAACATTCAAACTAGGCTTTTCTTTCTTTTTGTTTATTAATGTTTCTTCTTCTTCCTCTGCCACTTTTCCTACAAGTTTATGGGAACGTGTTGTAATTCGTGTCACGCGTGTCGATTTGGTCCAGTTTTACGAGCAGATGTCCTTCCTGGCGCCAATCATGTATGATTTTCTTTTTCCTAGTGCTAGTAATACCTCAGGTGGGTTTTCGGCGTCGATATATTAGGATAGGGCTAGGACTGGGAAGGCAGCGGTCATGGCCTTAATTAAAGTGAAAATGGTATGAAAAGGGCAAACCACGGAAAACCATTTCCAGGGCTGTTGGTGGTAATGTTCCAACCTACCATCTCCCGAACGCAAGCTAACAGCTAGGCCCACACCACGTAGCTATCTTGTGCTGTTTTCCTATAGAACCCTCGCATATCCGTTTTTCCTTTAGCTGTTAGCTTCATGAATATTAGGGGTGTTAAACTATAATTTTATCATAAATAATTTTTTGGGCTCAATATAGCGAATACCCAGTTATCAGAAGAAGGTGAAAGAAGGAATTATGCAGTTTATGTCAACAGCTAGCTCATGTTTCATAAGTAGCGCGAAGCGAGCACGGCATTCCCAGCTGCCAAATGAAGCACGTTTGAATACATTACATTTTCCCGAGAAGTACTTGTCCGATTTTCAAAATAATCACGGTGATGAATTTGTTATATTGATAGGTTTAAGGCCAGGTGTACAAAACAGTGCAGTTCCATTTAAAAAATAAATTACATTATCTCAGAAGTACGCTCTCAGGACAGGGGCGAAATATATACCATATAATAGTACGCCTCCACGAAGAGGAAACCGTAATGGTTATCTTTTGATCACTCGGGAAAGTAGCAAGACTGTTGTCAAATAGACATTAAGACGTTTGCATGAAGTAGTGATCTGATAAGTCATCAATCTTCTTCTTGTTATTTTGCTTTACGTCGCACCGACACAGATATGTCTTATGGCGACGATGGGGTAGGAAAGGCCTAGGAATTGGAAGGAAGCGGCTGTGGCCTTAATTAAGGTACAGCCCCGGCATTTGCCTGGTATGAAAATGGGAAACCACGGAAAACCATCTTCAGGGCTGCCGACAGTGGGACTCGAACCCACTATCTCCCGATTACTGGATACCGGCCGCACTTAAGCGACTGCAGCTATCGAGCTCGGTAAGTCATCAACCAATCATCACGGAACACATAGTGAAAGGAAGACATACACATGTCCTAGAGAATGTCATAGAGAATTTCCAACGGAGGATAGGCCCAAGAACTTAAAAGAAACGTCTACAGCATTTGGAGGAGAAGCTATGGAAGAACGAAGCGTGCAAGGGTACGCTTTCACCAAGAATGAATCTCAACCCTTCCTGGGGAAAAACTGTACAAGTGTCAATAATGTAACAGTGCGTTTTCGCGAATTGTTGATCTCAAAAAATGCTCTTCAGAACCTGCTCACTTGATGAGTTGAAATGAGCACTGTCCCTACATTGCAGGAGGCCATAGTCCTTAGGGGATTCACAAGGTTATTTATTTATTATTTATTTTGTTTATTTTATCTCAGAAGATACTGAAGCCATAGAAAAGTACTAAAGTTCGATTATGAGCCCCATGGTACCATTAATGAAAGTGAAAACAGAATTCCAATAGCTTTTAACTGTTCATGATTTATTTGAAGTGGATACCTTACAGTAGCTGAATAATCCTGTACTACTTCATCAATAGTAGCAAACACACTCTATGTCACGAGTAATAATGGTGATAGAAAGTATAAAGAAACGAGTTGAAACAGGTAAATGTTGAAGAACAAGATCCCAAATACAGTAGATGATATACCGTTTCACATTCGTCAAGAAAAATCAAATGGGTTAAGATTCGACTACATATGTAAGAAAGTTTTCTGTCCGACTCGTTGGCTGAACGGTCAGCGTACTGGCCTTCGGTTCAGAGGGTCCTGGGTTCGATTCCCGGCCGGGTCGGGGATTTTAACCTTAATTGGTTAATTCCAATGGCACGGGGACTGGGTGTATACTGTATGTGTTGTTTTCATCATCATTTCATCCTCATCACGACGCGCAGGTCACCTACGGGAGTCAAATAGAAAGACCCGCGTCTGGCGAGCCGAACCCGTCCTGGGATATCCCGACACTAAAAGCCATACGACATTTCATTTCAGAAAGTTCTCTCTCTTTTTTGCCAGGAGTTTAACGCCGCACGAACACTTTCAGGCTTTCGGCGACGAAGATGCAGCTGTGGCCTTAATTAACTTTAAACCGACCACTTTTAAACTATTGACTTGGAGGCAAAAGGGCCCCCATACCACTCCTTCTCTAACTGAAGTATGCTAGGATTACAAACTAACTCTTCTAGCGTCGCTCAAATGAGAAATGATGGACTGAAATTATAACCGGACCTCATTAATAGTCCGTGTAGTTTGAGCGGGTAAGTTTACAATTCGGGGAAAATAAGCCAGTGGCATAGCAATGTGAGGGAGGAGAGCTATTGTTCACCATGTATGTCCCCTTGAGTGTGGCTTTTACTAACACTGTCGTCCCACTCTCGACATTTGGCTACAAGAATGGTGGGAGGTGACGTGGGAGGTGTGCGTCAGCAAAATAGCTCGGACATCTAGCCAGGAATATTATGTCGTTCCTAGGATTCTGCGCCAAATAGAGGTGATAATTTATTGGGGGAGAGAACGTTCCCCATTTGTTGAGGCTCGGAGTCGATTAGCTTCAGTTTCACATTCAGTTTGCAGCTTGGCTTAACCAGAGATTAAGATGTGGACGATAAAGTCCGTTGTACAAGTAATTAGAATTGTCTGTTACATTTATTGCTTTTCATACTGAATATATCCGTTTTACAAAACGTATTTCCACCATGTTGCACATTTTTCTAACTATGTGTAGCCTACTTTCCAAAACAAATGTAAATGTGTGTGAGAGAGAGAGAAAGAAAGGAGTGAGAAGTTGGGAGGAGGAGGGGATGAACATAATGTCCTATACGCACCCTTTGATTATGAAATGTCTTCTTGATATGTTCAAAAACGTTGACAAAATAATTTCTCGAAGGACATTCGATCTCGGCTCAGTCCGGTAGTATTTGAAGGTGCACAAATACACCAGCCTCGCGTCGGTGCATTTACCGGCACGTGAAAGAACTCCTGAGGGACGATTCCGACACCTCGGTGTCTCCGAAAACAGTAATATTAGCTAGTGGGATGTAAAACCAAAAACATAATTATGAATTCGAAATCCAACCCACCCAATTTTAGTTTGCTGATCCACTTATGGTGCTTGTTTTCTTTTTTATTATAGGCCTATAATTGGCTTTACGTCACACCAACACAGACAGGTCTTACGGCGAGTATGGGATAGGAAAGGGCTGGGAGTGGGAAGAAAGCGAACCGTGGCCTTAATTAAGGTACAACTCCAGCATTTGCCTGGTGTGAAAATGGGAAACCAAGAAAAGCCATATTCAGGGCTGCGGACAGTGAGGTTCGAACCCACTATCTCTCGAATGCAAGCTCACAGCTGCGCGCCCCTAACCTACGGCCAACTTGCTCGGTAATTTTTTCACGCACATTTGTGGACACAGTAAGTTACTAGGGATTTAGTTAAATTTCCATTAATTTAAACTTCCCACGACCAGGTCAGGAAGACATGGGTGAATATTTCTTCCTATATTGCCATATACTTATAAGAAGAGTAAAAGAAAAGTAAAAAGTAAAAAGGGTGAGAAAAAGACCTGAGCTTTTTGGTAAGAAGAAGGTTCGAACATCGTATATCAATTGAAGAAAATGTAATCATATAACGCCCATGGCGCATCAACCCCAAAGGGCCTTGCCTACCAAGCAACCACTGCTCAGCCCAAAGGGCTGCAGATTACGAGGTATCGTGTGATTAGCACGACGAATCTTCTCGGCCATTATTTTTGGCTTTTTAGCCCGGGAACGCTACCCCGCCGTCAGACAGCTCCTCAATTGTAATCACGTAGGTTGAGTGGACCTCGAAATAGTTCTCAGATTTAGGTTTAAAAACCTGACCTGGCCGGGAATCGAACCCGGAGGCTCCGGTTAAGAGGTATAATAGACGAGTCATATTCACGCTGAGAGCTGCTGAATATCGGATGCCTCACCAGCTATTAACATAACGAATCTATGACGCGGATTGCCCGAAAGTGGGGTTGCGGAGCATCGTCAAACAAAAATGTTTTTCCAATAAAGTCGAATGATTCACTTGGATCTCCCGCAGAGGTGCACTGGTCCTCTTCCAGTCTCTCTCATCCAACTGCAATGTTGCCACAGTAGCGAGTTGACTGTTCCCCGTTTTCCGCGTCTGCTATTTTTAGTATGCATGACTTCCATAGCAAGCCGCAGGGGTATACTGCAACATCAGATTCTCCTTTCTTTCTGCTGTTGCTCCAATTCTCGCCATGGCCTATCGCAATGATCCGTAATAATAGCATTTCGCATTATTGTACACCACAGAACATGACAGAGTTTGAAAGAAGTGCACGATATGGGAAATAATCCTAGAAGTAACTTCGTACTTTGTGACTAGTACACATGTAGTTTATGAGGCAGCCAAACGTTTTCACTTTTTTTATGTCCAAAGAATTGTTTTCTAGCTTTAACACATAGAGAGTTTCCCCGGAACACTCTGATTCATACGAAAGTGTCTCTGTCCAAGAACTCGAAGGGATCCTCGATGTCGCTCTTCAGCTCTTGAAGAGCTTGTTGTTTCATTTTTTTTAAATTCAAAATTATTCACCACACACCAAATTAATAGTTCATTGGAATCACTCGGGTGAATGTTGTGTCATGTTAATGGTTGCACACCGATCTGCCACTCTGGTTTGAAGACATGGCCCAAGTACTCATATACATGTCTGTCGTAACAGAGAGGAGCTCCATTGTATTGAGGGCATAAAAGTACTCCGTATACATCGAGCATTTTGGTGCTGGGCTGAGTGGCTCAGACGGTTCAGGCGCTGGCCTTCTGACCATAACTTGGCAGGTCCGATCCTAGCTCAGTCCGGCGGTATTTGAAGGTGACATAAAAACAATAACATTAAATTATCCATCCATCTGTACTGAATTTGCTATCCATACTAAATGATCAAATCGCATCTTGTGGCAATATTGCACCACAAAACTTACTACCTGATTATGATTCGTAAATTGTTCCTTCGAAGGAAAATTCTGATTTTTCACGAACCAGTAAGTAGTCTATTTTTAGTTATACCCGTTTACGTGTAAAACTGGAGGTCACGTTGCTATAATCTCAATATCAACAGTCACATAAAACTACAAGCATGCTTGCTTGCTTTGTTTGACTGTCTTATATTTAGTTTTTGTCACCAAGCAGGAAAATTTCGCTTACCTATACCAATAATAATAATAATAATAATAATAATAATAATAATAATAATAATAATAATAATAATAATAATAATAATAATAATAAAAACAGCATATCGACTCGTCCAAAACATACATAACAAAAATGCATTTCCACACACAAAAAAGTAAGAAATTACAGTACGGTCATTAAACCATAATATCTCTAGGGGACGGGAATACTATTTCTGGATAGGAAAGCAGACACAGAAAGAAAAAAAAGAGAACGCATAATCACAAGGAAAATTCTATGCAAAAAACTCACAGGGAATGAGTACAGATTCAGAAACAAAGAATACACTGATATTCACAGTGACATTAGAAAAGACGCATTCAATTTTTGCGAACACGTCTAAAGAATGAATGTTGACAGACTCACAAAAACAGCCGAATTCTATGAAAACAAGGGTAAATTAAAAACAGACTATATGAAATGGATCGGCGAAAATTAAAAAAGAAAAGATCTTAAATTAGCAGGAATCACACAAGAAGTCTTCCGAAATTCTCAATGGCAAGTTTCGAAAGGCAAACAAATTCCTCTAATTCGCGTGGTCATAAATCGGTTTATTCGCAACTAAATAACACATAAATAGCGAAATAAAGATGGAAAAGATCTAAGATATCATCCGGAGGAGAAGAGCCATGTTCTTTGGACATATCTACATAATGAACCCGCGAAGATTGACCAACCAGATAATAAGAGGAGAACTACAGTGGGCTGGTATCAGGAGGTGAAGAAAGACCTGGAAGAAATGGGGATGCAAGGAACGGACATGAGCAACAGGGATGCTTACAAGTCGAGGATCAAGGCCACCAAGAGGTTTCAAGAAAAGGTTAGATCCCGTACCCAAGCGCCGTACACCGAGTGTAATATTTTCCCTCATGTCCCATTTTTCTAATCAAACCCTACCTCAACAACTATTCAGCTAAGCTCCGGAGCTATAAGGCCGAATATGATCTATTGATTTCATTACACCGAGGTTATTTTCATTTATGTACAGTATTTATTTATTTATTTATTTATTTATTTATTTATCGTACTGTATGGCTTTTAGTGTTGGAAATGCCCGAAGATATATTCGACTCGCCTCGCGCAGGCCTTTTCACTTGACGCCCATGGGTGATCTGCTTGCCTGAGAATGAGATTATGATAACGAGGTAGGAAGAGAAAGAAACCCGGTGTCGGCACATAGCATATACACTTATCGAATAACACCAAGGGGTCTGCTTAAGGTTTAATGTCCACATCTGACAGACGAATCGCCATCAACAGTGTTATATTTCCTCACTACATGAGAAGTCCGGCTCCATGGCTAAATGGTTAGCGCGCTGGCCTTTGGTCACAGGGGTCCTGGGTTCGATTCTCGGCAGGGTCAGGAATTTTAACCATAATTGGTTAATTCTGCTGACACTGGGGCTGGGTGTATGTGTCGTCTTCATCATCATTTCATCCTCATTACGATGCGCAGGTCGCCTATGGGAGTCAGATCAAAAGACCTGTACCTGGCGAGCCGAACTTGTCCTCGGACACTCCCGGCACTAAAAGCCATACGCCATTTCATTTTACTACATAAGAACACTACGGAGAAATTAGAAACTGAATACAGGTTTTTGGCACGCGATCTAGTGGTTAGGAAATGTATACTACCATCTGACCTACCCCACCAACACCAACGGGACTCGAACCGTCTAACCACGGTGTCAGACCATAAAGACTTGAAGCCTTAACGGTTATGGACACCAGGCGGATATTACACTAAGATTCGAATGTATGAATCCTGACTTTGTAGACAATGATTTTATAGTTAATAAATTATGATTAGCTACAATTTTGACAAAATTAACGCAGACCTCTAACATCTACTGTAGTAACGTCTGGAAATAAATCCAGAAATAATTTCACGACGCAGCATCATTAGTCATTAGTTTTCGTATCAAACTAGGATGGCAAGCTTACGGAAGAAATTCTTCATTCTTCAAATCCAACATGCAACCCACCTGAAGAAGATAGTCTTTGACCAGAGTGTCCTCCCTGTACTGACTTACGGTTGTGAAACATGGACATTGAGCGAGTTTGTTAAGCAAAAACCCAAAGAGCTATGGAACGGTTCATGCTAGGCTTCACCAAAAAAGACAGGAAGAGAGCAGATTACATCAGGTCAGTCACAAACGTCAGTGACATTTTAGAAAGTGTGTTTACCCTAAAATGGCAGTGGGCAGGCCATGTTGCTCGGAGAACTGATGGTAGGTGGACAAAGCTTGTGCTTGAGTGGAGTCCGAAAGATCATTTGAGACGTAGGGGAAGACCACCGGACAGATAGGATAAAGACATCCGTAAGATTCATCATCATCATCATCTGTTTACCCTCCAGGGTCGGCTTTTCCCTCGGACACAGCGAGGGATCCCACCTCTACCGCCATCCGTAAGATTACTGGGATCAATTGGCAGAACATCGCTCAAGACCGTCCCAGATGGAGAGACTTCGTGAAAACCTACCTTGCTTCGGACTTAAAGAGGCCACATCGTAAAAACGATTGAATATGGCTGATAGTGATAGTGATTGCTTATTTCTAGCCACGCGCAGCCCTTGTAGGCTGAAGTTAGTTGGCATCTGTGGTGTACAGGAAACAGCGTTTTTAGTGTGGAGGAGTTACAGGAATACTGCGGCCAGTAAAAAGGTCTGGAAATTAACCGTTCACGATTAAAATACCTCGACCCTGCCGCGAATCAAATTCGGAACACCGAAGCCCAAAGTTTAAACGATGACCAGTCAGCCACGGAACTTAACGGTTTTTCTTATAATACCTCTTTGATTAATTTTCTTCAACTTAAAACCAGTAGATTACATCATCTCATCCTTGTCCGTTTCCGTGGCGAACTGGTTTGTTTGCTGGTCTTTAATCCAAGGGATCGCGGTTTCAATACTCGGCCGGGTTGGTTAATTCCTCTGACTCGGGGACTGGGTTTGAGTGACTTCTTCAACGTTAAATTTCACCGACGCGCAGCTCACCCACGGATGTTAACTCAAAAGACCTTCACCAGACTTCTCGGGAGGCCAAACCTCATTGAACACGACTGAGACATATGGATATTTTGTCAGATCACCGGAAGTCTTACAGCATCGCATCAATAGATGGAGGAGACACAGAACATGTTCGTTTCTCTACTGTACAGATGGGAGTGTTCATGCGCAAGGACGGTACCGGTACTTGGTATATTGGTGATGGTGATTTAAAACGGAGTACCACTATAGATAATCGTCCCCCGTGTCCTGCTTCATGGCGTCTCGGCGTTCGGCCATCGGGGCCCCGAGGTCGATTCCCGGCCGGTTGGGTGAATTTAATATTAAATGGCTAATTCCCTTAGCTCGGGGATTGGGTATGTCTGCTGTCCCCTGTACACATCGCTATCCTCCACCACAGTAACATGTAGTTTCCCAAACACGGCAGATGCCACCCACCTTCGTCGGAGGGTCTGCCTTACAAGGTCTACTCCGGGCCAGCAGTAGCCACACGAAATTATTACCGGGCGAGTTGGCCGTGCGGTTAAGGGCGTACAGCTGTGAGCTTCTATCCGGGAGATAGTGGGTTCGAACCCCACTGTCGCGGCAGCTCCGAAGATGGTTTTCCGTGGTTTCCGTCCGGCCCCATGGCTAAATGGTTAGCGTGCTGCTCTTTGGTCACAAGGGTCCCGGCAGGGTCGGAATTTTAATCATAATGGATTAATTCCGCTGGCACGGGGGCTGGATGTACACTATGTCTTGTCTTCATCATCATTTCGTCCTCATCACGACGTACAGGTCGCCAACGGGAGTCACATCAAAAGACCTGCTTCTGGTGAGCCGAACTTGTCCTCGGACACTCCCGGCACTAAAAGCCATACGCCATTTCGTTTCCGTGGTTTCCAATTTTCACACGAGGCAAATGCTGAATAACTGTATCAGTGCGACGTAAAGCAAATAAAGAAAGACGAGATTATTATTATTATTATTATTATTATTATTATTATTATTATTATTATTATTATTATTATTATTATTATTATTATTATATAATTCGCTGGGGCCATAAAGGACCACGTTAAGTCTTGTTGCATTTGACACTGAACTTGGCCTTCTTTAGAGCCCAAATTTCCCTCATTCTTTGTGAGTGGGCCTGCTTACGTTCCTCTGTCCAAGGGGCACCGTGTCTTCTCTTCGGTTGCTCGTCTCGGTTTAGCCCGTTCGTCAATATTTTCTTGCGGAAGAGATCTCTGTTAAGGGCGTCTTCAGCTGAGATATGTAGCATTTGCAGGTCTTCTTTGGTATTTCTAAACCAGGGAATTATGGTTTTGGGGTTTGAATCAAAAAAGTGAAAGATTTCTTTAGTTAACTTGCTTCCGTCCATTCTTTTCAGTTGACCGTAAAATCGTGCCCGTCTTTTTCTGATTGTGTCGGTAATTTTCTCTATTTTGCTGTAGACTTCCTTGTTGGATCTCTTTTGATGGATTCCATTTCTGTACTTTGATCCCAAGATTCCTCTCACAATTTTGCGTTCTCTTTTCTCCAGTTCTTCAAGGAGTCCTTTGTTGGCATTTAGAGACATGGTTTCGGCTGCATATAGAACTACTGGCTTCAGAACTGTTTCATAGTGTCGTATCTTGGTGTTCTGGGAAAGGCATTTCTTGTTGTAGATTGTGCGGGATGTTTGGTAGGCTATTTCCAGTTTGCGTACTCGCTCCTGAAGTGCTTCTTTGTCCAGTCCATTTTTCATGTTGATCTCACCCAGGTATTTGAATTTGTCTACTCGGGCGATGTCCCCGTATTTTGTATGGAGTTTTAGTGGAGCCTCTTTGATGTTAGTCATTACTTCCGTTTTCTCAAACGATATCTGCAAACCAGTTTATTCGGCAATTTCCTTTGAAATTTCAACTTGAGCTCTAGCGGTTTCTATGTCGTTTGAGAGAACAGCAATATCATCGGCAAATGCTAAGCAGTCTGTTGCGATCCCCTTGGATTTGGTTCCTATTCTCAATGGACTGTAGTTGGTTTCCTGTAATCTCACCGGCCAGGTTCTGATGATCTTTTCGAGAACACAGTTGAAGAGTATCGGGGATAGCCCATTACCTTGTCGGACTCCTGTTTTGATGTCAAAGGAATGCGAGAGACATCCGTGGAACTTCACCTTGGATTTTGTATCGGCCAGGGTGGCTCTAATTAATGCCAGCATTTTCAAATCAACTCCAAATTCATTTAAGATGTTTAGCAGGACTTCCCGGTCAATGGAGTCGTACGCTTTCTTAAAGTCCACAAAGACAGACACATACTGCTTGGACCTTAGTGTACAATATCTGATGGTCGTTTTGAGACTTTGGATCTGTTCAGCTGTTGAGGGACCTTTTCTGAACCCTCCTTGGTATTCACCTATTTGATGTTCGACTTGTGCTTCCAAACGCTCCAGGATGGCAAGTGATAGAATTTTGTAAGTCACGGGTAGCTAAGATATTCCTCTGTAGTTGTTGATGTTCTTCATGCTGCCTTTTTTGTGTAATGGATGGATCAAAGCTATCTTCCAATCTTCGGGTAGGGTCTCCTTGTACCAAATTTCTTCTATTTGTTTTTGCAAGATATCAAGTGATTCCTCTGGGGCATATTTCCATAGTTCTGCTACTACTGAGTCTTCCCCCGGCGCTTTGTTATTCTTGAGACGGGTAATGTGGCGCTTGATTTCATCTCTGTCGGGTGGTCTGGAATCTGGATACCTGAGTAAGGGTTCCTTGGTCTCAATGGCGCTTTGTGGTTTAGAGCAATTAAGTAAATTCTTGAAGTAATCTGCCAGAATGCTGCAATTTTCTTCATTTGACGTCGCCAGTGGGCCGTCCTTTCGCTCAAAGCATAGAGATGGTGGTTTATAGCCAGTGAGTTTGCGTTTGAAGGCTCTGTAGTACTCTCTCCTTTCATTCTTCCTAAAGTTTAGTTCTATCTTTTCAATGAGAGATTTTTCGTATTTACGTTTCTCAGTTCTGAACACTCTAGCTGCTTGGGCACGTTCGGTTTTGTAGGTTTCCCAATAATTTTCTGATTTCGTAGAGTAGTACTGTTTCCATGCATTGAGTCTTTCTTGGAGGACTGATTCGCAGGTACTATTCCACCAGGCATGCTTTTTGCTTCTCTTGATTTCTGCAACGTCTTTGGCGGCCTCAACAAGGAGACTTTTGGCGTTGTTAAAGTCACAGTCATTTGGTCTAGCCTTCTCCTGGAACTCCTCGACCCTTTGCCGAAGTTTATCATTGTCGAAGCGTGTGATCTGTTTGGTTGTCTTCCTTGTGTTTGCGGGAATTGGTTTGAATTTGATAAGAGACATATAATGATCTGAGGCCACATTGATGCCTTTCTTTACCTTGACATTCATAATCTCAGGGCTGTTTCTCCTGGAGATTGCAACATGATCAATTTAGAACTCTCCGAGAGCTTGGATGGGAGAACGCCAAGTCATTTGCTTTCTGGGTAGATGGCGAAAGTGGGTCGACATGACCTGCAGATTGTGATTTTCGCAAATGGACACCAGTCTTTTGCCGTTGGGATTGGTTCTTTTGTGAGCAGGGTAATTTCCTATAACTTTCTTGTACTTCTGTTCACGACCTAGCTGGGCATTGAAGTCACCCAAAAGAAGCTTGACATGGTGTTTGGGGATTTTGTTTAATTTTTCATCCAGTAGGTCCCAGAAATTATCAACTTCGTATGGATCAGACTTGTTCTTATCGTTTGTAGGAGCATGTGCGTTAACTGGGGCGTAGATTTTGTTCGCGCATTTAATTGCGAGTATAGACAATCTGTCATTCACAGGTTCAAAATTTGCAACCGATTTAAGGATCTTGGTTCTAACAGCAAACGCAGTTCCAAGCATCACAGCTCCATTGAGAATTCCTCTTTGCGCTTTGCTCTTGAAAAATCGGTAGCCTTCGGATTCAAAAATCTCTTCATCTGGGTACCTTGTTTCCTATAGGGCCATTATGGACATCTGATTTTCGTGAAGAGCTTTGGTGAGGGTTTTCAGCTTGCCAGTTTGTGTAAGTGAATTTATGTTGAAAGTTGCTAGAAAGGTTTTAGATTTTGGCCTGAGTTTTTGACTCATAGGGGTACACCGAGACGCTCCGACTCGTCTGTTGCATGATGTCGAGTCTCCCCCAGAATCCGAACGAGACTCGTGCGCCGTGGCGTTCACGAGGAGGGATTTATCCGAAAATTTACCCCCTGGGGTATGTTTCTTGAAATGTTGTGCCATCATGCTTTTTGACTTGACTTTGCTTTGGACGGGTACCCATCCTTTTACAACTAGGGTTGTTAGCCCTAGAGGTTGCCTCAAGATGTTTTCTGGCTTCTTGTCATTTACCAGTCTTCGCCGTAACCCTGGCAAGGGACCAGTTTTTTTTCACGGTGGTATTTTATCTCCCTACTACCCTCTGACTCTGCAGGCGGCAGAGCCAGCGAACTTCCCCGATTCCAATGGGACGCGCCCGATGGAGGTAACCGGTAAATCCCCACACGGAATTATTATTATTATTATTATTATTATTATTATTATTATTATTATTATTTCTCGTCCACCATGTGGTTCCATACCTTCGGAATTCACGGATTTGGGTTCGATTGTGGCCGGGTCGTGGGATTTTAATCGTGAACGCTTAATTCTCTTTGCTCGGGGCCTGGATATTTATGCTGTCCCGAACATTCCTGGAACTCACCCACGACACTACAAGGCGGCCACCGCCTATCCTCGTCGGGGGCCCTGTGTTACAAATGCTGCGCCAGGCTAGTAATAGACACACCAAGTTATTTTATCATTCTTTGTAAAATGTGCAAGTTAAGACGCCGTAATTTAGTCGGAAAAGGTGAAAAAAGGAACAATTTTTAAATGTAAATATTCCTGGAACTCACCCACCACATTACATGGCAGCCGCCACGAATCTTCGTCGGGGGCCCTGTGTTACAAATGCTGCGCCAGACTAGTAATAGCCACACTAAATTATTTTTTTTTTTTTGCATTCTCTATAATGGTAAGGTGCCCAGGCGGTGTAGACATACCCGGTATCTCAGAACTCGTGCGTACGTCGATCTGTCCATGTAATTACTAGAGCTAGGAGTTTTAGGTGCAAAATTTTGGTTAAAAATATGCCAGTTAAGGTGCCTTAATTTAGTCGAAAAAGGTGCAAAAAAGGGTGCAATTTTTAAATGTAAATATTCATACAAACATCGCGAAACCAAAATTGCATCAAATAAAAGGATCCAGAATTCATTTATTAGTTATCACGTACTAAAAATCTGCCTAAAACAATTCCCAGAACATAATGTTATTAAAATCTTACCTCCAGAAAATGGTCAAAGCAGATAACATTTCAATGTTATTTTCATTGAGGTTGCATCTCGGTCCTTAAGTAAATACTCATACGTAGCAAAGGAATTTTCAACGTTAACAGAACAAGTGTTGCATATTTTGTTTGCAGTTGATGTTCAATACCTGTTTGTTGCAACATAGACTGCTCTACATCAGGATATCTGGCTAAGCTATGTTCTAGTACCGGTACCTGCTTTGCAATTTCTTCCAGTGCTTCCTTCACATCAGTCACAACAGCCCATTTTGGAAATTTCACATGGCCTTAAAATGGTTACCGGTACAAATAAACACTGAGCCTTTACCCAGGTAGATAAGTTCTAAGAGGATGTCCTGCATTTTCAACATACGTTTGTTTCCTAGTAGGAGCCATTTTATTAACCTCTTAATGCAAGACAGAAATGTATTTCATATGAATATTCAACTTTCAGTGCTTCACAAACTCGATGCAATTCAGGTCACATGCTTTAGATTACAATACATAGGTTTCAGGTTGGCAAACGCCGATAACTTGTAAAACGATTTGTCCATAAGTACTACCAAACTCGATCATATTGTATTCCTTCAGACCGCAATACAATACATGCATCATTAAATCTTTGGATCATACTGGCATTGTTGGTTTAATTCAGCTACTACTGAATATGTTTTCATCCTTCCCCTGAAAGGGGAGGCGAGCCTCTTAGACAGTGACACCGTCTCTCAGGCCGGAAGATTTGTTTCGGTGAAGGAGATGCTCAGAGAAGGTGAGGAGGTTGGCGGCCGTGGAATTGTCCCGGCATTCACCTTAGTGCAGGAGAATGGAAAACCATTCTCAATACATCCGACGGTTGGGGCCAGCCGTGAGGTCCAGCCCGTTCCTGTCTCCCGAATGCAGCGGCGTAGAGCTACGGTAGAACCGTGGCCACCCCTACTCTGCTCGGTTGGCCGGTTAGGGTGCAGAGCTGTTGGACCACAGACCAACCGTTGCCACTTATGGGCCGAAACTCACTCTGCATCTACCGACCTTTAATTCAGAAAGTACATTTTGAACAACGTGAGTTTCGCTTGCTGTCCAGTTCAGGGAAGTTACAATAAGAATAGATCAACAGAAACTGTGCAGAAGTACACGTCCATCAAGAATACGTCCAATCTATACGTCCAACTAGGTCCGTAAACCGAGATAACTCGCTCACTTAATAGGAAATTTAATGGAAATAAAATGAGGAAAAATTCATAAGCTCAAAAGCCCGTGTTGTTCGGATAATTGAGTTACGAAAGTATGAATTGGGAAACGAATTGAGACCAGCAAATAAAAGATTACATCAACAGGTGAGAAAAGGCAAATCTTGTATGTAACATTCAGGTCCAGGAACGTCACGCGGCGGAGGCCATGTAACGGTTTTGAATAATGCAAGTTTAATTATCAAAAATGCGCATGTGGAGTAATCGATTATATGCATTAAGAAGATGAATGAATAGCAGAATGTGTTCCTTTGCGTATTTCCTGAAATGAAGAGAGTGACCGTGTTAAATAAAATCTTCCTCAAATGTCAAAAACAGATGGAAGGGACGATTTCAGTATGGTAATTTTTATAGGAATCGTGAAATTATAAAAAGATTTTGTTTTTATGGCAATGAATGATATAAACATCGAAGGAATGTTGTGTAAAAGAACAGCTCTGGTACACGTTGAGAGAAGGAATTGAGAAAATTATAAGGAATAGAAAGATATTATAAAATGTTAAGAGTTCATTAACATATTGTGTAACATTAATACGCGAAAATAAGGTGTCGTAAACAAAACTGAGATAGTTTAAAAATCTTATTGCATTGTATTAATATTACTTGTACAAGTTTCAGATTGGAAGACCATGGACCTGGTTTATCATTATAATGAATCCAAACAAGGCAATGTGGGTTTAAATCAAGACTAGTGTCTTGATGGGACCGAATTCATGTGGAATTATCTAAGATGATATGGAAATGAGTGTCCATGACTACAACAACCAAGAAGATGGGGTGAAATACCAGAGTCGTCAACGATAAGTATCCAGGCATTGCCTTTCCTTTATTCTATCTAGAAAGCTTATAGTAGTATTAGATTTTCGATTATGTTATCAAGGTGACTTAAATGGTATACAACTTGAGTAACCTAATGTGATCGTTATAGGGACCGTGCGTAACAACAAATTTTCGACCGCAGCGCCCCTAGCGGAAGAGACGATTATTCATCGGTAGGAGAAACACCAGAATAACATCAGCTGTCGTTGTTTACTTATTGAAATGTGTTGTGAATACGTATAATTTGTATTAATCAGCTATGTCGAATGCTGTTATTCTTGTGGGTTTTCAGAAAATTATGTGGAGTTCTCAGTATTTTAGGAATTCTACTTTGAGGAAAGGAAGAGAGCTTAATGATAGCCATCACATATATCAGCTGGAAAAAAAATTCAAAAGAAGTATCTGGTTTATGTTTGAGAGAGACAAATGTTAGTCGAACTCCATATAATATTAACATCAAGATAAGAATTTTAAAAATCTTAATTTAGATCCTTTGCTTACGTGAACGAATCCGATCCACGAAATGTCACGGTGTTATTTGTCCCAAATGGAAGATAATAATTGTTTTTACTCAAACAAAGTGTAAAATCTGCGGTAAATTAAAAAAAGTACGAAATATTTTACTCGAAGAGAGTAATATGGATACATACTTTAGTACCTTACAACTCTTTTTTCTGCTACGTCGCAGCGCTTCCGTACGTGTTTTTGTTTAACACTTTCGTGTGTAAAATCGTCAGAGTTTCTGAATCACATTTTGAATTATCACTGGGCAAATATAAATTACAAAATAATACATTTACATTTCCCTGGTCATATGAAAATGGTAAATTATCAGTCTGAATACCTATACTACAAACAGTTAGGGGAAATTGTGATTCAGGAACAGAATTCATGTTTTCTTTATTTCACTTTGTCTCCCTTTCCTCCTCTTGTACCTGACTGTCAGATTCCTCTGTATTTCGTCCTTATTAGTTCTTCGTGGTAACATATGCAAAGTAGGTTTATATCCAGGGCTATCAGGGTCTCTGGTAGGTGTTCCATCAGTAAAGTGTCGGATGCAGATTCTGGAATTACTGGTAGGAACCCACAGTAACCCACAGTTTTCCATCAAGTGTTGAACGTTTTAAATATGTTATCCATGCTTCCCTTCTGATTTATGGGCAGCTGCGGCTGGAAAAGGAAAAATTTCGTTCCTGGTGGGCTGTTTTAGTAGGTTTAATTACAACCGTACAAGGAACAGTTCACGTGACATTTACTGCGTTTACTGGTGCGGTACTATGAGTATCGTTCATGCTTAGAGAATATGCTGAAAGAACCTAATCAAAATGTAGGCTACCTCAGTAAGCAATGTGAACAGCCAAACACTATTCAATAACTCGATGGTGAAAAATGCTCCAACCGCTCCTACCAGTTACTTCAGATAAAGCCAGCAGATAGCAGCACTCGCTATACGCACAGTCCCTATTATGTATCTGTCAGAGAGTGGTAACCGGTCACTGGTAATAGTAGCAATTCGGATTGCCGTGAATGTTCAGGTGATGAAGGCATACAATTGTGGAAATGCTTTATGGAATTTCCTGATACTGTCCGAATGTTTGCAAGAGTCATGTTCGTATTAGAACTTCAGTACATGTCACGCAAGATTAGTACCGCGGTAGTACCATGGTTACCGCTTTCATCGGCAAGATATACGCGCGGTATGACTCTCCTATGTTTATTTTTCTCGCAGACGACTTGCACTACTCGCCGATGCTGCCAACCACTGTACTCAGGAACTAAATGGTACTGAGCCCTGGACCACAATTACATTTGTTTTCACATAGGTTAGGTTAGGTTAGGTTAGAACTGTGTTTAATTTTATCGCAGGTTAGGTTAGGTTATTTATTTTTCTCGCAGACGACTCGCGGTTAGGTTAGGTTAGGTTAGGTTAGCCCTGGACTATGTTTATTTTTCTCGCAGACGACTCGCACGACTTAGCCTTGGACCACAATGACGTTTCTCTTCACATTAATACACCACGGCATTCTATGTCGCTTACTGGTCACGAAATGATAGGATTGGTAGAAGCAAAGCCTACTACTTCTTCGTACATAGCGCATCCAGTGCAGCTGGCCATTGTTGATACAGAAAACATATCTAATTATATTGACATGGCATCGTCCAATGGATGTGTTATTAATGTAACAAGTTTTTCAGCAAATTACAAGAACAATTTCAATGATTTACTTCAATTCTATGTACGTCACAATTTGATTTGAAATAGCAGAGTATGTGAATGGTGTGGCCGTCACGTCAAATTATTAGTGAATGAGAAGTTCAATCGTGTTGTTTTTTCGTGACGTCGCCTAACCTCCACTACATTAAGGTCGGTTCCATTTACATACATTCTTCTTCTCTATTATACATTGTTTATACTACTAATAATTAGGCCTCTATTTCTTTTTTATATTCAATCACAAGTCGCGCGGATTTAAGCCTCTATTTCGTATTCATATTTAAGCATAACTAGCGCTATCTATGGTTTCAAGTGTTTAGAATCGTAATTACTGCATCGAAACGTCTCAACTATTTCATCACGTTGTTATATAATCGTGGCTGGCGTTGGCACGAATAGACTCTCCATGGCCTGAAGATTTGCCCTATGAAATATCACTACCACAGTTCACCATACCAAGATATAGTTACTCTTATTTGTTTCATATGCTCATTCTTTGACATTGCCTCACTCTTAGGTCTTTTCATCGCGTAAGTTGGTCATAACTTCTCTCTCTATTGAATTATGGGAACGACATTTTATTGGACTAGCCTTCAACCAATGAGAGTGTCCATTCGCCCACCGTCAGCCATGATTAATGTAATACAAACTTGCGTGACAACATCTGAAGTTTTACCATGTTCGTACATAAGGTAATATATTGATTGAATGCTGCGTGTGTAATTCTAGTGAATGATTATAATGTAGTTAATGTGTCAGTGTCGAGATCTTCTATAGGATGATTATGTCGCGAAATAACTTAGTGAAGTGCGATTATGCTGTCAATTATGATAGATGATTTTATATGCGAGTAGTTATGGGGTTCTTCGGATACATATGCTTGTGCATTTAGAAGGATATTGTAGGCATGGTGCACATTTGAGGTAAGGTATGGTAAATGATAGGGTCGTCGAGAATATTATGGTGATATAATGCGATTATTGTAATAATGCGGTTTGTTGATTGATACTACGGCAGTGTAGTAAGTCTTTGAGAATGTAAATGCACCTAGGTTGACGATGGTTTAAATGAGATGTTCATCATGCAATGTTTAAAGGATTTCGGATAGGCCAGCGATATGATGTACTGATAGTATTTCAAAAGGTATCCCGGAGATTATTAATGTCGAGCGTGTGAGAAAACCATCGAAATATGAATTCATGGTACGGCAAGCAGGTAAGATGAGTGTATTAATGGATGAATTATTGAGAGGATCTTCAATAAAATGGCATGAATAAAATAATAATGAGATGTGTTGTTTAAGAGGTTAATGTCACCTGTTGCAGTACGTTAGCATTCAGAGTAGTTGCTTGTACTAATTGATTTCTTAGGCAGTAGTATTATTTACAGGAAATCTTTGGAGAAGAGCAGAGGCTGTGAGGACATCCCAGTATTACCGTTTACATTAGTTATGCCAGTAGTTAGACGATGTTTGTTCTAGGAACGGCAAAGCAGAAGGTTCTGAATGTGTGCTGTTATTACCATGATTGATTTATTTATTGAATTTTTCTGGTCACTTTGGCTGATTAGCAGATGATTACAATATCATGCAATGTTAGGAAGACTGGATCGTTGGGATATTCAAGTTGTACGTCAAATAGATAGATAGATAGATGGATAGACGATGAAAAACAGATAGAATACGGGAGAACAAACTTTGGGCCAATAAGTGACATAAATGTATCAACCAAGTGAATGTTTACAGAATTAATTTTATGACTGGCAGATTTCCAAAGAACTGTTAAGTAATTCATTATTTCGTGCTCAAGATTTCAGAAATGTTGTGATGAAGTTATTTATGGAATTTTAAAGAAATTAACGCCAGACAAATGTTCATGATGTGTTTGATGAAAACCAACAAAGGTTAATCGATATGATATTTCTCATTTTCAATCATGTTGTCTAGTTGAATGATTATTATTTTTATTTTCTTTCATATGAATGGTTAATTAAAGTGGAATATCCTTCCAAAATTATATTGTGATCTTCTCATTCCATAAAATTATGATTTAATAGTCTTATGTAGTTAGGTGGGACGTAGAATTTACTCTGTGTATATGAGCCTGACGTTGAATAAGAAGGATGTGACCGGTACCTACTCGCCGAATGACCATGCCCGTGAGTGGCATCTCTTGTAATCCGTTGACACTAGCCGCGGTTTAATCGAAAACAAACATATCACTTCGAACCAATCACATCCATAAACGGTTATATATAGATTATTTGAGTGGTCGCTCAACGTGAAGGGCAGAATACATTTCGTACGTGGTTACGTGTGAATTGATGCTCAACGTGTAAGCCAGAGCATATTTCTTACGTCCACCGCGTGAACAGGAATACAGGCAATGAGAATATGCGAGTTCAGGCTTGGATGCAATCATTTAACATGATGATAGGCACGGATATATGATTCGAAATAATGTGATTACGAAATGGAGACGATAGTAACTGTAAGGCTCAGTTAGGTAAATGAGAAATTGGAGGGATAAACCAATAATTTTAAACTTTGTTGGTTAAGAGTTGTGGACTATTTAAATTAGATATCTGCAAATTCGTTCATTCATGTCTGTCATCTTGGTTTTTGGTCATTCCAACATGAATTTCGAGCCCATCAAGGACCTAGGCAATTAACAATTGGATTGATAGTATATTTGAGGAGTTAGATAGATAATGTGCGATCACTGGATTGACATTTGGGGAACTTATAGGAGAAACATTATTGTCACGAACAATTATTGGATAACGAGACAAATATGGCATCACTTGCGCAAGTTAAGATGTTGTTAGAAGAGTTAGCGGGGAGAATGACAAAAGTGCAAGAATCACAAGAAGCTACCGCAAAAGAAATGACGAAAATTCAAGAATCACAAGAAGCCACCACAAAGGAGGTGACGATAATGCAAAAGTCGCAAGAAACCACTACAAGAGAAATTCGCGAAGCTCAATCGGGGTATACAGGAGGCTACCAGTAGAGTAATTAAAGAAAGTCAAGAATTTATTCAGTATAAGATGCTAGAAATGCGCGATACACTCAGGACAGGGATGCAAGAGGGAATGAAGAATGAAATGCAGGGAAATTTACGCGGAGTCACCGAAGTTGTTCAATAGAATTTAAAGGCGATGCAGGCGGAAATAGTATCGCTAGGATCAAGGATGTCTGAAGTACAGGGAGATATGAAGATATGAAGGAGAGACGAAGTAACTATGGCCATTAATGAAAACAGAAAGGAGATTAATGAGAGATTTACCGAGATGACGGCCGAGTTAAAAGTGAATGTTAATGATCTCCAGACGCAGGTCGATCACGAAATAAAGGAACTGAAAGAAGAAGTGATCATGATACAAGGAAAGATACCAGAGTCAAATGTCAGTTGGGAAGAAAAATTTTAAAAAAATATTAGAAGAAATGGAAGACGCCAACCAGACTGTCCATAAGGAGATGACAACGGAAAGAGAGCAGATTAAGAGCAAGTTTAATTCAGTTATTGAAGAGTAGGATGAAAATAAAACTCTAATGAGACAGCAGATGAAGAAGTTGAGTGACAACTTAGATATGGTACAAAAGGATATACAAAATTTAAAGATTGAGAATGAAACAACTAAAAAGTTCGTATCAACTTTTATGGAACGACAGTCATAAATCGAGAACGAAAGGAAGTCGGACGCAGAATGTCAATCTGAAATGCCGCTATTTAACATTAACGGTAGTGAGAACGGCGTTACTCATGTGGGTAATGGAACACAGATAATTAATGTTATTCCCACGCATGGGGACAGGCCAAAGAAGTTCACAGGAAAAATAGGATCTGGGATGACTCCTCGTGGATTAATTCGTGAAATGGAAGAATACTTTCGTGAGGCTAAGATATCGCCAGAGAGACGGAACTCAAAACTGTGGAACGACACTTAGATGGAGCACCGCTGGTCTGGTACAAGGCATTCCGACATATATTTGAGGATTATGCTGGTTTTAAGCAAGCATTTCCAGAAAACGTTTGGGGGGATTGATGTGCATCAAGTTATCAGATTAGAACTGTATTCTAAGAAATATTCGTTAGGTGGACCAAGTCGTTTCTTGGACTATTTCACCATACAATTTCATTGATTGAAATAATTGGACTCACCACCGACGGAGCTAGATATGGTCAGAGCTATAGTGAAACAGTTCCCTCCGGATATTCAACGGTTTTTAACAGCGGCAAACGTACAAACCGCGGTGTACGCCGAATCAATCCTCAGGCAACTTGATAGCACAAACACAAATCGGATAGTAAGACACGTGGATCGAGCTGTGAATATTGCAATGCCGATACATTCGGAAGAAACAGATAGAGAAAACAATCAATGTCATTGTGTGAAAGGGGAAAGACAGGCAAAGTATAGAGATTGGGAAGATAGTCAGCAATACTGGAGATGGACACCACCTCAAAATGAAAGTAGAAGGCATCCGCGATATAGGAGGACTTCACGATGGAACAATAATCGAGGTAGATGACCATATCAAAGGGGTAGATATCAAGGAAGGCCGAATCAGAGAGACGAAAGGCAAGAGGAAGAAATGGACCAAGAAAAGAAGAAATATATTGAAGAATTGAAAAGACAGCGAGAGGCGAAACATTGATAAGACGGAATTCAAAGCCAAGATATGAATGCTGACTGTATAGTTGCAACGAGTTTACAGTTTCAACAGCAACAGAAGACAGTACGAACAAGGTGCTTAATCCTGGAGCGATACCGTTCAACGACAATACTAAGGAAAGGAACGGGGTGAAAAAACTTTATTTTGGGACCAGGAGAAGATGAATTAGATAGAATAAAACAAGCTGATAGAGAATATGATTGGATAATAACAAATATTTAGTCATGGGAGTTCGAACCAGAAGAATTACTAGAAGATGGCCAATCCGATGGAATACAAGCAAAAAGGGGACTTCCCGTCGTTTCAGTAACTATATTTGGCATTCACATATCGTCATTATTAGATACAGGTGCGAGTATTAGCATAATCTCTAAGGTACTTTTCTCAGAGTTACAAGACAGAGTACAAATTCCGATGGCGAATGTAAAAATAAGAGGAATAATCCCAGATAGAGTAGCCAAATGTAAAATACAGACGTATTTGCCTGTCGAAATTCGGAGAATCACAATTGAACATCCTTTTTTAGGGATGGATAAGATTCAAGATAACTTGATCATCGTTTCGGATTTCATGCGAGAGAATAATATTATTATCGATTTGAACAGAGAGGAAATCAGAATTAGAAATGATGATGAGGAACAGTCGCATGTCACGGCCAAGATCGAAAAGCTGTGCGAGCTACAAAAGACTATGAGTACCTCAATAGAAAAAGTAATACAGCTAACAGAGAAAATTATGAAGAGGTACTGTATGATCATGAAGATGCTTTACAAGAAATTACAGTTGATAAAGGAATAGGAGGTAACGCCGAACAAAGGAAGATAATTGTAAATTTGTTAAAGAAATATGGTAGCACATTCAAAAATCAACCTGGTGCGGTAAAGAATTTCGAATATAATCTGCTAGTAAATGACTGGAGACCGTTTAAGGCAAGGCCGTATCCGATACCTGATAAATATATGACTGAAACCAAGAAAGTGATTCAAGAAATGGTTGACAACGGGATCATTCCATTCCGTACATTAGTCCTTTGGTAATTGTGAGAAAAAGCAATGGATCCTTCCCAGTACTAGCCCTTTCCTGTCCCATCGTCGCCATGAGACATATCTGTGTCGGTGCGACGTAAAGCCAATAGCAAAAAGAAGATAATTTAAGAAAAAGAAGTTATTATCGCCCATAAAATAACAAAATAACGCAAAACAGAGAAGAATATTAATATAAAACGCGTTATATATATATAACATACGTGGCAGGACTTGGTTATCAGCCATACTGTAGACAGAAAGAAAAAAGCTTTGACCAGAGGATCAAGCAGTTCATATAACGCAATATCATCACTGTACCATTCATAAAGCAATTCTAAACGACACATAAATTGAGATAATTGTAGACATCTTGGAGGTCTGATGGAAATTGGAATTGCGCAAAGCAATCTTAAACGAAATCTAATTGTTATACAGTAGTATAGTAGATAATTGTTATAAGCTTTGATATCATTAATATGCTACAGCTAATTTTTTAAATGTATTTTATCTTTGTAATTGAGCAATTCAAGATCGATATGGCTCTCTAAGAAGACATAAGACGGGCTACCTGGATAAACCTGAACTGGACCAATACCGCAGATGATACCTAGATGACCAGTCACGCAAGATGAAGATCACCCACGATTGCGCAGGATGAACGAGCAATGATTACATTCCGGAAACGAACGAAAGAGTGATATGTTTCTTAAATAATATGTATATAGATTCGTATATATTAACATGAATTGACTAGTTGTAGTCAAAGCTTGATATGTTTGACCGTTATTGTCTTCAAAATAACCTACACGGTGTTAGATTTTCGTAAGTGATTTATTTATTTTATCGATGTAAATGGAATAGAAGGGAATAGGTAATCTTGTTAAGAAACATAATTAACCCAAGTTAGGAAGTGCGATATAGTGATGTGATAATAGTATTTCAGTGAAAGCAAACAATCCAAACCTATTATGCCATATCATATTTGAGTTCTTATGAGGAGAATATTTTGAGATTTTAATAGTATACCGATATGTTAATGTGTATATAGGTGATATGTTGTCATAATTAGTTAGAATCACCCTAGATATGGAAATGACAGCAGACAGAAGAAATGTTGGCATTATTTAAGAAGAAGTGATCCAATTATATGAATATACGAAGATAAGGTTATTTGTGCGTCAAGAAAGGTAAATACATTAAATATGTGTAATAATAATAAGAGATATGATCTGAAATGAGTAATGAAGAAGATGTAATGTTGTCATATGAAAGAAATGAAAGATGGATTGTAGGAATATGTGTTGCTACGATGAAATAATTGATGGAAATGGAATATTTGAAGAGAGAGATGAGATGATTGACGCAAATTAGGATCATATATGTCCATGGTTTAATCAAATTATACTTCGTCGAAAATGCATATATTATGATAATGATGGCGTATTTTGACTTTAATTGAATATTATGATAGGTTAAAATCATCAAAACATTCATATAAGATTAAATATTCGTTCACTTGGACATTTTTATTTTAGAATTTCAACTGAAAATCGCATTCTCTTAAATTAATGATGGCATACTTAGATTAATATGGATGGTTATTGCTAATTTGTATAGAGGTGTAACTGAATTGATATCGCACATTGTCCTCGAAAATGGTGTTCCCTAGATATTTTATTTGATTCGCGCGAGGTAACATGTTGATATTTAAGGACACTTAAGGATCTGAATACCTTTTTATACTCAATGTTTCATTTATGTTGTAAAGGGAAGTTAATATAAGACATGAGATTGGATAATATAGTAACTTTAATTGATCAGAAGCAAACTTTTGCTAGTAAATAAGAAACATCGCTTTTCCGGAGGCTTATAGTGGGATACTTCAACGATATCTTGAGATAATCCAACCAGAGATCAATAAATCTTATTTTATTAGATTATCCTAAGAAAAGCTAATAATGTTAACAGTAACAGAAACTGATATGCATAGATAAATATTACATTAATGTAACGATTGATTTCCTATGCAAATTTTGCATATTTTACCAGTTTTCTTTATGATGATGAAAAGATGAATAATAATAATAATAATCTACAAAGACTTCAGTCCATCATATAAAATGTTAATTAATTATTTTTTAAGTTTAATTTCGATATTTCATTTTCCTTTACCAGCGTTTCTATTTTTCAATAAATAATAGTAGTTAAGATTTACGTGAGATTTTATTTAAAATTTTCTGCTATGGAGTAGTCTAAGTTAGAGTTAATACGTCGAATTATCGAATATTCTTGCAATCCAATGGTACGTCGGATGGCGACGTCCATCAACTAAGCTGATAGATGAAATATTACTTAGCGTATCCGTGTATCTTTGATCCCACGTATATATATACTTATGATGCTTGAGAGACTGATCGGGATTTCTCTTACGTAACCCATCCTTGACGCGGGAAGAGCGTAATATATTTCTTGAATTTGAATAATTTTTGTCACCTACATTGTAGTTCCCTATTCTTCACATGTTTTGCGCTTGCTATATGCTGCAAAATATGATAACGTTGGTAATTTTTATCAATATATCACAATCATTGCATTTCAGAACAGACCCGTCGTTCTGAATACTATTTGCACTAAAATGTTTAGCACTATATCGTATTTTCTCGGCGTTCACTTTATGTTTAAGCATACTTGATACTAATACTAATACTGGCAACGTTCATAACAATAGCAAGGCCGGCAGTTAAGCAGCTAATTAAGGGCGGCAAGCTCATAGTTCAACAACCACCAGGTTCATACTTAAGCTCCCGATTAGTGCGGTATAGGGAGCTTACGATCCTAGCGGCGAAATGAGAAACTTCATGGAACCAAGCTTTACAGAAGAAACACTCGGTTTTTCTGCCTTGCGAAAAATGCGGCAAAGGAGCCAAGAATATATTAAGCAAGTGAGAAAAGATGCTGACATTAAGAAAAGGCGAATAAAGGTGCTTTGCATTGAGAAAATGTGCTAAAAGTGCAATTAAACACGGTTAGATGTGTCCATTTTATAACTTCTTTGCAAGACAAGCTCCTTGCGAAAAGTTATTAAGGTTCAACACCTAAAATTCCTAGCTCTAGTAATCACTGTACCCTGAAGAAGTGTGTTAAAATGCTCGAATCTTCCGCAGCAGTTGATACTAATGTTAGAATCGTCTTTTTTATTGCCAGCGCTTTGATTTCTTGTACAGTTTCACACAGTATTTTTCCCATTTCCACCATTTCAGATATATCACAGGTTTCTAGAAAGACGATTCCAAATTTCCACCGTTCTTAATACCATGTATGTAGTAAATTCATCACTTTTATAAGGTTTCTATTGTACGCCTTACGATAAGAATAGGTTTCGAATAGGAAGCGGTGTGGTTGACAAAAAATCGTAAGAGCTTAACTGTAGTATTGTGAAGGAAGGGACAGAATTAAGTCATTTAATATGTATATAAAGGGCAGTCAAATGAAAACAGAACACCCGCTACAACGTGGCTATGGAATGGTTTTATTCAAAAGTAATTACCAAAAGAGTTAATTTATCCCATTGGAAGACGAGACGATCAGTTCCAGTTTTGTAGAAAGAGTAGGTTGCTGACGGATCCACAACCGCACCCACTTCCTAGTCCGAATGAGACCTACGTCTATAAATGTCTTTCTTCAGGTCGCCAAAATTTTGAAAAAACAAGGTGAAAGATCTGAGCTATACGGAGGATGTTGAATGTTTCCCCAACCAAATCGCTGAAGCGTAGCCTTCGCCAGACTAGAAGTATGGGGGCGACTGTTATCATGCAACAGAATGACTCCGTCAGACAGCAATCCAGGGCGTTTTGACTTTATAGCACGTCACAGTTTCTTCAAGGCGTTGCGCATTGATTGTGGTTCAACGCTCGAGAAAGTCGATAAGCAGATGGCCCTTCCAGTCAGAGAAGAAGGTCATCATGACTTAGTCGGAGCTTTAAATTTTGTTTGGCGGGGGAGAATTGCGATGTTTCAATTGATGGCTTTGCCGTTTACCCTCGGGCTCGAAATGGTGGTACCGCGTTTCCATCCCGTCATTCTACGAAATACTTTATGCTAACAAGCATTTTATGCCCAGTCCGGGATACGAGCGGCGCTGCGCGAACTCGAGGGTTGAAACTCTAATTGCGCGTACCGAGAGAGAGAGAGAGAGAGCTCTCAGTACAGCGAGACCTTGGAATTACGCTCTCTATAGTAAAAGCGAGAAGGAAGTAGGACGCCACGCTCAAATAGTGCCTATGTCAGCAGACGGAGTTACCTTTACACGGTTTTAATTTGAGAACTGGATATTCTCACCGATTTCCCTGTATATTCTTGGATACCAACCCACAAATTTCGCGCGTCAAGTTATAATAATAAAAATTCGTTACAAGCCTTGGAAATTTACAAGTAAGCCACTCATTGAACTAAGCATAATGTACAATATTTGATAATGTAAGAAGATGTATTACTTAACGAGCGCATTATTAATGACGAACATTAGGCAGATATGCGGTTGTAGAAACCTCCTATCTCTAGCGCTTATCTTGACAGAGATATGGGAGTCCCCATCTCCCACCAAGAGAAATCTTGAAAGATTAACTGAAAAACCTTCGATGCGATTTAAACCAAAGTAGATCAGTGAATAGAGGACATCATGATCTAAAAATTGAATATTTATACGACTCTGAGGGACTTGCATTAGCGGAGCGATTTTTCCCATGTGGGCGGAGTTTACCTTCTCCTTAGCCGACGACCCATACCTTCTATATAAAGACACCAGGACAATCCTTACTTATCCAGTATTATTCATTCATTGTAATTCAGTAATACTCAGTGTTACTCAGTGTTTTCAATGTTGTGTTAGAGGTCTATTCCACGTCAGTCCGATACACGTTCATAATACAGTCACATTTTTCTTGTGTGAAGTGACAGTTGTGGTGTGTGAATATAAGAAGTACTAATCTCAGTACTAATGCAGGCAAACAATATTAGTGTCGGTTAAAATGAGTAGGTTTCAAAAGAACGGGTAATATTCCAAAAATCGTCACGACGTATTGAGGCATTGACTATAGAGAACCAGTAGTTATTGTACTGTGATTAGGGTATGAGCAGTATAGCACACAATCATCCTACAAAGTAAACTTTATTAGGGAAGCGTTCCATAAATGAGCAGTGACGCTCACGTAGGAACAAATAAAGCCAATAAGTATTTTGCCCTATAACGAACGGGAATCGAGTAGCGATCTTCAGGGACAGTAACCGCTAGTTTGGGTAGTCCATTCGAGTCTATGCGTGGGTCTATGAATGTCATGTTATTCGAAGAACTATAAACAGTGCTCCAAATAACCAATTCCCAATTTGTCCGCATGTATGTGAGTGTCCGTCGAACCCAGGACTCTACACTACAAGAACAACAAGAACGCGCATATGTGCCTGCGAAATTCCTGTCGAAGACAACGCAGAACTTCCAACAGTAGAAGATTGCAGATCAAGATCCAATTGACTCAACCCCGAAGGAGATGAAACGAGGACTTCTTGCTAACGAGACGCCAGTTATGGACAACTAAGTCCATATAGGTGCCCCCAAATGACAGCATGTTACACACAGCAAATGATAAGTACATTCCATGATATTTGTAAGCATGAAAATCAGACGTATCGCATTAATGTGTAAAACTTAACTTTGTAAATAGAATTTTTCAACATGCATTTTGATGTCTGTTATAACGTGTAGGTGACGCAATATGCGTGTTTCAGTGGGACAAAGTCTCTTTACTAATTTTATTTCTTTGTCTTCTGTGATTATTGTTTAATCACAAAGTTATTGCGTGGTTTTTTGCATGAAGTATTATATAGGGGCCTATAGTATGTTGGAGTGAAGCATTCGTAAGGGTGGATTTAGATAATTCAGCGGACTTCATAATCCATTCCAATTTTAATCAGCTGACATGGAACTTCTCAATTTTTCAAATATAGATTATTCATATGCTTCACAATTTTAATGCATGCATATAATTATTTTCCCTTTTAGTTTTAAGGATACTGTCAACTCAAAGAGGAAAGATGACTCGTGGTGCGAACTGACTTTAGATAGTTACGCGAGTGAGTGATAGGTTAAGTTAAATACCTGTCGATTAGGATCTTCTCAGTGTGTAAATAACTTGGATTCGAGGTACACGTGTGTGAAAATGAAGGGTGAAACCGTATACGTGAAAATGTTTAAGACAACAGATTAAGAATAATATAATTATTATTATTATTATTATAATGATGAAGTGAATCAATACGGAATATGGTTGAGGCCTTGAAATGAAATGATATTTGAAGGTATCCATAAATGATCATATGCCAGGAGTATACGAGGTAATTGAATTCAAAATTACGTGTTTGTACCTGGGTGAAAGTGAAAGTTTACTCCGCTGGCGGAGAGCACATGTTGTTCTCAGAGAGAGAGAGAGAGAGAGAGGGAGAGAGATTTATGGCCTTCAAAATGAATGACAAGAAGGGAAGCGCCAGGCCCTAGAGGCTGGTCCCGTTAAGTCTGTCAACCGCTCGCAAAAACGACATAATATATTTTTCCCATTTCACACTGTATTAAATATCCACGTGTCAACGCTTTACGTTTTATGATCCGTTATGTGATGTACACTCTTCCAATTTCTGTAGTTAAGTAAGACCGTAGTAGGGATTTTGAGATAGCACCTCGAAGTCAAGCTAGTGTGGTTCGATACACGATTGGTATCGACATCCTTGGACCGACACCATGAGACCAGAAAATATCACAGTGTATGGATTTTACTGAACGTCTGCCTCAGCTGTTTCAGTAGAGCAATATCGTACTCTTGGATATTGGGGTCGTTGAGAGTTTTTTGTCACTTCATCGACCAAACGATAGGGTACAGAGAAGAGCATAACTACTTCAAATGAAGAGCAAACATTTGCTTACAAAAATATTTATTCAATGTAAATCACGATAATTTATTTATTTATTAAATAGGCAAGAAAAGTCATTTAAAATTTTCATGTTTTAACGCAGTCACAATGTATAACATAAGTGGTAAAGCTTTATTGAAATTGTTTATTATTGTCTTTCAAATAATGAAAACGTAGTGTAAAATTCGGGGACAGCAAAAACCAGAAAATGAGAACAAAACCTGAAAATCGGGCACTATTGATACAAACGATAACTGAGAGTTAATCCACACGATCCTTGGAATATCTGACCTTCTGACCTTCAACTAATAGAATTCCAGATTTACATTTAATTAAGGTTATCCACCAGTCGACTATCCTCTCGGATATTGGAACACCCCCCTCCCGAATGGATCCTTAATCGAACCAAATCGACTGTCAGTTGCTTTGGATATGTGCGAAATATTACTCGAAAGCATGTTGTCCATTACAAGTTAACAGCAATTGTCACAATCAAAAATAAAATTCCACCATATATTGTCATCTTGTGACACCCTTAAGTTACAGAGGAATCCCAATGCTGAAACATGCATCACCCCAAACAGATGTTCGGAAGGAACCAACAGCACTTGATCCGATGGGATCTCACGTTACATCGTTCTGATGGGACATAACTGCGAAATGCAGGAAAACATTAATTAATTACGCATTTCAAAGAAATGCCAAACACTGAAGTTAAAGAAAAGTGATAAATCACATGAAAATATTCTTACTAAACCAACTTTCAGGTTATGAAACAGTTACGTCGCTAAATTCGTTAAAATAAAAGTCCATAATATAAAAAACAAAATGAAATCTTTCCACTTTTCTGTAACTACGACTACAATTAAAAATCTATATACCGGTACCTACACTTGTCTCATTAAACTAAATTGCAAGTGATCGATAGATTAACATAATAAATGTGAATATAAAAATGAAAATAAAATATATTAACAGCTGACGAATCGAAACCGCATTCGTAGTGTAAATCCTACAAAAGTCAACTAAGTGTCAAAACACGGCACTATCATAACATACCGGACATTCGAATAATAAATCTTAAAGTAAAGAAAAGTAAATAAATATGAACAAAAATTCACCGAACTTGAACACCCGCGGCTAAGCAGTAAGGATCAGTTTCCATTAGCCAGGTTTCCGCTACTGATGCAACACTATTATGGGAGCACCTTCTGGCTAGTAAGAATTATGCCGGAACATGGCCTGAATAGTACCTGCTAATTTCTCTCACATTCGGATCCACTACTTCAAACACTAACATCGTTCAAGTCGATTCGCAAAAATGCCTAACTTATGACTCGACTATGTACAGACGCCGTCCTAATCCTGTTGTTGAGTCCACGTTACAGTGTCTACTCATCCTTAAGTTATATAATACACGCGAAATCCTAAATCTATCGTTGAGCCAACGTTATGGTATCTGCACCTCATTCATACTACCAGGCGAAATCGAAACTTTTAATACAATGTCTGGATATGTAACTCTGATCCTCGTTGTAACCCTAACACTTGAAGTGAAATTCGCTACAAAAATGAACTCGAACCTGGAAATATTACTGTGGCTATTTCCTACAATAAAGCGTGAAATCGAAATTAAACAACATGTCCAAATAGTTTAATCTATTTCTCAACAACACAATCTCAACACATGCAGTGAAGTTCGCTAAATAAAAAAATGAACTCAACTCTCGCTTGATGTTACGTAATATCACTGCAAACAATAATCACTAACATCGCGATATTCACGATATAACTCGAGTGTCAGGCTCCAACTGACCTACCATTTCAACACTCCAACTATATATCATCGTGAACTATCTAGTGAAGTAACTTCCCATCGATCTACGCAATTTAAACTCTCAGTCTAATAAAATTCATTTTTCACACCCGCAATGTTTTCAGTCAGCGATATTTTCGTCTTGGAAAGATACAGAATAGAATTCAATGTACAATAATCAGGTATTATCTTAACCGTGTGTCAGAATGTATTTTGTTCGTGTGGTCGGCTATCACAAAATGCACTTCGCAGGTATAAAATAGAACCGTCACTTAGACTTAATTGCCGTTACCTACGGCCTGACATAAAATAGTAATTATGGGAGAACATAAACTTGCACTTAAAATAGGCGTTACAACGCGCTCACTTGGATTTGACAACCTTTAGGCTTCTCGTCCACTGGAAGCGAAAACCTGCAAACTGCGAGTTCGGACGAATCTGTGCAAAATCAGTTCGTCCGAAATCGTGCGTACGCTATTACCCTTTGGCTACGTATTCAGCCGAGTTATTTAGTGGGTGTATGTGTGAGATGACGGCATTTCCTGAAATATTGTGTGATCCCTATGCATTTGATACACCTCTGCTAGCGAGAAGAAGAGCTCAGAAAAGGAGACGGGAGTGGGTAAATGATGTTATCGAAAAAGCAAATGTTTGGTGAATTTTCACATATATGGGCTAATCAGGAAAAGGACGAAAGACAGTACTTTGGTTATGTTCGCATGACGTGAAATATTTCGATACATATTACAAAAAGTACAATATTAGTTAAAGAAGTACAGTAACTGTCGAGAAACTGTTTCGCCTGAAAAACGTCTAGCTGTAACTTTGAGGTAAGCAATGTTCATTTTGAAATGGGAAGCTGGAGAATTTCTCCCCTTCTACTTTTTTTTTCCAATGTTATCATTCGTTTCCTAATTCCCAACCAGGCAAAGGAAATCTTCTTTTATCCCAGAGTATGTTTTGTAACAGCGAGAGGTAATAGAAATAGCGGAAATGATACTATCTCATCAGTGCGATAAAGCTGGCTTCGAGCGGCCACAGCACTTGGGAGTATGTGTGGAGTTTCGTCTTAAAGACACAGAATGATAACATTTATCTGAAATGAGAAACTTCATCTTTATTTTCTATAATTATGCTATCATTGGAGGCAATGATTTATTATATACGACACTTTTAAAACATATTTTACAAAAAAAATAATCAGACGTAAGTATGAAGTGATCGTAGGGAAAATATAAATATTGCTGGAGTTTCTTAAATGACAATTACACTTTGAACTCGTGTTGTAAAGAATCTTCAGATATAAGAATAGAGTAAAGTGGTATAAAATGAATAAACTATATAACATTAAATTTATCTGGCTCACCCATTTCTCTCGCCACCTCCCTCCATAACAACTTCTGCATATCTCTCACACGGTAATTAGACCCTCGCTGGTCCCACAAATACTTCCAATCTTGTACCAGAAGTATAAGCTTTTCAGCATTGATGATAAAACTCAGCTCTTCGGCCGAAAAATCCAAACCAGTCTGTATAGTTTGCAGTTCGCCGATGTTCGTGCGTTCACTGACGAACAACACCGGTTCCAATGGACGCAGTGTCGCTTGAATTCAGCGGTTTGGTTCGTTCGGCCGTGCTCGTACGAATTCGTCATCGCAGCTTTTCGCAGGTTTCCGCTTCCAATGGACAAGAGCCCTTATATTAATCTATCGTTCTGGATTGCTTCAGCTTGTCATACAGCTTGTCTCAGAAATATTACATCTCAACCTATACACCATGTCACAAAAATTCATCTCCGTCTAAAAACAGGGCCTCTTATCGATGGCATCCTGCTTATTCTACATCACTCATAAAATACAGGCTTACTGTACTTTTAACATTTTCCTAACTATTCTCATAATATTTCATTTCCTTTACAATCTATTTCCTCCTTGCTTGAAACTTTTATACAAGCGATCCCATGATCAAGCAACTTTATTATGATCTCACAGTTAACTTCTCGAAATGTTTCCTGACCTCAGGAGCAAAATAGTATACCATGATTTTCTGTATCACAAATACACGGTGTAACAAAATATAAGTTTCCCAAAAATGCCGACTTTGATTTTCTTCACTGGATTTCGATATAAACCGCAAATCTAGCTTGATATTACTGTTGAAAACATAAGTTATCATCTCAATTTTATCCTGACGTTATTATTATTATTATTATTATTATTATTATTATTATTATTATTATTATTATTATTATTATTATTATTATTATTATTAATTTGATATTTGGCTTTATCATACTCATAACGGTTATTTTAACTTTATCATTATTGTAACTTTTATCGGCCCGAACATTATTTCATTGATTTTTATTGCAATATTTAACTTTACTTTTACATTTTTAAAAGAAATTTAAACACATTTAAGTCTCGCGCGGTGACATAAATAACAGACAATCCGTCTCCGCACTAGAATGACGACAATACAAATCGTCGTTGTCGCAACACTTAAATTTTACACACGCCACATATACAACGTGCTGATGTTATGATTAATTAATTTAAAGAGACAGGCATTTGCATTTCTGACTACAAATTAGACAGACCAGTAATTTCGTCGTTGGCATGGCGTTATCTCGGCTTCATTTTATGCCAGCCACCTCGGACTTAGCCTCTCATAATTGCAGGACACATGCTTCGCTTAAACACTACTTTATAAATAGGCTACACAGATTCTGCAGTCGGCTTGAAGCAACACACACGATTTTTTTTTATAACTAACACTTGACAATAAATATTATTATGTAAACTTATATAACAGTTAAATCGCCCCGCTTCATGTCGAGAACTCAACTAATACAGTGTCCGCCTCCATAGCATAACGGTTAGCACTATTAGCTACCGTCCTCGGGGGCCCGGGTTCGATTCCCGGTACTGCCAGAAATTTAAGATTGGCAAGAGGGCTGGTAAGTGGCTAAGGTGGTACATGCAGCTCACCTCCCTTAGGGGTGTACCTGAAAAGAGCTACACCACCTCACGATGAGGATACGAGTTTGTCCGACTCGTTCGCTGAATGGTCAACGTACTGGCCTTCGGTTCAGAGGGTCCCGGGTTCATTTCCAGGCCGGGTCGGGCATTTTAACCTTCATTGGTTAATTCCAGTCACCCGGGGCTGGGTGTTTGTGCTGTCCCCAATATCCCTGCAACTCAGACACCACACATAACACTATCCTCCACCACAAGAACACGCAGTTACCTACACATGGCAGATGCCGCCCACCCTCATCAGAGGGTCTGCCTTACAAGGGCTTCACTTGGCTAGAAATGGCCACAAGAAATTATTATAATTAATGCAGTTTGCGGAATCTTCCAACTCCTTCCTATCCAGATGTTTCACAGGCGTTACTGACGTGAGACACAAGCTTATCTCCGCCAGGCTACAGCAGTCCTCCCTTACCGATTACCAAAAGTAACATCGTTCGCAGTAATTCACAAGAGCTATCTATGAATCTATGCCTTTGCTGGGAGAACCTAGTGTTTACAATGCACTATGTCTGGAGCAACTTTGTTACTTTCATAGATCTGTCTCTGTCTTATCCTTGGTTTTGACAATATGAAAGTGACTGAGGTATGAGCGATGCTAGTAATGGCAATCCTTCTGCAGCCAATCCCTGCTATGAATGGTGTGAAAATGTTGCTCATAGGGTCGGTTGGTGTATGCATTTCAGTGGGCTTGACAGACTGATATGTAATAGCAACTCTGGCTCGATGAGGAAATCAACGGGAAACTACCTCACTCCTCATTTCCCTAGTACGCCTCTTCAGTGATGCTTAGGACATTTATGACAGATGATAGCAGAGCTGTTGAGGATCCCACCAGCGTTAGCGCTGACGGATTGAACATACATACATACATACATACATACATACATCTATGAATCTGCTGTCTCCCTATGCAGAAGTTCAGGAATCCTACAATTATTTAACTTATGATTTTCTTCCCCGACCGGGATGGATATCGTGGATACATTGTTAGCAATATCTAATTTGTCTCCGTTCACCATTTACCACTTGGTAATATATTCCTCCCTCAAGCCAACTGGCTTTAGAGATTCTACAAGTCTATTTCGCCCACTTTAAGCCTTCTTCTTAATGTCGCCTGACGCAGATTCCCACTCTCGGACCATTGAATGATGACTGACGCACTCGGTTGAGGAGGGAGTATTTATGCGTTTAGAAGGGACGCTCTGCTTGGCGTTATCTACTGTTGTGCAATCATTCCATTTGATGACCATTGAACCGATTTCTTCGAGTCTCACCCCAGAGATTTCACCTATTTTATATGGTCGTTGTGTTATGACATTTTATGAAGTATAATTCCGCATATTTTATAATTTTATAGTTAATTTCGTGCACGAGGATTCCCGCGCATTTCGACTGCATGTCCTTGACACGTGTACCCAACTCTGCCAGTATGGATGCCAACTTCTCTCCAGGCTTAATTAAATACATTTCCACCCTGTGGTCTTCAGCTCCATCAGATATTTCCCAAAATTCTTAATTACTTATTTCTTTGTTAATGACAGTGCCGAAATCTCTCGCAATGTGGGTATTATCCAGAATTTCAATATTATTTACCCGAGGTCTTCAGAAAAGTTCCGACCTCGTTCGATGTTTAGTGGGCCGCTTCCCGCTGTGGGTTATCATGCCACGGAACGCGATATGAGCTTGCAATAAAAATATGGATGCACTCCATCTTCTAGTTGACATTTCAGCAATGTAGAATTATGGGTTCAATATATTGTGTTCATGTATTTACAGGTTAATGTTTCATTGTGAACGTGCTCATATTTTATGTATTTTATGGTGATTTCTGGTGATTCACAGGATAACCAACGTCGTGTTTCCGCTTTGTAAAATATTAGAATGAGTTATTACCCCGGAGAAATGTGTATAAGCGATAGTGTGATGTATAATTAATGTGACAATGTAGACTTTATTAACGACAAGCGACGACGCGATTTTCATGATGAGATAAAATATGCGGAATTGTACTTCATAAAATATCATAACACAACGACCCTATAAAATATTATTGTTTTTATCACGACAGTGCCATTCTTTACATATAATCTTTGTGTTGTCACGTGATAATATAGTGGATACCACGGGTATTAATATTTAGAGAGAGGGACAGATCTCTAATGATTAATAATTGAAATGTATATGTGCAGTGTTAATGGGTCGATTTGGGAATGCCAGAATGAGATTCAGAAGTGACAAAGACTGATAAAGGACATTTAACGGCATTACCCATATGACGAAGTTCAGTATTCAAAATTGCCACGTAGGCAATAATATGGCATTTATCATGTGTATAGATATTTTCATGTGACTCTATCAGTAATTAAAATTATGTTTTTAAATTGGGAGCAATCCATTCTTATTATTTAGTAGAGTAGCGTACTCCTCTTATTATAGCACCCTACTTTCAATATATTTAGATTAAGTGCCCACTTTACCGAACAGAACCATTGACCCGTATGCTCTTGAGCGTAGTCGTTGTGCCAGTTGAAAGTAGGGAGGATGAGATTTCGATGCCCGGGTTTGATCTCCGAAGCTCCTCATCCAGAAGATTTCCATCCAACATGATATTTGTGAAATTAAATTTTTTATTCAACACTTTGTTGACCCAGGGACAGGTGCAGTACCTACAATAGGTGTTAATATATTGAATGCCGGGCTGTGTGGCTCAGACGGTTGAAGTGCTGGCCTTCTGACGCCAAGTTGGCAGGTTCGATCCTGGCTCAGTCCGCTGGTATTTGAATGTGCTCAAAAACGACAGCCTCATTTCTGTAGATTTACTGGCACGTAAAAGAACTACTGCGGGACAAAATTCCGGCACCTCAGCGTCTCCAAAAACCGTAAAAAAGTAGTTAGTGGGACGTAAACCACATAACATTATTAATACACGGATTGATTTTCATTGGGTTAATCATATTAACGAGGTTGTTAAGAAAGGATACAGATCTCTTCACATCGCTATGAGAGTATTTAGGGATGTAAAGGAGAGGGCATGTCAGTTTCTTGCAAAACTCCAATTACAGTATGGTTTCAGTGTATGGGACCCACACCAAGACTACCTGATACGAGAACTGGAACAAACTCAAAGAAAAACAGCACGATATGTTCTGGGTGATTTCCGACAAAAGAGTAATGTTACGAAAATATTGTAAACTTTGGGCTGGGAAAGCTTGGAAGTAAGGAGTCGAGATGCTCGACTATGTGGTATGTTTCGAGCTGTCGGCTGAGAGAAGGAGTGGAATGACATTATTGGAAGAATAAGCTTGAGCGGATCTTTTAAAAGTAGGAAAGATATGAAGATAAAGTTGGATTTCAAGAGGACAAATTGGGTCAAATATTTATATGACGAGGAGTAAGGGATCAGAATTCATTATGAAGCGAAATGTTCGATGAACTTCCAAGTTCTTTGAAAACGTTTAAGAAAAAGCTAGGTAAACAATTGATAGGGAATCTGCCACCTGGGCGACAGCCCTACATGCAGATCATTGATGATTGATTGATTGATTGATTGAATGATTGATTGATTGATTGATTGATTGATTGATTGATTGATTGATTGATTGATTGATTGATTGATTGATTGATTGATTGATTCTTGATCATAGACTGTGATGAGAGAATCAAGACAATTAAACAGGCACAATCCACTAACTCGCAATTTTCCTCCAGAGCCAACTGGGGAAAAGTAAGGTAATGTAGTTTTGGAACCATAACTTATGCGGTGATCGTCTGCGCGGTCGATTTTTACTCTCGAACGACGGTCTGAATGAAGGAAGTATTGTATTCGTTCGAAAAAAAACTTTCGGCTTTTGACGAATCTTTACGTTTCACGCCACTAGACAGCGGAAATTTTCCCCTGCAGACGTTCCTTTACATGCCGGTAAATCTACCGACATGAGGATGGTTGATTTGAACATCTTCAAATACCGCCGGACTGAAATGAGATCGAACGCACCAGGTTGCGGTCGGAAAGCAGCGCGTCTACCGTTGAACCACTCAGTCCAGCACAGTAATATACTGACGAGCAACTGAATTAGAGATACCTAGCTACTAGTAGCGTGTAACGCCCTTTATTGCCCTCATGAAGGCAGTGACATGGACTTCACAAGGTCTCGAAGGCGTTAGGGGCCATACTGATCCATGACCGCCGCAGAGTCAAGGGTGCGCAGAAAACTCTCGATACCATCTTTCTCTCTCTCTCTTTTTATACCATTAGCTTTACGTCATACCGACACAGATAGGTCTTATTGTGACGATGGGATAGGAAAGGGCTAGGAGTGGGAAGGAAGTGGCCGTCACCTTAATTAAGATTCAGCCCCAGCACTTGTCCGGTGTGGAAATGGGAAACTGCGGAAAACCATCTTCAGGGCTGCCGACAGTGTGGTTCGAACCCACTGTTTCCCGAATGAAAGCTCACAGCATTGTCCTCCGCGAGAAGGCCGTGAGAAGAAAAGGAAAGGAAAGAAGTCACTCCGCGCGGACTAATATTGGAAGTCACGGACTTAAGTTTTGATCATTCATTTTACAACATTATGAGTAAAGGATTGCACGATCGTGAGGCGGCAGCGATCCATCTTCGCGCATGTTAAATAATAAAGAACATTACTGAGACCAACAGACGAGGGGAGAAATGATTGGGTACATTCCTTGACTGAGAAGTGTGTCGTAATTACCGTGTGTTCTTGTGCTGTGTGTGCGATTACGGTTGCCTAATAGACAGATTGTGGATATTGCCTGTAAAAGAGAAGGACAATATTCCGCGCGAGTCGAACGAAGAAACTTGTGCATTCGAGTGGAGCATTATCTCAGTTTCCGTCTATCATACACGCCACTCCCCCACCCTTCCCTGAAATACAGCAGCGAGCGTTGATTTACGGTCTGTCACAGCAAATCCGGCGAGTTCGTCAATTTGAATCGCGCGCCTGGAAGTAACAAGGTATCCTCATTTTCTCGAAAAGAAAACTTTTCTCCGCCAATCCGATTGCGCCATCGTTCTTTATATAACACGGAGAGCATCCCTGATTTTTTGTCAGTATAATTTAGATACAACCTGTATGTTGCAGACCCATTGCACATTGACTTTGTCTTGAATATGTGTAAAATTGTTAGGAATTAAGAAATAAAATGTATGCTGACTAGATATTTTTAGACAGTACCATTGCCTTCGTGAAATACAGGCCTACTGTAGCAAGCGCGGGAAAGCAATCAGTTGATCGTTAGGGGGGAAGTTTAGCACGTGAGTTGAGTTATATGTGAATTCTTCGTTGTTTTATTGCAATGTTTAATATTGGCCGCATGCTTACTCCAATACAAATCAGACTGAAGCGTCGTCGACTGCATTATCAAGTGAAAAGTCCTCGATTAGTGAAGAAAACTTAGTGTGAGCGTGTATTCATGTGAGGCTATAGGTTAAGAATATCGCTCTGCCGTGTTTTAATTTTGTAGTTTATTTGTGTAATGTTATATCCCTAGTGTAAAATGAATTGATTTAGTGCATTCAGCGTTTTATTATCAACCACGATGTGTATATAATTGAATTAAGGTTATCAGTGAGAGAAATCACCATGCTAAGAGTTGAAGTGTGCCTGGCTGCAAAGCAAATTATAAACGAGGAGAGTACACTCCAGTATTTGTGTTTTCTTATGATGAATAAATAGTTAGGTTATGGAAGAAGGCTATTCCTAGGGAAAAATTTATAGTGAATCACCACACAGTTGTGTGTATCAACCAATTTCCTGAATACTAAATCCTGAGGGAAATAGTAGTGTCTCGTCCAGATGGTGAGTTAAAATTTCTCATTATATTAAGAACATGGGTAACATTAAATATATTTTTATGGAATCAGACTTACGGCTTATTTGAATTCGGTGTATCTGTATATTTAAGTCCAATTTATGCATTTTACCATTTTAGGTAGAAATGTATTGTGAAATACCTCTGCTGAGATTTTTCCCATTAAATTTCATATCATAGGCTATGGAACAGGGTTATTCCATGAAAATTTAATATGAAAATAATTGCATAGGCATTATTTGCTGTTTAAAAATCTATTTTTTTTGAAACAGTAACTGAATTTCATGACAGTGACCGTAAATGTTTTGTTATTGTTGGAGGTTAGCTTACTCGTAACCTTTCTTGTACCCTAGGTACTGAATTGGTGGTACAGAAATAATTTACATTTGTAGTATGTCATATTGGTAATTGGTTGCTTGTTTTCTATCAGTGTGTATGATGTGAATGTTCCAGTTGACTAGAAAATGGATAGAAACGCAAGAATATGCCCCAAAGTATTAGCCTGTACTCACGGAAACGAACGGATATACGCGAGAAATATGCATTGTATGTCAGAACTAACAAATATTTATGAATGGTTTTTGGTTTTATAAGGTATTAATAATTTCTTAAGTAATTTAAACGAGTGTGTAATTCAAGCGGAGCGGATGTGTATCGCCTGTAAGTCCCACCCAAAGCGTGACGTCATCAGTGCTACAGTACGGCCTGGAGATCACGAAGGCAGTGACAGTACCCACCTCGTGGTAAGAATTCTTCGCACAAAACTTGCGATCGTGACCCCGAGAAAGCCCAATTTCTGTAAACTTTGAACTTTTGTCTTATAGGCCTACTTCGTTTTTATGGAGGTTGTCAGCAGAGGCGCAACGGGCGTGATCGGTTCTCTCAGAGCAGCATGGGTTTGATTTCATGGAAGGAAGTCGAAAAATGTAGAAGCAGACTTCGCTTTCTGGAGACCCAAATGGTACTGGGGTTCACTCAGGTTACAATAGAATGGGTACGTGATTATTTCCTGAGTACAAATCGGTCGGGTTTTGGGCTAACTGACGCCTGTATCTTACTGTTGAGAATAAACCACTGTCAGTTTTATCGATCTAATTTAATTCAGAGTGACCCAATTGGTATATACACACACACAATTATATCCAAACATGAATGACCACACTCCATTAAAGACTTAAGTAAGCCTGTGTCCTCGCCCCGAGGTGGAGCAGCGCTTTCCAAGCACACCCCTAATGGAGGTGAACTGCATGTACCATTTTAACCACATACCAGCCCTCCTGCCATTCTTAATTTTCTGGTAGTACCGGTAATCGAACCCGGGTCCCCGAAGACGGTAGCTAATAGTGCTAACCGTTACGCTGTGGAGGCAGACACCACACTCCACTAATTGCTGCGTATTACAAAGTCCCTATCCTTCCATCAGGTACATCTGCACGGTGATTTTACCTGAAACTGCAATAATCCTAATTAACAGCTCGCCTTTCACGTTCGCTTCGCTTCGGACGCTGTCACTTTATTCAGCAACTGCACGCAGACAGGTTCGAACAGTCTGTTCCTAGGTTCGACTCGAGATGAGTCCGGTAACTCACACAATCAACACAGTCAAATTAACTCACAGAAAACGTAACTGCTCCACACTGTGAACTACTTAACACCTAAACAGCCGTCACATAACTGCAATATCTCAACAATGCCAGCCAGCACTACACTACTCCTCACAGTAACGACAGTTGGCATAGCTTGAACTCTACTCATACGAATTGTTCCACACACTGAATCTACCCCGGTACATATACAGTACTACACTCTGTACTTCAAGGCAGTACACACACAGCGCTCCAGTTAGTACTCCAACACCACTCCAGCAAACACTGACACTGACTCCGGCGGGACACCCACCACACCAACACTACTGCCGTCCAACTCCAACTACTCACTATTCGTGGCCAGCTTTAAAAAATATATATATCGCTGGTGATGCGGTAATACATTTTTGGGGCTCGGCTAGAGACGGAACATTCTCGTTTTGTCCTCGAGAAGGCCTGCGGAAAAACCGGACGGAAACAATACATATATAGGGTAGTCGGAATTGACCGAGCAAACTCACCAAGGTGTGAAAGCTAGCATCGACATTTGCATAATTAAGATAGAAATAAATACTTTATCGTCACATTTGTCACTTCGGTTAAATTTGGTACATGAGTAGCTACGTTACGTACCGGAAGGAGCGGCATCTAGATGGTGGGAGGCACTCTCAAATTCCTGTAACAAAGCTTGCACAGCATGACAACTCATAACTTCTACATAAATGTTTCTTTCTAGCTAAATATATTTTTGCCCTATATAAAATCTGCCACTTGGACTACCGCCCTAAATGCAGATCACTGATTGATTGATTGATTGATTGATTGATTGATTGATTGATTGATTGATTGATTGATTGATTGATTGATACTACCGACAACGTTTCGCATTAACTGAGTTTGTGTTAGTCCCTATCTCCACTTTACTTCCTACAACATTCTCTTTCACATCCTGCCTCCCCCTGTGGGTGGGGGCGGTAGAATAACACCCACGGTATCCCCTGCCTGTCGTAAGAGGCGACTAAAAGGGGCCCCAGGGGCTCTGAACTTTGGAGCGTGGGTTGGCGGCCACGGGGCCCTTAGCTGAGTCCTGGCATTGCTTCCACTTACTTGTGCCAGGCTCCTCACTTTGATCTATCCTATCCGACCTCTCTTGGTCAACTCTTGTTCTTTTCAGACCCGGACGCTATTAGGTTTGCGAGGGCTAGGGAGTCTTTCATTTTCACGCCCTTCGTGGCCCTTGTCTTTCTTTGGCCGATATCTTCATTTTTCGAAGTGTCGGATCCCTTCCTTTTTTCCCTCTAATTAGTGTTATATAGAGGATGGTTGCCTAGTTGTACTTCCTCTTAAAACATTAATCACCACCACCACCATCACATCCTGCCATTTTTGCTCGATCAATGCATAATATAATTGATTCACCCTGGATGAAATGGTAGTTTAGGGGAAGGCGCCCTTAATTTAATTTTAACTGCCTATGTTATTGGTCGTATCGAAACGTAGTATATAACAAAGGGAATACAATTTCCAATAATGTACGTCTATCTTAAGAGTGGTATCACAGAATCGGAAGAAAACTAAATGTGAAGACCTGCAATATCGAAAGCGCATAACATTGATGAACAGTAACATTTCATGGACCATTGTTGTGATGCTCTTTGCCTCTTCTGCTTCCACTCATCTAGGCAGAAGGATAGATAGATAGATAGATAGATAGATAGATAGATAGATAGATAGATAGATAGATAGATAGATAGATAGATAGATAGATAGATACAGTAGATTTAGTAACCACCAACAGGCTATTCCCAATTACAGATGGGATTACTGCTGCGTACCGAGTATAACAGCCTGCCTGAACATTTGCGGGACGTAGCTGGGGAGTTAGATAACTTTCTTCTTTAGCATGTCATTCCTCTGGTTCATACATTTTCTGATACAACTGGTACGTAACATACTGGTTCATCATTGTATTCCTGCAATTCGATCCCTACTCTGAGGCGCTGACTGGAATTTTTTTTAACAACTTTTTATTGATACAAATGCATGCTTACAAGTTTTACAGTTGGTAGGTTTACATGTCTCCTGGTCTACAGTAAGTCCGTTCCACTGCCATTACCAGTTGTCAGTTCTTGAACATTCTTACATTGCTATGACATTAATTGATGACCATTAACGACCTGGTCTTGGGTTAAAACAATGAATAGTTCTTGTGCCTAATCCTTCGGCACAGTTGGTACACATACAGAATACAACACCAATAATGACATAGATGACATTACAAATTTAACAAACAGTATCTTAGTAGAAATATAGAGAGTAAAAAATTAAAAGGTCTCTTTTTGCTTTGATAACTTGGCACTATTGAAGTTTGTTAGAAAGCATTATTATGTAAACGTTAGGGTGAAAATAAATACAAATAATAAAAATAAATAAAATAGCAACACACTCTTTTTGGCTTTACCGAGCTGGATCAGTAGCACAAGTTTCGGAGAATTACAAAAGACATTAAAAATAAATAAGTTGCTTAATTATTCATGTTGTTTTCAGTATAGAAGTCTTTCATGATTGAGTACAATAACGGACTATATTCCCCCACATATTTAGCTTTTGGTGACGATAAAACTTGACCAGTACCATCTTGAATATCTGGACACAAACTATTGTGTCGAGAGTTCCAAGTACCAGGAGTTTTTAACACTGTATGCACGTACACTGCAATCACTAACACGAGCACAGGTGTAAAATGAGCTGAAGTTGTCCCAAAGGTGGGGCGGACAATCCATTCCTGTGGTACTTCAAAATGTTGGGATCGAGTAGTCCGTTTGATGATGTACGTCACATATCGCCAAGCTTGCGTAACACGGGCACAATCATGCAGACGGTGGAGAAGAGTGTCTTCTCCTCTGCGACACACGGTACATAGTGAACTTTCTGCCATACGAATATTATACAGTTTACTATTTGTCGGCACAATGCCATGAACAACTATATACCACTTTGCTTGAAGTTCAAGAGGAAGAACCCGATGCGTAATATTCCTCCAGATGCGATTCCAGTTGCATACCAAAATAGACTGCTGAATCCTGGGAGCTACATATTGGCTACGCTGCAGAAACATGTAGATGCTTTTCGAGGTCACGTTATTGTTCATAAAAGTTTGTGGTAGAAGCTCATTTCATATTTCAAATATCGTGCATGAGGGGCGAATTTATCTACATCATGGAAAGGGGGAGGGTTAGGCATCTGCTGTAAACTGCACCACTGTTGGAGAAAATTTTGAGAATACGGATGACCTTCACCAATAAGGAATTTTATGTGTCGATTGCGGAATAAGGCTGTCACATAATTCTGGATATTCTTGAGTCCTAATCCACCAGTAGGTCTTGACAGAGTTAAAGTATCACGATTCACCCTTAGGATTGAACCTTGCCATATGTACCATCCTACAGCAGACATTATCTTAATACTCGATACGCGAGGCAGAGGTAGGATTTGACTCATGTAACCCAGTTTACTGATTATGTATGTATTGATGTACTTAATTCTTTGCAGTAATGATAAATTCCTGTATGTTTCTCGCTGTAACAGTCCGCGTATCACATTCACTGTTTTGCCCCAGTTACGCTGGATCATTTGGTGAATACTGTTAAAACAACTAAGTCGTAAGATTTTTACCTCGCTCTGAACTGTTGCCCAGTTTAACAAAGGTTTATCACGTATATGGCTTGCTCCTAGTTTTAACAAACACGATTTATTAACGTTCAGCTGTGCACCAGATATATTGCAGTAGTCACTGATAGTTTTTTGAAGATCTTGTGCGTTTGTTCTGCGGTCCGCAATGATAGGGACATCATCAGCAAAGGCAAGGATTTCCATCATATCTCGGTCGTGTAAACATGCTAAATTACTCAATAGTGGTTGAAGAGATAGCACAAATAAAAACATAGATAACGGACATCCTTGTTGTACTCCTGTTTTTATGTTAATTGCCTTAGTAAAAAAACCATTAAATTGGACTTTCGTAGAACCTCCCTGAAGAACATGTTGTAGGATATCAATAAAGCGGTTGTCTAGTCCCATTGCACGTAGAACGGCAATTAAATAGGTATGATTCACTCTGTCAAACGCGTGATCGAAATCTAAAGATATTAGTTGTTTACACTGCCTTCTTACCCTACAATCACTGATAATGTCTCTTATTGTACATACTGAGTGTATAATGCTCCTACCGGGAGCTCCGCACGATTGGTGTGCCCCTAAAGCATCGGACATAAGGAAGGTCAGTCGCTGTTTAAGACATCGGGTGAATAACTTGTAATCGAAATTCAGCAGAGTAATTGGTCTGTAATCATCTATACACTTAGGATTAGGCTTTTTTGTTACCAGTACAATCAATCCCTCTTTTAGGCGACTTATATTTGGTCTTGAATATAACACATCATTTAAGGCTATCGTAAGGTCTTCCTTGATAACTGGCCAAAATGTCAGGTAGAATTCTCGTCCAAGGCCATCTAATCCAGGGGATTTGTTAGGCAGACTGCGCTGTATGGCTTCATAAATGTCTTCCTCCCGCAATTCTTCAATAAGATAGTCTTGTTGCACATGTGTCAGTCTTCCTCGAACAGAATCAAAAAAGGCGCTGTTGCTGTCAAGAAGAACATCATTCTTTTGTTCATACAATTGTGTAAAGAAATGCTCAATTGTGTTCTTAATAATATTGACATCCCCAGAAGACTCACCACTTGACGATGCCAGTTTCGAAATATATTTTTGTTTGCCTCGTTTACTCTCACGAACGAGATGGTACAATGATGACATTTTATCGGTAGTATTCCGATGATCTCGTGCTCGTATTTTAAGTCCTTCATTCATTTCTCTGTATAGTTTGAGGAGAAGTGTTCTTGTTTTCTTGACACGGAGATATGTTGATGGGTCCCTGGGATCTTCCCTATAAAGCTGACGTAAACACTTGTAAAATAATTCGGATTTTTGATTGATCTGTTGAGTATACTGAGCACTAAACCGTTTCATGAATTTGATTACATTGGGCTTTGCATAGGATAACCACCACTCAAGTCTCGTTGTATAACGGGAATTATGTTTCCTCCATAGTTGCCACTGCACAGAAAACTGTTCCTTTAGTTCTTCACTGTCGAGAATATTCGTATTTAGTTTCCATACACTCCTTCCCCGAGCTACTCCCAGCTCTGATTGCGTTAATTTACATATATATGCTGCATGGTCCGAAAATTCGACGGGGCACACATCAGCATTCCCAACATGCTCTTGCAGACTTTGACTGACATATATTCGGTCTAATCTCGATGCTCCTTTAGCACAAAAATATGTATAGCCTGGGTCGGATGATGCTTGTAATTCCCAGGTGTCTATCAGTTTGAGCCCTTTCACTAGAGTTGACAAGGCTATACAATTCTGAAAACTCCCGCTCTGATCTCTAGCATTGATAACTGCATTAAAATCCCCGCCAATAACCATGCGATCTCTATGATTTTTAATTAGATGTATGATACCACTCGTATAGAATTCATTTCGTTCGGCTCTCGCCTGAGAACCAGAAGGTGCATAAATATTTACAATTAGAAGTCCTTTTATGTTCAAAACTGATACCACGGGAACTGGGAAGATAAACGGGAGCTGTATGGGGAATTGTATCTTTTATGTATATAGCTGTACCTCGTTTGGTCTCGTTGATATTTACTATTCTTTCATACCCAAATATATGAATTAAATCATCTGTAGCAACCTCCTGTAACAATGCTATATCAACATCTTGGTCACGAATTAATTTCTTAAGAAGCTGCTGCTTGCTGTCTTTCTGGATACAGTTAATGTTTAAGGTCATTATAGTGTACGTCAATAGCATGAGGAATGTAACATTCATCTTGATACCAAACTGAACTGTCGAGCCCTTGGATCTGACAGACATTGCCAAACTACCGTCTCTCACCTATCCTCCCTCCTTGTCTTCGAGGATCCTTTGGGCTGATATAAGGTTGTACTGACTTATGGACGCCATCTTTGGTGGACTGGGTAGTTTTTAGCTTTTTAACGTTTTTCTCTGGCGGAACAATCTGACTTGAGGGAACTTCGCTAATGTCGTTAAGCAGTGAATGAGGTGAGGGTTCAAGGTAATCTGACCACAGCTGTTTAGGAGTCTCACTATGGCCTGTCAAATTTTCGGTGGTGTTACTGTCATCAGTATCTAGTTCCATATCTTCCTTCGGAGGACTGCTGGTGTTGGGGTAACTAGACTTATTTAACTTGTCTGCCAACAAACTGGTTACGTCAAAGTCTGTATTTGCGAGGTCAGAATTAATAAGTTCGTTTCCTGTCGTAAGTTCAGTGACATTTGTGTTATGGTGGGGTGAGTGTTCTTCAACTTGAATGTGATCCGTAGATTGTTCCAGTCCTACAGTGCCGACATGAGCTGGTTGTGTGTCTGTTTCTGGTCCGTTCACATCGACTGAGTTGCCTTGGCCATGTGTTCGAAGGTTATTTGGAAGGGGATGTATCTCTGCTTCCGTTGTGATAACTTGAACTTCGTGTAGTGTATCTTGTTTATGTCCCCGGCTGGTCTGTTCTTGTTGTGACTCAAGACCGATAACCTGTTGTGAGTCCAGCTTGTCGCTCCTGCCTGTGTTTACAACTGTGTCACTCGCGAGAGATGGGGCAGTGGAGTTCCCTGCAACTACTTGACTCATAAGCCTACTACCTGTTTCACCTGTCGAAGTTGCTCCTCGCCTTACCGGGCAGTCTTGTCAGAGATGGTCACTACCACTACAATAATAGCATGTTTTTGGTTGTCCTTCATAAAGTACCTGAGCTCTATATCCGTCAATTGTCACTATTGTCGGGATAGCACTTTGTAATTCGATACGGATAGCTCTAATGCCACTAAATACATTAACTGTGTATGTAGAAGACCATTTTTCATTACGTATCTCCCTAACTTTCCCATATTTACTGAAATAAGTTGCCACGCGTTCATTGGCCATTTCAATAGGAAGATTCATTATCCGTACTAGTTTCGTGTCCACATCAGCACATGTGATAATTACCTCCGAAAGTGAACCATTGAATTTCTTTACCTGAGATTTTCCTGCTGTTGAAGTGAGAATGCGCTCCATCAGAAGTTTACTGATTAATTTTATGTACACTGCTGTTTCCAAATTGTCCAATTGTATTGCTTCCACTTAATCAACATTTAATTTTAAAACTGTTTCAATCCACTCATGAATTTCTGCCGGTCCGGGTTTGTTTAGTTTATCAGGAAATGCACATTTTACTGTATTCTTCCTAATATTTAAGCTTGCCATTTTCTTGCACTTTGTACTAAAACCACTCGAAACACTCTACCTCACAGAACACAACAGAACAGCGCGTTCGATGTTTACGCTTGCACGTCTCACAGAGAACTGTGAATGAGCAGTGTGGACACTTAACGGAATAATGACAGAGGAGTGTTCACGGCTGTCTGCGGCCTGGTCAATCCAGCTCTAATCCTTTGGACTGTTCATTTAAAGTGAGAAAATGTGTGTTTTTTTAAATTTGATCGAGTATTTCATATGATAGCATTGCTTTTAATCGCGCCATTCCTACTAAACGCCATTGTAATGACCTATGTTGATTTCAGTTGGGAAAACCACTAAGACAGTCTTTCTGAGGATGTAAAAAGGCAGGTGGAGAGTGAGCATCCGCCATTATAATGAGAGCTCCCCAACTTGATTATGACTGATAGTAAGCAAAAGGGGTGTCCTGTCAATCGACCCCAGTATCAATCGCTCCCAGCGTAAAATGTGTGAAAATCGCTCCCAGTCCGGTCCAGCTGTTCACCTTGGAAATTGCCCCCAGAAAGGGCCGTTCTCATTAAAGAGTAGGCCCTATCACTGAGGGTTTTCCCCACCACCTCTCTTTACTATTTAAATCCAGCAGTGTTCTGCAAGCCAGCTACGGTGGTGGTGAGGATGGTGATTATTGTTTTAAGAGGAAGAACAACTAGGCACTAATCAGAGAGGAAAAAAGAAAGACAAGGGCCACGTAGGGCGTGAAAATGAAAGACTCCCTAGCCCTCGCAACCTAATAGCTTCCGTGTCAGAAAAGAACAAGAAAGGTCGGATAGGATATATGAAAGTGAGGAGTCTGGCACAAGTAAATGGAAGCAATGCCAGGACTCAGTGAAGGGCCCCGTGGTCACCATCCCACACTCCCATGTTCAGAACTCCTGGGGCCCCCTTTCTTCGCCTCTTACGACAGGCAGGGGATAACGTGGGTGTTATTCTACCGCGCTCACCCACCGGGAGAAGCCAGCTACGTACGGGGAAAGTGTTACACTGACTGTGCGTGAACATCAGCTGTGTTTAGGACGACTGACTCCCATTACACTTTATCCAGCACGTCAATCGCCTGAGCCATTCAGCCTGGTGATTATATTTCTTTTACAGTTATCTATAAACACAGTTCTTGGGGATCATAAAGTTCTGTCCCTGGATTCTCGGGAAACAGAAATGACAGAGAAACATCTTCCTAATAAGCAGAATATCACAAAAATAATTTATTCCATTATCACCACCTATTCAATACAGGCCACGTGTTACGTGGATGAAATCTACATAATACTATGTGCAATTCTCAGAGACATGTTTTTCGACCCCTGTTAAGTTGCTTTTGAAGAATTTACTTCGAGAAACTGGTAGTTATTTTACAACATGAAATATGGTGATGCGTTTACATTTTATCTTACAACATGCCCATATATAGAGCTGCGTGTCCATGTCTGGGAGAAGATACCAAACAGACTATCTCAGTGCGTTACGGCACTGCCTATTACTGCTAATTAGGGAGACGGCTGTGTTCGAATTTCCCGTCGGCCATCCCCGAAAATGGTTTTTCATGGTTTCCCATTTTCATTTCCAGCCAAATGGCGGGATGGTACCTTTCTCATGGCCACGGCCACTTTATTCCCATGCCTAGCCCGTACAATTACAATATATCCACAGACAACAGCCTCACACAGCAGTAGGCCTACATGTAGCTCACTCCCATGGAGTATACCGGGTAAAGAAGCTACAGATCTGGCGAGCGGAACTTGTCCTCGGTCACTCCCCAGCACTAAAAGTCATGCGCTAAAAAATACAATTTGAAAACGTTCAAGGTAATCAAAGGAAATGGTAGCAATTTTTCAGATACTTCGAATTTTCATGAGATTGTGTTACATAAGCAAATCACATTCCAGAATATACAGCATGAAAGGTAACTGATGCACCACAGTAACACTATAGATCTTGGAGAGAGGATCACATTGCCGTAATTTGCAGGTCTATAGTGTGAACCGTTACGCTGAGACTTGGGAGAAAGAATGCGAGCTGCTCGACTAAGTGGTATGTTCCGAGCTGTTAGATGGCGTGAAATTATTATTATTAACAAATACATCGCAAGTGTAAAATATCCAGGTGGCAATGGTCACTTACAGTAGTGTAATAATAAAGTAAAGTTAACATAATTACCTAACAACAAACAAACAAACAAACAAACAAACAAACAAACAAACAAACAAACAAACAAACAAACAACAAGAGTACAACAAGCAATTCCATGGAAAGAAAATATTACAAGAAATACTACTAGTTTAACATTCTAAATCCAGCATCATCATATACAGTTTCATACACAACTTAATTATCTCCAGTACTTAACACTACGGCTTACAAAACTATAGGTTGAGCTTACTACTAGCTTAACATTACAAGTGATAACAAAGTAAAGTTTAAAATATTGGTAATTACCCAACAACAACTACAACAAATGAGTACAATAAGCAATTCCCTGGAAAGAGAATACCACAAGAAAAACTACTAGTTTCACAATCTAAACCAAGCAGAAAATCACAAATTCAGAATCCTCCGTAATTTACAACTTTTACTTTTCACTTTACACTAGCACTGATGGTCTTCTTAATTGACTTGATACCGGAAAGGAATATATCAAAGACTGCTGCAGGTAATTTATTCCAATCCCTTATGGTCCTGTTTACGAAGGAAAACTTGCCCACGTCCGTATGCTGGTTTCTGGCCCTAATTTTATGCTTATGATCATTTCTCGATAAGTATGAGGGAGGTTCCATCCTATTCCTAATACTACTCCAGGCAGCCCTTCCCGTACAGCTCTTATAAAGACAACACAGACGAGCTCTAGTTCTTCTAGATTCAAGACTTCCAATTAATAGTATTCCTCCTATTCCCGGTTATGAAACGCATCGCTCTTCTTTGAACTTTATCAAGGGCATTTATTAAACCCACATTGTACGGATCCCAGCACGCAGATCCATATTCAAGAATAGGTCTTACCAAGCATTTATAAGCTTTACTTTTGGCACCATAATTAGCTTTCTTGAGTCAATCAATCACTACTGATCTGCATTTAGGGCAGTCACCCAGGTGGCAGACTCCCTATCTGTTGTTTTCCTAGCCTTTTCTTAAATGATATAAATAAATAAGATTCCGCATAATTAAATGTAACGATCTCCAGGATTTCTTAACTACATTTTCCACTTGCCCTGACCAATTTAAGTCATTTCTAATAGTAACCCCTAAGTACTTATAACTATCAACTTCAACAACAACACTTCAACAACACTTTCCCCTCCAATGTCGTAATCCCTCTTTCCTGTCATTCTCCTTCTGAAACACAATTTCTTGCTTTCTCCGCTGTGGATTTTCATTCGATTTTCACGCGCCCATTTTTCGATCGTATCTAAATCCTGCTGAAGCAATAATTCGTCCTCCTCTGTCTTTATCTCGGCAAAGAGGCGCACATCCGATTTTATCGAATCAGGCATATCATTCATGAAAAGTACGAAAATAATTGGCCTAATAGCGCTACCCTGAGCCACACCAGACGTAACACTTATTGGAGAAGATAGCGTTTCTCCCACGCGCACCCTCTGAGTTCTTCCATTGAGGAGTTCTCCTATCCATTTCACAACTCTGATGTCAATGTCTTAAGGAGGATGTCATGTGGCACAAGCTCGAATACCTTAGCAAAATCAATTACTATTATGTCAATCCTTGACTCACTGTCGAGCTTATCCGATATATCTTGACATGCAGAACAGAGCTGACTTTCGCAGGAGAAGTTTCCCCTAATGACATTAGTAGACGAATAAGTCTGAGTGGTGCTTTTAAAAGTAGGAAAGATCACAACATGAAGATGAAGTTGAAATTCAAGAGGACAAATTGAAGTAAACATTCGCTTATAAGAAAGGGAGTTAGGGATTGGGATGATTTATTTATGTATTTATTTATTTATTTATTTATTTATTTATTTATTTATTTATTTATTTATTTATTTATTTATTTATTTATTTATTTCTTAATCCGTTTACTCTCCAGGGTTGTTTTTTCCCTCGGACTCAGCGAAGGATCCCAACTCTACCGCCTCAATGGCAGTGTTCTAGAGCGTGAGACTTTTGGACTGGGGGATACAACTGGGAATGAGGACCAGTATCTCGTCCAGACGGCCTCACCAGGTATGCTGAACAGGGGCCTTGTGAGGAGATGGGAAGATTGGAAGGGACAGACAAGGAAGAGGGAAACAAGCGGCCTTAAGTTAGGTACCATCCCGGTATTCACCTGGAGGAGAAGTGGGAAACCGCGGAAAACCACTTCGAGGATGGCTGAAATAGGAAATCCCCCCCCCCCCACTCTACTCAGTTGACCTCCAGAGGCTGAGTGGATCCTGTTCCAGTCTTCGTACCACTTTCCAAATTTTGTGGCAGAGCCGGGAGTCGAACCCGGCCTCCGGGAGTGGCAGCTAATCACACTAACCACTAGACCCCAAAGGCGGACTTGGAATAATTTACGAAGGAAAATGTTCGATTAATTTCCAAATTCTCTAAAATTATTTAAGAAAATACTAGGTACACAACCGATAGGCAAATCTGCCACATCGGCGATTCCTTAAATACACAACACCGGTGACTGATTGACAGATTGGCTGCATGCGGCAAGATGCTGGTCTCTTCTGGCACGTAACCGCATCTATATTGGGAATATAACTGTGTGTTGACAAATTAGAGATGCGGAAAAGGGCAATTAGCAAAGGATTGCTCAGTAGGGGGCCGGAACGTGACCACTGAGATAACGGGGGCCACGGCCAGAAACAGTGGCAAGCTTACAACATCCGAACATCGTGTCAGCTTTCGCTCATCGGTTTCAGGAAACAACAATGTCGTAGGGATCCTCGGTTGTACCATGGTTGACAGATGTGCTGTGTTTAAGTTGCAGCGTCGGGAAGACTGTGAAAGGATTGTGAACTGCACGTTAGTTCCTCATTTTGTGCCATATAAGTAACTTTTTTTGAAGATGTACCCTTTTGTTATAAAGAAGCCGAAACTATGTGCATCCTCGGTAAGTTATGAAAAAGTTTATTCTAACAGTAGCAAGACAGATCGCGGATGCGTGCCTAAGTTCTATAGGTAGGCCTATATATTTTGTCAAATGCCCGGAAACTGATTGGAATCTCAAATGACACCATCAATAGTGCGGGTAACTATTTCGTAATTAGCGAGCTTGGTAACTCAGTTCCAATGGTTCTATCTTCTCATCAAGACGGTCGAGGCTTGAATCGCAGTCGATGCATGAAACATTAATAAAATGGGAAGTCACGTTCTATTGATTCGGATTCTATTTAAAACACTAGATTCTGTCCCTTACCTTTCTTTAGTACTTATGTGCCATAACCGCATCATTTATGGTGGTGTATTTTGAGTACCCAACCATTCTTCGGGCTTACTTTGTACCTTAAATGGTGAGTGGATGGAGTGGCGTACCCACAAAATAATTTCAGTGGGTGGGGTATAAGTCCAGGTCAGTAGCGTGGATACAACTTTTCTTTGGAAGCGATTTTTATTCAGAACTTGCTTTACGTCGCACCGTAGGTCTTATGGCAACGATGGGAAAGGAAAGGGCTAGAAGTGGAAAGGAAGCGGGCCTGGCCTTAATTAAGGTACAGCCCCAGCATTTGCCTGACGTGAAAATGTGAAACCACGGAAAACCATCATTAGGGCTACCAACAGTGGGGTTCGAACCCACTATCTCCCGGATGCAAGCTCATAGTTGTGCGCCCCTAACTGCACGGCCAACTCGTTCGGTGGATATGAAAAGAAAGCCGGTCCTACCGAGTGCGGTGACGGATCTTCAGTAGATATTAATGGTTTTGATTGTTACCATGCAATTATATCCAACAATAGAAATCATAGCTTCTGTACTCTTAAAACATACCAGCTGCATTATTGAAACTGTTCGTAAAATTGATAATATCGTTCTTCGTTTGTGAGGAAGTAGAATCTTAATTTAATTTGTCTTCTTAAAGAAAGGAGCCACTTTGGTACCACGCCCCGTAAAGGTTTACGGGAGACTCAAGGCCAACTCTATTTCACCCACAAACAAGGCTGTATCTTCCCCTATCCCATGCCTTTCTTAACTCTGTCAGTGCCGGAAATCGAATGCAGGATGCAGGATGCCCAGCCAGGTCAGTGATTTTTACTTGGATCTGAGGGCTGGTTCGAGGTACACTCAGCCCACGTGCTTATAATTGAGGACCTATCTGACGGCGAGATAGCGGCTCCGGTCTAGAAAGCCAAGAATAACGGCGGAGAGGATTCGTCGTGCTAACCACACGATACCTTGTAATCTGCAGGCCTTTGGGCTTGGTAGGCGATGGCCCTTCGCTGCTGTTACGCGGTCGCTTGGTAGGCGATGGCTCTTCGCTGCTGTTACGCCATGGAGTTTGATTTGGAAAAGCAAACATAGAAGGGAGCGACATCCCTGAAAGCCTCTTTAGCTTCCATCTAGTTCTTCCGTCCAGTTTCGTGCATTTAGGACAGTTGGAAATCGTACGCCTTAATAAATGCTCCTCATAAAACCTTTGTAAAAATACTAACTTCATCTATTTATAGCAATAATCACAAACGCCTCCTTTTCAAGTGGCTCAGTGGGTTGGGTCGCTGTTCTTCTGAGTCCGAGTTCGCAGGTTCAAATCCCGGCTTGGGTTGGTGGCTCTTAAAAAGGTGTTGAAATGGCAACAGCTCCATGTCATTGGTTTCTGGCACGTTATTAAAAATTATACATACGAATATTAGCGTCACTAAACTGTAACTTTATACTACTATATTCTGTATCCCAGGCTTGCTGTGACGTCTATCACCTATCAAAATAAAATTCTGGATGAAGAACTAACTTAATACCCTCACCCCCAAACTGAAATCCTGGCTACGCTACTGCTATCAGTGCTTTAGACGGTGGGGTTCGAACCCACAGTCTCCTGAATGCAAGCTTACGGCTACACAACTCGTCCCACGCATTAAATTTTCTCGATATTCCGTACAATGGCACAGAATGAAGAATGGGTGTCACTTTTATTGAGAAGAAGGCATATGGTACGTAGGAGTCTTGCTTGCATATCTCTTGTTGAACCGACTACCTGAGAACCGGATATCACCGTTACCATGCCGAACATAACCTCGCCATTACACAGCTAAAGAAATGACGCCTCCCTCGTCTAGGAGAAGAATACCATCAGAAAAGATATCATGATTCTTATGCAAACTTAAGCTAATGAATGAGCTATGTCCGAAACGAAAATAGTTGGGCACCTTAAAAAGTCCGTTCGTGAATATTAGTACAAAAAATTCTTGATCACTGTACAACACAACAAAGGCAGAGATATCTAAATGACTACAACTGCTTTAAGTTACCCTTTTCTCTAAAAATAGTTCGCTTGCTTCCTTACTGGTTCAAGGGCGAGGTGGTAGCAGCACTAGCGCTAACGTGTATCACGACACGAAACTAGCGCAGTTTGGTTCAGGGAAGGAGAGAGAGGAAAGTGCTTGGGAGATGTCCATGTGTGCTGCTAGGAGAGAGTATCACTGCAATTAGCTAGTGTTTAAATACATGCAGGAAGCCAAATTATAGGTCATATATTTTTGTTACTCAAGTTTTTAAAAAATGGACGTCCTTTGAGGAAGAGACACTACCTACTTAAATTTACGTTCGGGGGTAAATAATTTTTGCTGGAGCATATACTGTACTTATACTTTGTGAGAACTACTATGCTTACGAGGAGGGCAGTAAAAGGGTAAATAAGTGCTGGAAAGTTCAAAGGAATAGTTGCTGCTACTTTACCTTGCTTACAGCTAATTCTTCAACTTTGATGCTGATATCTAACTGTACTTTTTTTTAATTTAATGTATTACCTCTACAAGATAAATAATTCTTGTTTTAACTCGCGGAACACGCAGTCACGAGAATTGATAGTTCTTAGGAGTGAAAGGTGAAAGAGCTAGGTGTTAATCTTTCTTGATAATAGTGACTGTAAAGGAAGTGGCCGTGGCCTTAATTAAGAACTGGAGTGAAGATGAGAAACATGGAAAGCCATCTTCAGAACTCCTGATAGTGTCATTCGAAACAAACACATATTTTTGGGGCCCATCGGTTTACGTTGACCACTGACATTTCCTCCTTCACCCCCCTCCCAACGAAGCTAATGATGCCAGGGCACATCTTGTGCTTCTCTGCCAGTTGCTTTAATTTAAGAATTATGAATTTGACGTTAAAAGTTTTGAAATATGAACTTTTTAATTTTAAATTTAAAACAGAAACTGGAAGTTGTGGAATCTTTTTGATTTCCCGAATGTAAGCTAACAGTTACACGGTCCGAATCGCGCGGTCAACTCGTTCGGTGGGTGGCAACTACTTCAAATAATATATTTTTCATTACAAGCCTAGTCTGCCAAAATACATCTCTGGCGAGATGCATGTGCACTGTTTTATGGTATAGGCTAGATCAAGTTTGTAATTCCGTTTTTCTGTCCCAGTCGGCTTTGACGATATGAAAGTGACTGAGGTAAGAGTATTACTGGTAACACCATTCGTTATGCAGCCAGTCCCTGTGATGAATGGTGTAAAAGTATTGAATATAGGGTCGGTTGGTGTATGCATGTAAGAGAGCTTGGTAGATTGATATGTAACAACAATTTCTGGCTCGGTGAGGAAAGCTACGGGAATCTACATCACTCCTCATTTCCCTAGCACACCGTTTCAGTGACTCCTAGACTACTTCTAAGAGCTGAGTTTGGATTTATAATAATAATGTTATTTGCTTTACGTCCCACGAACTACTTTTTAAGGTCTTCGGAGACGCCGAGGTGCCGGAATTTAGTCCCGCAGGAGTTCTTTTACATGCCAGTAAATCTACCGACACGGGGCTGTCGCATTTGAGCACCTTCAAATACCACCGGACTGAGCCAGGATCGAACCTGCCAAGTTGAGGTTAGAAGGCCAGCGCCTTAACCGTCTGAGCCACCCAGCCCGGCAAGTTTGGATTTGTAGAGGATCGAACCAGCCTGAGTACTCAACGCACATACAAGCCTGATTGGTGTAGCTGTTCTGGGGATGGCTGCTTTGTTGTACTTCCTTTTAAAACAATAATCACCACCATCTAACTCTTCCAAAATAGTTTAGTGTATGAAATCTACAATGTTCTATAGCTTATTCAGATGCTGATGTATTTGTAAACTGTGACTGGATTGTGTAAAGATGGCTGAAACTGACTCCTATATTCCAAAATGGATAGGGGAAAAATGCTCTCTTCCAGAAGGAAATATTTAATACTTACAAAAGGATGCTGCTCTTAAGAAAAACTATGGGACTCAATGTAAGTTACCTTCGTCGATGTTCTCAACAAAATGCTATGATCTCTTAAAAGTAGACTGCAACTGAGCAGCTGCCTTTCTAGTGTCAATTTGTTTTAAATTTATATTTAAATAATCATGTTTTAAGTAACAGTATAATGAAACTACAACACTGCTTGGGTTGAGTAGCTTGAGCTGGCTTTCTAACCTCTAACTTTTAGCGGGTTCGATCCTGGCTCAGCCCCGTGCTATTTGAAGGTGCTCAGATATGCCAGTTCTGTGTCAGTAGATTTATTGGCACGTAAAAGAACTGTTGAGTCATAAATTTTCGGCACCTCGGCGACTGTAAAAACCGTCAAAGTAGTTAGTGGGAAATAATAATAATAATAATAATAATAATAATAATAATAATAATAATAATAATAATAATAATAATAATAATAATAATAATAATATAATTATTAATACCTATGTCATAAACATTTTAAAGGTAGACAAGCATTCTATTTCGATGTTGCAAATGCAAAGCCATAAAGGTCCCTGGAGGAGTCGAGAGTATAAGATTCCACTAGTCCTAACCTTGCAGTAAGTGGGATAGGGAGGTTAGATTTATATTATTATTATTATTATTATTATTATTATTATTATTATTATTATTATTATTATTATTTTAAGTCCTCAGCCCAAAGACTGGTTTTATCCTCAACAGCTCCACCTTTAACTGTCATAGACGGATTAGGCGTACTAGGGAATGAGGAGTGAGGAAGTTTCCCGTTGCTTTCCTCGCCGAACCAGAAGTTGCTATTACATATCAGTCTGCCAAGCTCGCAGAAATGCATGCACCAACCGACTCTATGAGCAACATTTTCACACCATTCATAACAGCGACTGGGTGCATAAAGAATGGCATCTCTCATACCTCAGTCACTTTCATATTGCCAAAGTCAAGGATAAGACAGATCGATGAAAGTAACAAAATTACTCTAGCCCATACCAGAAGACATAGTGCACTGTAAACACTAGGTCTCGCCAGCAAAGGCTATTTTTTAAATTATTATTATTATTATTATTATTATTATTATTATTATTATTATTATTATTATTATTATTATTATTATTATTATTATTATTATTATTATTGAACCACAGTAATAAAATCGTGGCTGCTTAGTTGAGGTGGTAAAGGCGTGCTTCGGTTCACCCGGAAAGATGCAAGTTCGATTCCCGTCAGGGAGTCGAAACCTTTTGAAACGAGGTTTCCACTTCGGAAGAGGTACATGACGCTGAGCTTCACTCAACCTATACAAAAGATTAGTACCAGGTTAATTCCTGGGAGCAAAGGCGTCAGGCGATAAAGCTAACCATTATATCCCACTTACTGCTAGGTTGCGAATAATGGAATATTTTACCTTCAACTCCTTCAGGGACCTTCATGGTTTTGCATTTGCAATACTGAAATAGAATGCTGTCTACCTTTAAAATGTATATGACATACGTATATGAAATGTTGATGAAATATTAATATAGTCTTTTTGAGCAAATATTTTAAGTGAATCATTGGTTTATGACAGGAAATGTTTTACAGTTCACATGTTGCTTACCTAACTGTAGTTTGTTTAATGTTTTAAATTGTAAACCTAAAATTCCTCTCTCGTCTGTCCAATACAACTCGCTACGTTGCCAACTTGTACACATGTAGCGAGAATGAAATACAAGAAAAAGAAACCGAACTATTGGTGTACTCTGCTAAAAATATCATTTCCTTCGGCAATGGCTCTCTATGTGGTAAGCTTCAGTCTCGATGTCATTCAGTAAATGGCTAGCTATTGTGCAACTTCTCTTAGTTACTTCAATAGTCTTGAGTTCGCTGCCGGGCTGAGTAGATTAGATGGTATAGCACTGCTCAGGTTGGTGCGTTCGGATCCCAACTCAGTCCGGTGGCATTTGGAAGTGGTCAAATACGTCATCCCCATGTTGATAGATTTACCGGCACGCAAATCAACTTGCGCGGGACAAACTTCCGGTACCTCGGCATCTCCGAAAACCGTAAAAGTAATTAGTAGGACAGAAAACCAGTAAGATTATTATTATTATTATTATTATTATTATTATTATTATTAATTGATAAGTTCATTCATACAGTATCAGTATCTTATAAGCATATGTTGGATATTAGTAAATATTTAACCTCACATGAGGGAGACTCTTTTTGACAATTACGGTTCAAGAAGACAATTTTTCAAGTTTTCACCTTTGAACATGAGAGAATAACCTGAATTTATCATAACTCTTTGCATATTTCATTAGTACCCAAGAGATTTTCTGAGAAATAGCTTTCTGTAACTTGTGAACCTACGATTTGACCTGGGATTTTAGGGTATAAAGACATGTAGCCTACCTATATTTAGGTGACTAAACTAGGTACCAGAATTTAATTATACAATTTGAAAATTTAATTTAATTTTTTGCTCGCACTTTGACGTCGCGCCGATACAAGCAGGTTTTGGACGACGTTATGACAAGACTAGGGCCGGGAAGATAGCGGCCATGCG